>NC_136961.1:6997006-7597006 GCF_032717465.1 Coenobita brevimanus
GGTCTCCTTCATATTTCGCCCATAAGGTCATCAGTAACTGTAGCTCCGTAACGGTTAGAATTTGGACACATGTTCATATAACATTTTTTCCTTGGAATTCCCTCCTCTATTATTTCCCAAAGCTTTTAACTTAACTCCCGGGACACCCTGTATATATATATATATATATATATATATATATATATATATATATATATATATATATATATGAAGCCTCTGTGGTACAGTGGTAGAGTGTGCGTTTCGCACACGGGTGGACCAGGGTTCGCACCCCGCCAGGGTAATAAACTTTGGGATTGTTCACCCTGCCACGTACTGCATTGGCGGACACAAGGGGTGCTGTGGTTGAACCAGTGTCACTTACTGTAAAGTATGCTTGCACCCAGTAGGCTTGCGCTGGCTGATTACACTTGGTTCACAGACACACATCCAGAGCCACTCCAACACTACAATTACACTTACAAGCACTTCTCACCCTACATACAATCTCTACCAGACAGCCTAAGCCACTTGGTAGAGATACATTGGCTGTATTGTCCCGACTTCGGTCGGAATAGGCCGGTCCTGCAACATTGTAGGAAGTAAAAGACAGAGGAGGGGTGTCCCTAGTACCTTCTCCCCTTGGGGCTAAGATAGTAATAAATGTGTGTGTTTGGAAGAGTAAATTGGGAATGTGTCGTCCTCGGCTACCTATATATATATATATATATATAGATAGATAGATAGACACAGGTAGGTATCACATTTTTCCATGCTGTTTGAACAGGAGGCATTAAACATATCCAATCTTTTCAAAATTATATTGTGGTATTTCATTAACTTTAAAACGTTTATCGGAACAAAAATATCAAACCTAGAAAAATGACTAATGAAAATACTTCTTAATGGGTGGTGGTTTCCCAGGGCCGCGAATAATTTAAATTTAAGTATTATTCCCACACGTTAAAATCGAATTTTACATCTTGTAAAGAAAACAGTGGAACTTTGGACTTACCTACAAATTGAAGGGTTTAATCGAATGTATTTATCTTCAATGATATTTTTCTTCCAACGAATGAAAATGAACAGAATATGAACTTTGAAATCTGGATGACATTATGCGTCATTTTACAACTACTACGTAGTTATAATGAAAGTCACCTGTGAGTAGAGTTAAGGGTGATGTTTGCACTCTTGGTATCTCTTTGAGCAAACTCTACTGACACGTTCTTCTTTCTCTCTTGATCACTCATTGTAATGTTTGTTTTTCTTTTCAACGATGTTAATACTTCTAGTCAGCCTATCAACATGCAAGTGAATTGATGTTACCGTGAATCATCATCTGGATTAGACAAAAGCACCATTCATCAGAGAAACGTAATAAACTATGTAAAACCCAGCATAGCCTGGTAGTCAGGTGAAATTCTATTTTTGGTTCTGTGGTTAGGTTTGGGACTGAGCTACCACGGATCTGTTTCAATAACATTCCCTTTCCTGACTGCGATTAATACATCAAGTTTATCAGAGTTTTTCATAAATTTTGGATTTCCACAAACATCTAGTTAAATGGATATGAAGAAACGGGACTAGCCAAACACCTTGTTTTATGCTAGTGAACGTTTAGTGGCAACAGTGCACAAAGCAGTGTTTGTACCGATGCTGCCCTCTCTCAACGCAAGGTGAATCCCATCAGCGACCCCACCAAGGATGACAAGTCTGTGGCTCCTACTCTTCTCAGTTTAGGTGACTCATGCCGCCCGTTCCTGAACAGTTTTTACTGCATATGAAACGTTAGAATTCACGTGCATACTCTAGGAAATGCGCCTTAATAATGTTTTTCCTTACCAATTTATATCCGTATCTAGCACATTCGTAATTCCGTTAATGCTCTCTCTGAGTTGTATGTTCTAATCAGTGGCAAATAACGTACTTGAAACCTTCACAACAAAAACAGTTTCATCAAGTAAGCAGTGCTCTTTCCTTTGCGTAATTCACGAAACTGTTATTAAGGTACATATCATACTAAGATTCAATCAGTATACAGTAAAGAAGATAGCACATTGCTAAGGATGTGGTGTCAGGGAGCCTACAAAGGAGGTGAGAATAGGGACAAGTGTGAGCCTCTTAAAATCATAAGAATATGTGTCCAGCAGACCTCCTCCACACCTTATGCCTTCATATGTCACCAATTCGGCACTAACACCGACCGTCCATGCTGAGTACATAATAGGGTTGTCTGATTCTTAACTAAAGTAATTGTACTAACAGGGATGTTATTATGACTTGTCGGTGTGTTATGTGCAAGATGAGTACTTTCTTTTAATTAAGTCTGAGTTATTAATTGTTCCCAGTCGCAGCCCGGGGTCGAATTCGAGCCATTTTGGACACCAGATCACTTCTCTGACCACTCGACCACCACCAGCTCCTCCTGTATCCGCCATGGAAGACAACTTCGACGCCATCCTGACCAAACTGGGCACCGGAAAGTGGACAATGCTGTACCTTCTCTCCATGATGTACTGTAAGACTTTTATCTTTTCTAGGACCGAACGAATTTATTTAACTCTGAGAAGACTTTTCGTAGTGGAGAACTTCAGTGGTGATTGCTCCTACCCCTTCACTACGTCAGCTTTCCACAAAGTTATAGTCTATATATATAATTGTCGAAATATCATCGTGTTGAAATGATTAATTCTTCATTGCGAGAGTGTCATTCTGATGTTATTCGTTTGTTATTTCCAAAGTATTTTATTTAGTTTTTTGAGGACTTTCTTTTATTTAACTACAAGAGCTAGATATAGCCTTCATTAACTCCTGCACTATCACTGCTTCCACTTAATCTGAATAAATCGGCCGGGGTTGGCAACACTGCTGTGCGTCCTCTTCAGGGTGTATTGAAAAATTTACTGTTCTTTTTCTTTTCTTGCAAGTGGACCCATACAGTACAATGATATCTTTATCAGTTTGATCACGCTACGTCGAAACAATTCTATTTAGCTTATGAGAGTTACCTACAGGTAGAGGGAGTAACCCATTCAGAACGATGATCGTGATTTTGTTCTTGGCGCTGTTAGATTAAGTATGAGAAGAGCCCCATACAAATGAAGGGTTTAAAGGAAGGCAATATCTGACCCTTCTACTTATAAAACTTTCACCCACATGGAATAAACTCAAATGGAGACGGGAGAAATAAGGAATAAAAGACGCCCTTATAGGGAAGGAGTTAAGTAAATATAGTAAATAACAAGTGCTCGTGGGCCCTTTGGGCCCCTCGCATTTGCTCCTGCGGAGGGCTCTCGCGCTGCTATGACTTAGTTATACCTATGGGCAAAAAATTCTACGGAGATCCTATGCCGGGCTTCGGGAGCAGCGTTTTTGGGTCAAAATGTGATCGCTCATTAAATATAGTAAAAGTTTTTCAATCGTGATGGGACCAAGTTTTTTCACATCAGCGAATTTTTTGCCATTTCTGTGCTAAGTTTGGTGCGATCTGAATGTGTAGTTTCGGCTGCCCAACACACACACACACACACACACACACACACACACACACACACACACACCTACTGCTATTGTATATTAGATAGATCTCTGCATTAACTTCATGATAATAAGCATTGTGGCTATCATAACGTTTCATCCCGAGAACGTGCTCTCCTAGTTAGTTTTGATAACAGTCAAAATATTGCACATCATCTGTGGTAAATGCGTTAATGAACGCTATATCTAATCCCTTCAACTCGAAAAAGTTTCTCCAATGCTGAATACGAATTGTTGAAGGCACTTTGATTAAAATTAACGGACTTTAGACGCTAAAGCAACATAGCTTGAAACATGAACATATAACACAATCATCCATCATATGTACACCTTTTCCCTTTGCATGCATAGAAGAGTATTTTGGGGAGTTTACCACAGTATTAATTATAATTATATATAAATGATAATTTTTTATTATCTAATATACTATAGCAGTAGCTCTGTGTGTGTGTGTGTGTGTGTGTGTGTGTGTGTGTGTATTTTGGGCAGCCGAAACTGCACATTCAAATCACACCAAAATTGGCACGAAAATCGCATAATAATCGCTGATGTGAAACAAACTTGGTCCCATCACGATTGAAAAACTTTTACTATATTTAATGAGCGATAAAAGTTTCGCCAAAAGACGCCGCTCCCGGCACCCAGTCAGTTGCCATGGCCAAGTGGTTAATGTCTTGGACTTGCATGCGGGCAACTTGGGTTCCATTCCCGAAGCTCCAAATAACATGATCAATTGGTTAGCTGCAAAAAATCCAAGTGACAACGTTAGATTAGAACACCACATAAATGGACCATCATGGGCCTTTCGATGTTGCCTTGACAGACGATAATGACAACGTTAGACTAGAAAGCACATAAACGTGACTCAGATTACCTGAAATGATCGCAACACGTGCGAAGCACAAGAGCCCTTTGCAAGTGCGAGAGGGCCCGAAGGGCCCACGAGCGCTTGTAATTATAGATAGAAGCAGCCCAGGTATACAGATATATAAAAAAAAAAAAAATACTGCTATCTTATGCTGAGACTTAAACGCTAGTGTAATAGAATTTAATGAATGTATACTTATGTATGGAGCTTGTTTTGGGTTAAAATTGTATTATTATTATTATTATTATTATTATTATTATTATTATTATTGTTATTGTTATTATTATTATTATTATTATTATTATTATTATCATCATCATCATCATCATCATTATTATTATTATTATTATTATTATTATTATTATTATTTAATATTTTTATTCAAAGTCTACTTCAGAAGAATAATAACCATGAGGTTTCATGGGTTTATGAAGGTAGATTTCTTAGGTGCCCAAAGTTCTGAATAAAATGGTCTTTTAATTCAGAAGCACATAACTGAGTTTTAGTATATATTTTACTGAAATTTGCAGTTTTTCTAATTTGCTCGTCCAACGTTGGAAATTCATTCAATTCATTTATCATGGTTCAGCTCTCTAAGGCGCATGAAATTTGACATGGAATTTAACTTTGAAGAAGGAATAAAATGATTTTTGAAGAATTAAAATTGGTTAATATACTGTATAGCTGATTTATTGATTTTTATTATTGTTGAAAATTACCAATTTTCTTGATGGTACATTGAAATAGGGCAACATATTTTGCATCATATCTGCAGCCCGAATTCCACTAGACACATGGTTTCTGGTTAGGCAAATACTGTTGTAATGACTGATAAAGGAGTATGAATATGACCCCTTTAAAACTCATACTTTTATACCACGCCACGCACATTACTGGAAAATATTGGTGATTCCAGGATGCATGGAACGCAGATGATGGGCTATGCCATTTATTTCTTGATTAGGACATTACTACTCAAAAGCATTGCCTTACAAAAAAGGATCATCCGAATAACAGCATTAACATGGATTTCTACGAATTTTTGTATTCGATCTTCATGCTCATCTCCCTCAGCGTCCCATCACCACGACCCATGGATACGAAGAATGGCAAAATAACCTACTTATATGCAAAAATAGGTCTTTATTATGTATACAAAGGAACAGTCATAATGCAGGCACAAGGTGAAAAACAAAATTTATTTGTTACCTGTTATTCCCATAAGTGCTCCTTCAGCTTGAAATAAGATCAGTATCAAAGCAAAGCTGTTGTTACTGGTACCTTTTCCTTTCACTACCAGGGTACTCCTTGTTGCCGTACCACGCTATAGCAGGTGTGTTTATGGCTCCACCTATCAACCACAAGTGCATCCCCCCGCCCCATGCTAGCACCCCCACCCTCGTCCTCCCGCCAGACGCCCAGCACACACCCGCCAACACCTCCTACACCTCACCACCCGACCTTCCCTACGAAGAGTAAGTCATGCAGGGCATCGGATTTTACAAGTAGTCCCTGAACATTTGCACTAATCAGGAAGCGATTCTTTTGTTAAATTTGAGCAAAATAATGTTCCATCATCATGGGTCGAATTCACATTCTTGAGAGAGCTACGGTTATTAATGGTCATGTATTTGAAGAGTGAGGGAGAACATTTAAGCTGAATGGGTCATCAGAAATAGTAACACCATAACAGGTGGCAGCAAGATCCATGTCGATCGACTGTTTTATACTAAAAAAAAAAGTAGCCAAAGAATAATTTTATGTTCATGAAACAGTTCCTGAGATACCCTGTATAGGTCTCTCTCTCTCTCTCTCTCTCTCTCTCTCTCTCTCTCTCTCTCTCTCTCTCTCTCTCTCTCATCTTTGTAACTGTGTTGGTGGGTGTGGTGTGGGATCTATGCATCACTTTCCATTATGGAGTACGTATAGCATTTATCTAGGTTCACCCTCTAACCTCTGTTTTGTCTAACTTTCTCATTCAAGAATCAACCGCTACTCTGAGTCTTTCATGCATGAAGCTAGTTAAAAAAGGAAAAAAAAGGAAAACTTATACCATTAGAGTATGAGATAATACCAGCAGCTAAATCACATTCGTTATTGCGAAGTCACCAAACTTTTGTTTATATCAGCATTGCAAATGACTATACTGTCCCCGTCTTATCCACCAGTCATCATTACAACAAGCAGTCTCAGCACAGTTCGGCCGATCATTAGTCTACTGCAAGCGTGTTAATAAAAACATCCTTTTACGGTTATTATTTTCAAATAATAAATGCATTTATTCCTTCGCTGTCTGTGCATAATGAAGTACAAGTGAAGGTTTACTTGTACATAAATATGATACTTTTAGCTTCTAACACTGGTGTTGGAAAGGGGCACTTCCACATGCTGGCACTGAAATAGACAGAACAGCTATGCAGTGCGAATGTCCCGCAACTCCTCCATGTCCCCTGAAAAAACAGTGATGGACGGCAGGAAAAAGGCAGCTTCCGCCTGCAGTCCACTGGACTCACATTCACAATCACGACAGCTTCTACCGCTGTTGTACGAAAAGCATGAACTCTGGTAACTACGTCAGTCATATGACGTATTCCTTATTTAATTCTTATTAAGCTTAAAGTGTTTTAATCATCTCTGGAGCTTTGGTCAACCCCCTTTTATTTTATACGAGGAAGAAGGAACCAAAGGCTGTGGACCTACTATTATTGTTCCTTCCATGAGAAAAACAAAATACAAGGGAGCCAAATTCAAGATCTGATCATTTCGAGATGCCTGGACACACTGCGTTTGAAAGATTGAGATCATAGCTAGCAGGAAATACGGACAGAAGGAGACCGTTCCAGAGTTCACCAGTTGCATAAATGAAGGACTGGGAGTAACGGTTAACTATTGCATTAGACAGCTGGACAGAAAAGGGATGAGAGTTTGCTGCTAGACGGGTGCTATGCGCCTGTCGTAAATGTGGAGGAATGTATGCAGATAGTTCAGAGGAGCAGTGACCATTGAAGTAGAGATAGAAAAGAGATAAAGATGCAACAGTGCGGCGAAGAGACAGAGGTTGAAGGGAGTCAGTACGACGAGGAGAGTTAATGAGATGAAACCTTTGACTCCATCCTATTGAGAAGAGCTGTATGTGGGGAGCCTCCCCACACATGAGAGTTGTACTCCACACAGGGGCGGATAAAACCCTTGTATAGAGTCAACAATTGTGCGGGGGTAAAGAAGGAACAGAGTCGGCTTAGCACACCTAATCTCTTGGAAGCAAATTTTATAAGAGATGTAATATGGTCTTTCCAAGATAAGTCTCGAGTAAATGAAACCCCAAGCATGTTCAAGGATGATGCAGGATTAAGCTGAATATTATTAAACGTTAGTGGGTATACATGTGGAAGATTTTGTCAGGTTGATAGGTGTAAAAACTGAGTCTTTCATGTATTAAAAACAACAAGATTAATATTACCCCAGTCAGAGATACGAGCCAAGTCAGACATTAGGTGTGCCATAGCTTCATCCCTTGTTTGTTGAAGTAAATGCTGAGATGGACATTGCGGGAACCGAATGGAAAGGTGAAGGATGGAATCATCAGCATATGAGTGGATAGGGTTAGATGTACAGCTTAGAGGGTCATTGATGAATAAAAGGAAGAGAGTTGGTGACAGGACAGAGCCCTGAGGAACACCACTGTTGATAAATCGAGAAGAATGATGGCCGTCTACAACAGTGGCTATAGAAAGACCAGAAAGGAAGCTAGAGATGAAGGCACAGATAGAAGGATAAAAACCGTGTGAGGGCAGTTTGTAAATTAAAGATTTATGGCAGACTCGATCGAAAGCCTTAGAGATGTCAAGTGCAATGGCAAAGCTTTCACCAATGTCCCAAAAGGAGGATGACCAGGAGTCTGAAAGGTAGGTGAGAAGATCGCCAGTGAAGCGTCCCTGATGGAACCCATACTGACGATCAGAAAGAAGGTTGTGATAGGAAAGATGCTTTAAAATCTTTCTCTTAAGAATAGACTCGAAAACATTTGAGATACAGGATGTTAAAGCAATTGGACGATAGTTAGAGGGTTGGGAATGGTCACTCTTCTTTGAGACTGGCTGAATGAGAGCAAACTTCCAGGAAGAAGGAAAGGTACAAGTTGATAGACAAAGGCGAAAGAGTTTGCCTAGGCAGAGTGTAAGCACAGAAGTACAGCTCTTGAGAACAACAGGAGGGACTTCATCAGGCCCATATACCTTACTAGTCCTAAGGCCTGTGATGGCAGAAAATACATTAGCTGAAGAAATTTCAATGTCAGCCATGAGAAAGTCAGAGGGGGGAAGTGATGGAGGAACAGCACCGGAATCACCTAAGGTGGAATTGGAGGAGAAAGTCTGAGCAAAGAGGTCTGCTTTATCAGTAGAAGAAATAGGTACAGAGCCATCAGAGTAGAAAAGATGAGGGAAGGATGATGATGCAAAGTTGTTAGAAAGGTTTTCGGCAAGGTGCCAGAAGGAGCGGGAAGGAGTCGAGTTGGAGAGATGAGAGCATTTAGTACTGATGAATTTATTTTTACCGAAGCAAAGAACAGACTTAGCCTGATTCCGGGCAGAAACGTATAAAAGATGTGATTCAGGGGTGGGTTGGCTCCGGTACCTTTTATAGGCCCTCTCCTTGTTGCGGACGGCATTAGAATAAGCGTGATTAAATCAAGGCTTTCGTGCAGTAGTCAAAGGAAATGAGAAAGGAATGTATGCCTCCATGCCCGAGAGAATAACCTCCGTAATGTGCAAGGCACATCCAGATGCCTCCCGGCCATGGAAGCAATAATCAGTCCATGGAAAATCAAAGCAGTACTGCTTGATGGCCTCCCAATCCGTAGCTCCAAAGTGCCACAGACGACGTTTCTTTGGAGGGTCCACAGGCTGTACCGGAATAATAGGACAGGTTAAGGTGATAAGGTTGTTGTATACGAGCAACCTTTCTTAAACTGAATAATCTAGAGGTAACGAGAATCAAAGAGAGAGAGAGAGAGAGAGAGAGAGAGAGAGATGCTAATGGACACAGGGGGCCATAAAACGGTCTGTTCAGTATTTCTGTACTTTTAGTATTATCCACTCATTTGCTGATGACTCCACCCATCCCTTCTCTACCTGTTTCTCACAGGGTATATTACAATATTTAGTTCAAGAACCATAAAAAAGGCTTTTTTTATTTTTTATTTTTATTGCCCATTACTTCTGACACGGGTAACAAAATCCTCGTTATCTATAATGCTTTAAAACTTAATTCCTCATAATTGCTCCTAAAGTCTTTCTTGATATTTTTCTCGGGATTCATCAATGAAAAATTTAACTACTTTCCTCTCAGCATCTGGTTTTCAAAGTTTGGATCTGCTAATCTTGCTCAGTATTTTCTTTATGAGTTCCGTTGTTGATTTTGTACAGGGACTTTATGCTCCTGTGTGTATGTGGGTGAAGGATGTCCCATCGAATTGCAACTTTTCCAGGTACGTTTGGACCAAAGAGATTTGTCTTATCAACTCCCTTCTCTTACCGTCTCCCTTCAATCTCTCCTTTCACCGCAATACTGAATCTTTTCCTCTACTATCGTTGTTTGTCACTGTTGTTCTGAACTGTTCATTCTCATCCTTCAATAATTACTGTTAGCGCGCAAGATGCGTCTAGCAGCAAAGTCACATTCTTTTCAGTCCATCTCTGTAATGCAAGAGTTAATTAGTATTTTGTCCCTCATTATGCAACTCGTCAGCTCTGCAACCGTCTTCACAGTTTTCGTTTCTCTTATCCAATGACCTCTATTCTTTTAATAGCATTATGTCTAAAACATCAAAAAGAATGGATCTTGATCTTGGCTATCTTTTATGTAGTTTTCATGGAAGGAGGATCTTGTTATTCACGCTTGTGACTTTAGTACTTTCTTTCTTCTGCAATAAAAAGACAGCAGAAGAGCTAATCATGATATGATTACTCAGGACACAGTATGTAGTTCCCATGTAATTAATCATTTTTGCTAGTTAGTCCCACAGTTGATAAAACACACGTTAAGTGTGACGAAGGGTTCATGTATTTTTCTGTACAAATTATCAGGACACCTTCCTGTAGTGGCACTGGTATAACTAAAAAGCTTTGCAGCCCAGCTATGCATACGTCTTCCAACTCTCCCTATCCCGCAAAAGAAGATGGACTACAGAAGGGATTCATCAGCCTCCAGTCCACCGGGTTCACATCCAGATGAGACTGGGGCACAACAACAACAATAACAACAACAACAGCGGACAAAGATCTTGATTCTTTTTATCTTACAAGTTATTTTCATTTCAGAGCATCCTAATATTAATTTGAATTCTTTATTATATTGCACCTGATGATAAAATTTTAATATCCCATAGAAGTACAGTATTATCTAAATTTGCCCTTCACTGCATAAACTTGATCTTAGATACTCCACGAGGAAACAATGTGTGGAAGTAGATGCGACACAGAAATTACTCACATCAGCAGCAAATGCATCCTGAATCTTTTGCTGTGGCTGAAAATGTGTCCTACAAATGAGTCCTGCTAAGTACAACCCGTGTATGTGTAGCCATCCCTTTACCACTTTCTTCCCTGCCCCCTCAGTGACTCATGCAGCTACCTGACAGAGGACGCCATGACGGGCAATCCTGTCAAGCAGCCATGCACCCTGTGGGACTTTGACAACAGCACCTTTACTTCTACAGTCACTTCGGAGGTCAGCAAAAGTGCAGACTTTACACTTCCTTACATAGTACGTTTGGTGGCGACTAATCTTTAGATTTTCGTCTAGGTTCTGCCATTCATTTTTGATTACCATTACTTAGGCAGATATAGTTAGTTTATGAGAAATTTCTTGAGGTGTAACAGTCAATGAAGTTAATATGTTATCCATCCAATGGGGGACTAGTGAAGCTGCCTACAGCTTGAGGCCACCACGGTCAACAGCTTTCCTACCCCGGGTTCGTGGTAAATTACCGTGATTTTTCTCTGTTGATGTGAAAACCTGTGTAGCAAGTTACCATCATACACTACTGAAGTATTGAAAAGCTTCGTAAAAAAAATATAACAGGGGATAATACATTGCTCTCGTTGTTTTATTTCCCCGAAAACGAAGCCCTAATTTTGAAAACCTGGCACTTATATATTTCTTTTCTTCTTTATAATGAAGCTGCTTCAAAGCTGAGTTAATTCTTGCCTTTTGATATGTTCGATATATACTGTAGTTTTAGCCATGCACTTGTTTTGTTTGTGTCAGTCTCTCTTTTGGCAGAAATTTAATGATGATGTATTAAATTATTTTATATCAGCCATCCGAGCTCAGAGACAGTCCCCATTCCATGCTTGATATGACCTATTTGAAAGTGATGATAGCGCGTTTTCCTAGGGGGATAAGCCATGATCAAATCTTGGGACGGGGACTGTCTCTCAACTCTGATGACTGATGTAGAATAACTTAATACATCATCATTAAATTTTCGCCAAAAGAAACACTGACACAAGAGCATGGCTAAAACTACAGTATAAATCAAACATTTCAGGAGGCAAGATTTAACTCAGCTTTGTAAGAACTTCAATAAGAATGATGAAAAGTAATATATAGTTGCCAGGTTCTCAAAACTTGGGCTTTGTTTTCAGGGAAATAAAATGAGAACAATGTTTTCTCCACCTTTATAAATTTGTTATGATTTTTTTTCAGTACTTCAGTAGTTTATGATGGTGTTTGTTCACATTTCAACAGAGAAAAACCTCGGTAACTGAACACATGCTTGGGACAAAGAAGCTGTTAACAGTAAGAGACATCTGGTGGCAGACGATATCCAGAAGTCCCCCATTTGAAGCATCTTTCAGTGAGGTGAAAAAAAACAACTGGAGGTTTGATGAATAAATGCATTACCCATTAGCAGCTTAACCCGTCGCATCCCACTGACATATATATATGTTCAAATGTTTTGTCACTGTGAGTCATGTTGACGTATATAAACGCACAGCAATTGCAAACTCCCTAATTTGCACAATTTTCAAATTTTGCGCGTGATTTTTGGTACGCATATGCAGGCAAGCTTCCCTAACTGCCACCAGGCGGGCCCGCTCCCAGACCCTGCATGACCCGCTCGCTTCCTTGTCTCGGCCACTCACACGTTAGCAGTGACCCAGGTCAGACATGGAGCGTAGAGGTCTCTCTGAGGATGAAATTCAATCTGCCCTGGATGCCTTCAAAGGTGATAGTGATTCTTCACTGGATGACAATGTGGAGGAGATGGATTAGGTGCAGCCTGAGGAGGAAACAAGCAGCAGTGATGAGGAGGTCCCTTTTGCTGAGAAAATTGCGGTATGTGACATACCGTAGGGCAAGGGAAGATCAGCCTGGACGCCATACACATGCACGGACCTCTCTCCAGCCCCTAGACAAAGAGTCAGATGAGGACGAGAACGAGGACAGTGGCGTAGGACGTGATGTTATCTCATGGTTGGGGAGGGAGAAAATTTTGCTGCGAGGATCCGAAGATGCGGCAAGAAGGAAAATCAGGTATGGTCCTTCAGTGTTGTCTGGGGAGGGTGCGAGTGGCATGGCGGGAGTGAGGGGTGAAAGGGAAAGTGGTGTGGCGGGAGTGAGCGGTAAAAGGGAAAGTGGTGTGAGGGAGGCAGCACGAGCACATGGTGTACATGGGCAGCAGGGAGGCGAGGTGGAGCCACTCCCTAGCACATTTTTCGCCCCACAATATTCCCGCACTTCCTCCCCACAGCCCCATAATGTGGGGAAAGGAAGGAATGGGAAGGGAAAGGGGAAAGGAAAAGGGAGAGGGAAGAGGAGTGCAAGTGGGGAAGGATGACGCTTTCCACCTCCCAAACCTCCCCCACCACCCTCCCCTCCCCACCCTGACAAAGGCGACGATGGGGACGAGGCTGGAGATGGTAGTGTGTCATGGGACTGGGAAGATGGAAGTAATTTCACTCCCATCATTCACTCCTTCACTGAGGAGTGGCGGTCTGGCTGCATGGCTCCAGGTATCCACGCGGGCTCCACCAGGGTGGATTTCTTCCTCCTGTTCTTTGGGGAGGACTTTGTGGGCCACATAGCAGAGCAAAAAAACTTATTTGCAAGCAGCCAGCACCATGAAAGCGAGCATCAAGGTACAATGAGCAGGCATTCCCAACAATGACTGTCCGGTAACCTTAGGTGAGATGTTCATATTTTTGGCTCTGGTTTTCTTGATGGGTGTAGTATGATAAAATCAAATTCCTGCATACTGGTCCATGGACCCAATGACCAGCACACCTTTCTCTGGTAATGGGTTGCAATCGATTCCAGCAAATTCTCAGCTGCCTCCACTTTTACACTGCAGACGACCCTGCTGATGCTAATAACTCAGATAAAATGAGGAGAATTAGGCTTGTCTTCGATCACCTATGGGAAATGTTCCACTTGTCCTTTTATCCTTACAGAGACCTCGCCATAGACGAAAGTCTTGTGTTGTGGAGAGGCGATATTTTCTTTCACCAGTACATACCCAGCAAGAGACACCATGTCGGGTTCAAGATCTTTGGTATGCATGACTGTAAGATTGGTTATGTGCAAGACATAGTCTTGTACTTTGGCGCACTGACAGATTTAATAGAAGATCGTAGTATTGGACTCTCAGGGGCCATGGTGAAGACAATGATGGAGGAGTACCTTCATTGTGGTCATATGCTGTACCTGGACAACTGGTACACTAGCCCTCTTCTCGCTCAGTTCCTCCAACAACACGACACCAGAGTCTGTGGTACAGTAAAGAGAAACAGTCATATGGTCAAGGTTGGGAGGAAACTTGACAAGAACAAGGTGGTTTTCTTCCAGGCAAATAACATCCTTGCCACCCTGTGGAACCACAACAGTGATGTTTGCCTCCTGTCGACTGTACACCGTCCCATGATGCACCGCAAAGACTCTGTGGATCACTGCAGCGAGAGGAGGTACCACGTTTGGGAACTGGAGTTGGTACTGTACTACAATATCAACATGAGGCATGTGGATCAGGCTTACTCCATGATTTCCAGTGTGGAGTGTGCCAGGACCATGATGAAGTGGTACAAAAAGCTCATTTTCCACTTGTTCGACATCACGGTCCTCAATGCACACTACCTCCACGCCATGACATCGGGAATCTCTGAGACATTTGAGGGATTTGTGAGGGAGCTGTCTCATGAAATTATCGCCAGGTATGCACAGGACAGGACCCCACACCGAACTCGCATCCCCAGTTCCGCCCAGACTCCCCTATGCCTCTCAGGACACCACTACCTGAGCAAGCCGTCCTAGACACCAGTGCCGCTGCAATGTATGCAAGCACTCCACAGTAAGACCAGCCACTCAGAGAAAAGACACAAGATATGTGTGTGTAGACTGCAACGTAACGTTGTGCCTTGAGCCATGTTTCAAGGAATATCACACCTTCCTACATTACTGATACTGTGTGCGTTAATGATAATATGACACTCACTGTAGAAGTAAAGCCTGTACATATGCGATAATATGATGCTCAGTATAATGGTAAGGCCTGTAAGTCTGTGATAAGAATTATATAAAGTTGCAACGGGTGTAATGTTAGTGTGAAAGTATTATATAAGTTGAAAAATAGTATAAGTTGAAAAAAGTGATATAGCGAGTTCAGTCACTGTGTAAATATGCGATAATATGACGCTCAGTTGAATAGTAAGGTCTGTAAAAATGTTATAGCAATTATATAAAGTGGAAACGGGTGTAATGTTAGTGGAAAAGTATTATATAAGTTGAAAAATAGAGTGTAAGTTTAAACAACAGTTATAACGACTTCACACGCTATGTAAATATATGTTAATATTACGCGAAATTTTATCGTAAAGCCAGTAAATATGTGAAAACAGTTCTCTAAAGTGGAAAAGGGTATAATGTTATTGGAAAAGTATTATGTAAGTGGAAAAAAGAGAATGTAAGTTGAAACAACAGTCACAGCCAGGTCACTCATTACTTAAATGTGCACTAGCATTACGCTAAATATTATCATAGGGCCTGTAAATATGTGAAAACAGTTCTCTAAAGTGGAAAAGGGTATAATGTTATCGGAAAAGTATTGTGTAAGTTGAAAAAAGTAAATGTATGGTGAAACAACAATGTTAGCAAATCATCTGTGAAGAATTTGAGCGATTTCGCTAGGTTCGCCCGATGGAACAATGCTTATTTCACCTCTGTTTTTGTATAAAAACCAATATACTCTTGTACTATATGTTTTTTTGTTTGTAATAAATAAATATCTACCTATTGTGAATGGTTTCCCATACTAATCCCTAACATAGAAATCGTGACAGCCACAGAGCACCTCCATAGAACACATTAACAGGTGTAACGAAGGTATACCTGTGTAGGCCACTTATAGACCCCAGTGACCACTTTCTTTGTGATTTTCCATTGTTTCTCACCCAAAGTGGAGGTTAGAGCCAAAAAAATATTTCTCCGAAATTGGTCAGGATTTGGGGGAGTCAGTTGTGGAAAAGTGGTCGGGACAGGGCGGGGTAACAATGTTTATAAAATACCCAGGTCCCCAACACAACAGGTCGAAATATATACTGCAGTTCTGGTTAAAAAAAGGGTGCAGGGGAAAATGCATGCAGCCACAACCAAATCACGGGGGTACAAGTGTCTGCCCATGAAGGACACAGAGAGCTGGTGCACCCCACAGCTGGAAGTCCCTCTAACCCAGAACCGCCACACCACCCATCGAGCCACCAGTACCTGCAGCAGCGAGGGCTCATCAATTTAGTGCTTGCTAGAGGCAGCACAACAGGGCTTGCTAGAGGTGGCATGGCCACTCAGAAGGAGAGTGTTCCAATGTGCTTGCTAGACACGGCCTCCACTAACTTGTTAGAGGCTGCTTGGCCATGCAAGAGTTCCAGTGTTCTAGTGTGCTTGCTAGATGTCGCACCCCCAAGCTTGATAGAGGCGGCTTGGCAACGCAGAAGGAGTTCCTGTATTCCCATGTGCTTGCCACATGCAGCGCCCCCCGAACTTGCTAGAGGCAGTTTGGCAATGCAGAAGGAGTTCCAGACCACGCACTCCCCAGAGTCCAGGAGACTTCATCAACATGACAGTGAAGCTGAAGCCAGCCCCACCCCCCCACAACCACACACATACATACCCTCCCACAGGTAGAGAATGCCCTCCCACCCCTGGAAAAGGAATCACGGGTCTGGTGACATAAACTTGTTCCGATTGTCTCATGTCACTTATAGCTTTACCACCAGACCCACTCTGGTCACAAACATACAACCCTATCACTAGATGATGAGGGAGAAAGAGCCAGACATCAGGCCTCCACTTTTCCAGCGCCAAGGTCATAGCCTATCTCCCCCTAGCCCCTTTGCCTTATCATCACTGATTCATCACCATAACACCCGTACAGACATAGAGATAAACCCCAGCCCTCTTCCTTTTCCAGAGAATACTCCAGCAGCGAGTGTAAGTGTTATATGAGGGACATCTCCAACCAGATTTCCCCCTCCCCTAGGCAATTCCCCTTCACCCCAATTGGCCATTTCCTCCTGACAGATCTCACGACTTCGGACATAAAACTGTATGTAAAACTTAGTGTCATAATAAATCTTTCGCCTTGCCATCTGGAGTTTCTGTGTTTACCCTGTACTCTTAATGTGTAGCAAGTCCTGGATTGGTGTTCCTCCCTGTTTAAAACCCCACTGGACTGGGAAAAGCCTAGTAAAACACTGGTGGTTCTAAAATTTGGAGGGAAGGCAAAGCGAAGTTTCAGTCGCTGAGGTACATTGTACACAGATGCCAACATGGCAGCACTGAGGCCCCAAACTGGACAAAATCACTACCTACTTGGAAATGGTCAAGCTGGTGTTGGACTTTTTTTGAGGACACACAAAAGATCGCAGTATTACTACCCCAGTTGGGGAAGTCAGTTTTCCTGGTAGCAGGGAAAGTTAATGCAGCCCTAACATGGGCAGAATTCAAACATAAAGTTATCAACACAGTCCAACAATCCCTCAGGGCAATCGCTGCACTATTACAGTTTAATGAAGTAAAGTTCAAGGGAGCCCTGGAAGCTACCCTTGCAGATTTGCAGAAGCTCATAATGTCAGCATATGTCCAGCTTATGGAGGAACAGCGTAAGTAGCTCATTCTTGCCCACCTAATACGTGCCCTAGCCAGGGCTGTATGAGAACATTTCACCATCCATGACACCCAAGGGTTCAACTGAGACACAGTAATAATCGGACAGCTGTTAGCATCATATACTGGGAGACAGAAGCCAATCAGAGCCGTGTGTCGCATCCCAGCCCAGCCAAATCGTAAGACTGAAGAGTGGCGAGGTACAAACCGCCCCTTCTATCCTTGTATCTGTCCATCTTCACAGGATAATCCACCGTGGTAAGATAGCTTAATCTTGATCATCTCTTAGGAGTACAAGGTGTGCAATGCATCTTGTGTCCTACATGACATGTGGGAACAAATGAAGGCCCACTGGAAGTGGCCAAATAGATGGAGCCCAACCACCACCACCTTAAGCCATCTCACATCATGTAGCCAACAATGGAGCCCATACAGAAAACACACAGGTAGAAGTCGAGGGCAAAATGGAACCAACTGCCCTCAATAACGAGGATTTGCCCCTAGAAGAGATGAACACTTCCAAAGCTGGGCTGGATTTTTAACCCACCAACTCTCGTTGATGTATGTACATATATCCACACGTTTTGTCACTGTGACTCCCATTGATGTATATGAATGCACAGCAATTGCAAGGTCCCTAATTTGCCCAGTTTTCTAATTTCCAGCATGATTTTTGGTACGTGCACACAAGACACCTTCCTCTGTAAGATTCCAGGCAGGGTCAATGCCTTACCACGCATGACTTCCCCCCCCCCCACGCCATTGTCTCGGTAATCCACCTGTTACCAGTGACCTGGCCAATAAAAACATGTTGTGCCACGGTACGAAATTCAAGGCCAGAGTGATTCCCCATTCGATGACAATGTGGAGGACAAAGTTTACATAGCATTAGAGGAAGAAACAGTCAGAAATGATGATCAGGTAATGTCGCCAAAAAAGGTCAGGTATGTTAATGTGTTTGGTGAGTGAAACAATGCTTATATTGCCTATATAACTATGTAAAAAGCAATATATTTTCGTACTACATATAAATTCATACCAAATAAATAACACCGTTTATGAGTGGTGTGGAATAGTTACCTTCCCATAGAACTCGTTATCTTTGGAGCCAGCCAGATAGAAAATCCAGTAAGGTAAGGGGTACTGCTACTTGTATTCAGTATTTTAAACCTCAGATGAGCAATTTCTCTATGAATTTTCGATGTTTCTCACCAAAACCGGAGGTTTGAGCCAAAAAAAAAATTCCCAAAATTTGTCGGGATTGAGAGGAGTCAGTTGTGGAAAATCGGTAGGGACAGGGAGGGTTAAACCCTTCCTTGTCAGTTCTGGACCTGGTGAGGGCAATCAGCAACCAGATCAAAATGCCATTCTTTACAAAGATGAAGCTCCAAGGAGCCCCTGTCAGACTCCAGGTGGACACAGGCATGGCACATTCCTGCCTGTACATGCAGTAGTACCATAAAAATCAGGCAGCCTTCCAGTCCCTCTAACCCACATCCACTGATCTCACTGGGGCAGGGTATGAACTGTTGGCTATGAGGGGCAAAACCCACCCTCTCAATAGTAATGACCCCAGAACTGTTCACCCATGCTAACTACCCTTGCATAGTGTTCGACTCCAAGTGTACAGCATACAATGGCTACCCGAGGCTGGACCTACTACAAAGAAAAAAAAAAACGGCCTACACTCTCTGGTACAGGCCATAAAAAAAAAAAAACACTACTGTGTCCCTTTATTGCCAGGCCTGGGTACCACTGAATATCTCCGCCCTGCAACCACTGCTCTTCTCCACACAGATGGGCCAACCATTTGCCGCTAACTGTGTGATTTCCACAGCCATTGTTCCCCCTCACCTCATTGCAGAGTTGCAAATGTCTCCAACAAACCCTTCACTCTCCCCAAAGGACTGGTCATAGAAGAACTGGAGATGTTCGAATCCCTTCCAGAAACACCAGACACGAAAAGCATCCCCGACCCCACCCCACCCTCCTTGCCCTACATTCCCCCTCACCTTCCCCCACAGTACCAACAGGACCTGGAGCAACTACTCTTCTGATATTAGGAGGTCTTTGCCTCACATCCACGAGACCTGGGCTGACCTGACCTGTTACACCATCCCATTCACATTACAGGACCCCACATACACCAGCCATCCTGGTGAAAAAATGGTGCAATGCCAAGAGGAAGACTGCCAGGTCCAAGAAATGCTCAAAGTGGGATAATAGCACCCTCAACAGTCCCTGGTCTTCCCCCCGTAGTCCTAGTAAAGAAGAAAGATGGATTTACCAGGTTCTGCGTTGACTACCACCAGCTAAAGAACGTGATCATCAAAGATGCCACCCCACTTCCTCGTATCGATGACTCCTTAGACTAACTAAATGGTGCATGGTGGTTCTCCATCTTAGATCTACAGTCGGGCTACTGGCAGGTACCCATCCAGTCTGAACACAGTAGCAAACCTGCCCTCTCCACAAGCGGTGGCTGACTGTACGAATTTAACGTCCTCCCCTTTGGCCTGTGTAATGGGTCTGCCACCTTCTCCTGCCTCATGGAATCAGTCTTGTGAGGGGTCACCTGGGAGACATGCCGCGCTTACATGGACGATGTGATCGTATCCTGTCACACCTGGATGGAATGCCTCGACTGCTTAGACTGGGTGCTGCGCCGTATACAGACAGCAGGGCTTAAACTCAAACCATCTAAATGATACCTGGCCTGAGAGTCCGTAACTTTCGTCGGCCATGTCATCTTGTGCGAGGGCTTGTCCCAGATCCAGAAAAGCTGCAAACCATCACAGAAAAAATGCCACCTACAGACGTCAGAGGAGTCTGTGCCTTCCTTGGTCTAGCCTCCTACCACAGGAGAATCATCCAAAATGTCACCTCCATCTGCAAAACCACTGCACGACATGACAGAAAATGTAGAGGACCTCCAGTGGACTACCCAGAGGCTGGAAGCCTTCGAGGCACTCAAGCACTACCTCACCATAGCGCCATCAGTTGCCTTTGTGGATTATACCCAACCTTTCCAATTGTATACCGATGTCTCCCCAGTGGGGATTGGTGCTGTCCTAGTGCAAGTCTGGGAGGGCAAGGAACACATCATAGCATGTGTCAGTAGGACACTGACACCATCGTAAGTCAACTACACCACCACAAAACGCGAGTGCTTACTTTTGATCCTACCTACTGACACCTCACTCATCACCATCACCGACCACAAACCCCTACAGTGGCTGTAATGATCCCAGACTACTGATGCCCTCTTAATCCGGTGGAGGGAAACCTTGGAGGAGTTCAATTTCGACATCTCATATCGCCTTGGCAACTCCACACTAACACCAATGCCTTGTTGAGGCTTCCCCTTAATTCACTCCTCATAACACAGAAAATGGGACACAATGCATCACAGAACGTCCTAATGAGACAGTAGGGGACTAGCCCAAAACTGGCGTGGATGGAGATCATCTCGGTATCCCCTCTGCTCATATTGCAGTGGAACCAAATGAAGTGGATGACCTTCTGGCCCACCTTCACCATGAGAATGGTATCCACCTTGGGCAGGAAAAATTGTTACATACTTTTAGAGACATCTACTGGACACCACATCTTCAGTCGCCACCAAATGAGTCATAGAAGATTGTAGGGCCTATGCCCTAGGGAAGGATGTCTCTCAAACCCCGGGACCCACTGGACACTTGACAGCCACCAACCCTGGCAACTGCTGGCCATGGATGTCATAGGCCCTCTTCCATCAAAAACTGCTATCCTTTTATGATTACCTTTGTATACACCTATTCTGAATTTCTAGTTGTCTGCCCCGCCAAGTCCCTCTCTGCTGTGGCAGTTGCAGAGGATCTCATCACTGATGTACTTCACTACTTTGGCCATCTGCAAACCCTTCATTTGGATAATGCCCCAAAATTCTCAGGCAAAGTTTGGGAACAACTGTTCCAGCTGTTTGGGTACAGCCTCTCCCACTTCTCTCCTTACCACCCCCAGGGATGCACCATCAGCGAGAGAAGCCACCGGAGCCTCGCTAACCAACTTCGGACCCAGCTAGTCACCGTGGACACCGAGGATTGGCCATCCCAAGTGAAAAATCATACAATGGGGGGTGGACACCTGCCCCCAGGTGGATAGTATCATGCCCCATGAATGCATCTTCGGAAAGCCCATGCTACTACTCGCATTGTGGCACTTAGCCCTGCCACTTACCAGCACCGCCACCTGAGATCCACTCTCACACCTCAAAAACTGGCTCCACCACATGGAATCCAACCAGGAGATACCGAAGGACGAGACTTCACCAGATAACCCCTATCAAGTAGGCCAACTCTATCAAGTAGGCCAAAGAGTCATGGTTGCTAGGTTGCTCCTCGACCACAAGTTGCAAACCAAATTCTTGGGCCCTTTTGAAATTACATGTGTGCCAAATTGTTACCAGGCAGTCATTGACTTTCATGGTAAAGCCAGGGTCTACTGCAACTGGCGTGGAAGATGTTACAATCCATGTCCGAACGATTAGACCAACACTGAGCCTAGCGATGTGAAAAACCCCTAAGTCACTCAACACCGTCACCAACTGACCCAGATGCCCACCCCTCCCCATAACTTTCCACCCCATCCCTCCCCTCTTGGAGCCACCACCGCCTCACTCCCTGCCTCCCCATCTGCTCCACTGTCATCTTGTCCTATGAACCACTCGGTTCACTGCCTGCCTCTCCTTCACTCCAAACCAGCTATTCTATTCCACAAAACTCCAGCCACCCACTCACACAACCAGCCCCAGATCCCCAATCCTGTTCTCCCCACCAACCAACCCTTCTCCCCACCCCTCCACCAAATCCACCCCCTCACCCCACCCCTCTCCTAACCCCACCAGCACTGCCTCATCCCCATCTCAACTAACCACCACACCACCCCACTCTGTGCTTCCATCCATGGATTCTTCCCCCTTCCTACCTCTGCATGGCCCCCACGGCCTTCCTCAATCCCATCTTCATCTCCTCATAGCCTCAACTCGACCTCGAGCTCCTCGTCTTCCTTCTCCCGTTTGATCAACCAAAGGAGTTGCATTCCAGTCTTCACCAGATCGGGCTGGCAATCACGAGCTCCACATAGATACAGCCCCACAATACCACCACATCTGCATCCCCACCCATGTCATCCCCACCAATCCCCGCCACCACTCCCCCATCCAGCATAACACCACAATTCTCCGAAATCCAGTCTCTCACAAACACATACATCCACCCACTATGCCAATACCTCACCCCCTCGCAGCAGTACTTTTGCATCCATTTCCATGGATGACAAGTCAATCTCTAGGTCAAAAGTCACCATACGAATCCCTACCACAACTACAGCCTCTACCATGACCGCCATCTCCTCTCTCCAGCCACAGCCGAACCAGGTCAGTATGTTCATCCAATATGCCTTCTGGGTCTCACAAGATGGACAACAAAGAAGAATTCAGAAGCCCCTGCACTTGCCCCAGCTGTTAGCCAGTTATCCCCAGCAAGCTCTATGAACCTCATCAAAGACCTCACCAAAGGACCTAATGAACGATCCCGCTCCTGGTATCGCCTCCTCAAGCTCAAACCAACGACTGTTACCAGCCAAGAGCAAATATTCAACCTCCTGCCACGAGGTGGTGGCTTACAAGATGATGGCAGTGATAAAATACGTGGTGCCCTAACATGCAAGTCAAAAAATCTATCACAGTTTCGGCTAAAAAGGGGGCAGGAGAAAATGCATGCAGCCACAACCGAGTCATTGGGTATGAATGTCCAGCCAGTAAGGACAAAGGGAGCTGGTGCACCCTGCAGCCAGAAGTCCCTCTAGCCCAGAACCGTCACAATACCCATATCACTGATTGAGTCACCAGTACCAGCATCAGAGTGGGCTTGTCAACTTAGTGCTTGCTAGAGGCAGCACAACCGGGTTTGCTAGAGGCGACTTGGCCAAGCAAAAGTAGTTCCAGTGTTCCAGTGTGCTTGGTAGAAGCAGCACCCTCGAGCTTGCTAGAGGCAGCTTGGCAAAGCAGAAGGATTTTCTGTTTCCCACTGTGTTTGCTAGATGTGGTATCCCTGAGCTTGCTAGAGGCGGCTTGGCAACGCTGGAGTTCCAGACCACGAACTCCCTGGAGTCCGGCAGGCATCCCAATGTGACACTGAAGCTTGAGTCAATCACCCCCCCCCACACACACACACATCCCCATCCACCCCTTGGAAAGGAATCCCAGGCCTGGTGACATAAACTTGTTGTTCTGACTGTCTCGGGTCCCTTCTAACTTCACTGCTAGACCCACTGTGAGCACAAATCACACATCCCTATTGCCAGACCAAGAGGAAGAAAGAGCCAGACTTTAGGCCTCCACTTTTCCTGAGCTTGGACAGCCGAGGTATGGTCCCGGTGAAAAGTCTGTTCCACAAACGTGTACTTTGTTTATGTGCAGACAATAAATTTTTTTTGCCAACGCCACCTACATTCGTAGCACTATCAAACTCAGAGTCTCCATTTAGGTTAAAGGTGCTTTCTATTTTTCCTATCATCTGTATATAGTAACTGATTTGAAGGCATTGTGACATCATGTGTGACTCTGACCAAATTTTTGCCAAAAGTGGACTGACTTGGTACATTTAGACTTTGCTTCCCAAGATTTCAAGTACAGATGCTCTAGTTTCGAAGATCAGTCAAGGAAAATTCTATTGACTACAATACACTACTTCAATTTTAGATGTGATGCTGATGATATAGCAACAATAAGCATGCTACAACAATGAAATTATTCTTAGTATGGATACCTTACCCGAGGCAGTAGCTAGACGTTTCTGCCATCTATTCCTTGTCGTCCCTTCACTTACAATGGTTATAATTAGCTACTTTTTTCCCAGCTGATACAAAATTATTTTCAGTTGTAAAGAGGTATAACAGATTTTATCCTTTCTCTTACACTAGGCAATAAAGAGGACCAAAACATGAGTTTATAAGTTCTTGCAATGCAAAAGAGCAGTTTTTCTTCTCTCTCATTTAGTCTGTAATATCTTTCATTTTTAATAAACCGCCATGCCCTGCTTGGCTGAAAATGTCGATTTCGAAAATTTGAACTCAGTTATTTGTTTATTAACCTCTCCATTATATTACTCTTGCAAGTCATTTGTGCACTGAAGAGACTAGGCTGTGACAAACAGTAATCTCAAAGGTGCTCCGACTCTCGGCAAATTTTCATTTGTTTTTTTTATTTATAATTTTTCATTCGCTGATAGTCCTTTGTTTTATACTGAATCTTCTAGAGCAGGGGTTCTTAACCTTAGGTCCATGGATGGACTTCAGGGGGTCCATGAAGGTCAGAACAATTGAGAATAATTTAGTGATATTGGGTGATGCTGTTTGGGAGCACTATCTTTCAACCAAGCTAAATATTTGTCTGAGAACTACCGAAAAAGCGCCTGGTCAGGTAACACAATCGTCATCATCGTCAGGTTTTGACTTCTATAATGGTTTCCCATTAAAAGAAATTAAAGAAAATGTATCCTGCCACTGCTTATAGTGCTGGCAGCTAGGTGTTTCTGTGGCCCATGTGTACAGTTGAAAGGAGCACCTCACGTCTGTCCATCCTGAAAATACATCGGACAATTTTGACCATTTCCACGCGAAAATGCTTCATTTCAGAAAGCTGGAACTTTACCAAAAGTTGGATTTGCCCCAACACAACAGCCTTGCCTGGAAGCATCCTACAAGGCTGCTTATTGCAGTGCTGAGCAAAAGATGCCACATATGATTGGAAAAACCTTGGTAAAGCCATATATATATATATATATATATATATATATATATATATATATATATATATATATATATATATATATATATATATTTTGTATATCAATCTATCTATCTATCATATATATATATATATATATATATATATATATATATATATATATATATATATATATATATATCCCTGTGCGCCGTCAGATTTGGGATTTTTTTCATGGTTAAATGGGCTAAATACATAAAAATAAGATCCCTGGTACTAATAAAAAGTAATCACCTAAACCAGAAGGTGGGCTGAATCGAGTCGAGTTGGTGCTTCTCGACCTCTGAAATCTTCAAGGTTACTGAGAGAGCAGAGCAACTGTGGGCCTGTGAAGACTGTCACTTACCCCCCGTGCTCCTAAATCAGTGTTGTAAGCATAGTGGAGAAATGTGTGAAGTTAGCGAGATATGGTATTATCTTCCATTTTACTTCAGTTGCTTTCAATGACTTCTCAGTCTTAGAGTTTTAGAGGGGAACGTAGATCTACGTCCCTAGTGTTGTATGGGTTAAATAAATGACCCTCTTATCTTTCATAATATCACTTATTCTGTACACTGAATTCTTTTTTTACCCTCCAATTGACGAAGCCAGAGGAAGGTACTGTTATCACTGGGATAACAATAATAAAGGGCATAGAGATTTTGTTTCTGGGCCAGAACTCAGAAAGTTTTCTCTATAGTTATTAATTTCACGTTGTTATGTGTCTTATAGTGAACTGGTGCCTTCTGATAGGTAGAATGCTGTGTCATAAGTATTTTTTTTTTTTTAATGAAAAAGTAAAAAGAAAATCTCAGATTTCATGGCGACCTGTATAAGGAATTTGAAGGGGCTCAATCATTTTTCTGTTAAAACTTTGCAATTAATAAACTTAGGAGGCAGAAATTGTACATGGCAAATGATTATATGGACATCTAATTATGTATGAAGTTTCATGACTGTCCCTATTTTGTAACAGTAAAAAATGGCTGCCTAAATGACAAAAGCATGTGTCATAATTTCATCACAGCAGCCCATACCTTGATTATCATGGATAAACTAGTGAAACATTTAAGTTTTAATGCCTGTGTTATGTAGGAGGAAGGGGGAGTTATGTGCTTGACTAGGTGGGAGTATGGGGTTGGTCAGGTGGAAGGTTGCTGCAGTATTGCATTGCCTATATTTATTTTTCTACTTCATTTAAGCACATAATTATCACTCTCCACATGGTAACTTTCGTACACAGGGATTATCCCTTCACTCAGCAATGATGATACTGTCACCTCTACTTCCTTTCCGATCGCATTATTACTCAAGCCCATCCTTCCCTGGGTGAGCTGCTCGGAAGAGGTACAAGTGGCAGGAGGTGGGCAGGCAGCAGTAACAACAACCAAATTAGACAATGTAGAACTGGTAGTCTCATTCAGCCTTCCGGTGGTGCATGGTAGACTGTCAGTGCTGTTTTCTAGCCTCTCCTATGCTACTATAAGACAATAGTGCCCCCCCCCCCACATATGGCAGCCACTTTAAACCATGGCAAGATAAGTAAAACTGCTATGTCCATCAGCGGGGGTTTCCTGAACTTTTGATTTTTGATGGCCCATGCAGTAATGTGTGTTTTGGGTTTAAATTCTGAATAAGAAAGTTCATGCTAGCTATTGGTGGGTTCTGAAAATCTTCATGTCATACCTCATGGAGAACCTTTGTCGCAACTTCCATTTCATCAACTCCTTTTCAACTGGTCTAGAACATCTATCTATCTATCCTTATACCAATGCTGCTTCCCCCAAGGAAAGGGAGGTAGCTAAGACAGGACGACACACTCCCCATTTACTTATCCATTCAAACACATACATTCGCATCTTAGCCCCACAGGGGAGAACGGACAGATCCTCATCGCACCACACCGCACAAGGGTCAACTGTGCAGTGCAATCAGTGATATCCGCAGCAGGGCCCGACAGCAGAGCTGGTTTACCCCTGCCACATCATAATAGACCCATCCCCTTACCCGCACCTGACCTGACTAGCTGATCAGACCAAATGCGGGAGAATATCCCCTCAGGGCTACGTCATCATTTATTCATTCACAGTTTCTCTCCATTTATCTCTGCCACGCACAGCCACTCTTCCCTGCTCAACAGACATCCCTCTCGCATCCAGTGCTCTCTTCACACTGTTCATCCATCCTATTCATGGTCTATGATGAGAGAAAAAACAGGCAAGCATTCACTTCACACTGCCCAGAACCGAAGTTCAAGGATCATCTAAATCCAAAGTCTCTGAAGTTGCTAGAGCCCTTGTAGAACAGTGTTACACTCTTTCTTATCCAGATCCCTTCAAGCCACGTAGCTGCTTCCAACATCAGTAGAAGTTAAAAATTTCTTTTGACTCTAATTTTGTGGTAGGTGGTGGCGACCCTCATCCACTCACTTGATGTAGAGTTGCCTACTTCTTCCTTAGCCTTTATCATTCTTTTTCTGTGTCTGCCCTCCTCTCTTCATATTTCTCCCATCTTTCCTGTCACTTCTTATTGCTTTTCTTTCCTTTACAGGTGGCTTTACATTGAGTGACAAGCCAAATGGTTTCCTGTAAGCCAAGAAACCATTTACTATGCTGGGTGGTAACCATGTAACCAAACCATACGTGCTCCCTAAGTGTCAACAAGTGGGTTGGTGGAGGATTAGTGCCCCTCCCCATAAAAAAACTCAAAGTCAAATGGCCACCCCTTACGGGATTGTTGCGTCTGGCAATAGATAGATAGATAGATAATATTCATAATTATCCATTAACTGTGGGCTGCTCCCCAGGAGTGTACTGACGACGTTCGTGGACCTGAGGCCACTCCTTATGGCATATACCATATGAATCTCCTTTGTTTTTGTCAGACCTATATAATGCAATATGGACTGCAAGTATTTTACCTACTAGTTAGAAAATGAGTGCAATTCCATCGTGTCTGGATTCAGGTAATGGTCAATCTAGATGTTTCTAATTATTGTTCAGTTTGTTTGACGACGTTTTTCGTACAAATTAAGAAGATTGTTAGCACGAGGGTTGCATGGACTTTTGAGAAAAACTCATTCTTCTACCCGTCACGAAATCTGTTTCTCTGGCAAAAGGCATATTTTATGGCACACCACCATGGCACTCCAAGTCAACTTCACATTTTAGGGCTGCATGGCAGCCTGCCATTGTTTACTCGGTGAATTCTTGTCTAACCACAGGTTTTAGTTCCATGTGGACTCCTCACTCATTGTCCCTTGACTTCAGGAAGATGTGGCAAAGGGGAGTATATTTAACATTCTATTCTTTGGTTCTCTTACCTGTTGCATAATAGATTCCCCACCAGAAGGAATGACTTTCTCCCTTCATGTGAATGATAAAGCAATATGGTTGGCTGTCTCCTGGCAGACCAAAGAGGTTTCCATTTTTTCTTCAAAGAAAGCCGTAGATATGCACTTTTGTACAATCAGGGGCGTTAACCCAGAACCCAACCTATTTCTGAGTGGATGCCAGCTTTAGTGCATGGAGGAGACTAAGTTTCTTTGCTTAATGTTTTACTGCAGGCTGAGTTGGGATTTGTATTAGACGTTTCTCAGTGGTTCATGGGCTGCTGACTGGAAGACATTCCAACATTTGTACTAGGCCATATTTGAATCTAAACTTGCCTATGGTTACAAGGTTCGCTCCCCTGTACCCCTTTGCGTGCAGATAAGTTTTTAAGTTTTCTGGGTTATGATGCATGGGCTTTTTTTCCCTTCCCCCTGGCTGCCACGCTCTCCAAAAATGTGTATTCTTGGCTTATTTTCACCACCCAAACACATTTATTTTGCCACAAAACCCACATATTCCTATTAGTCGATGTTTGTTCTACATGATAAGCAAGGAAAAAAAAACACCAAAAAAACACACTATACGTACGTTAGGGCCCTCGGAATAAACATTCGAGATCATAGATATCACTTCCCAACATCATAAGTCGAATGTTTACTAATCAATCTCTACATGTTATACATCAATCGAAAAAGAATTTTATTGGCTTTCGAATGAGGGGGTCCCAGTTTGATACTAGGTATGGTCTTGGAGTAATAAGCAAAAAAGTAAAACCCATTTTCGACAGGAAACAACTTTTTCATTTGGGAAGCGTTTACGAATAACTTTTCTCAGCACCGTTATTTTTTTATTCCATCATCCTATGCACAGTTTCATTCTCTTTCATCTCAGTAAAGAACGGTGATCCTAGGCCTCAGTGTTTTAGAGATAAATGCAAAAAACTATGGCATATTTTGCTGTGTGTTGACCCTCCATCAGCCGCACTCACGTTATTATCCCGTAGCGCACTAACGTTTTTATACTTGCTACCTATGCTTTCTTTGGTTTTATACCAACAACTATTTTTTAAATTACTTCTGTTCTGCTTTTAGTCCTCTCAGAAACCACACATCAACACTAAACCTGTTGCTAGCAACTGAAACTGAAGCTGTACATATTTCCTTGTCATTTGTGTTGAGGTAAATAACAATATATATGTATATGTACATATACTGACATAAATAAAGATAAATAGATAAATAAAAAAAGAATATCACATACTTCTCCAGTGATGATGATATTCCTGCAGGCCCAGATCGGTTGAGAGGTGATGAGATTTGTACTGTGTGTGTGTGTGTGTGTGCGCACGCTTCACTAGTGAAGGTATCGCTCAGTATGGTACCGGTCGAAACAATCACCCATGCAAAGCGGCACATTATATACAGGACACATGTTCCTTGTGTCCTTCCTCACCCCCAACTTGAAGCACAAGGTACACCTGAGCCTCTTCTTGTCAGGGATCTCGCCTACTGGTGACCCAGAGTGCGATCCAACCTCACGTCGTCGTCAGTCACCTGGCGACACTTGCTTGGATAACATCGTGCTCTGTGGTCCCGTCGTGCAGGAGATACAGGCTCAGGCACGTGTTCTCCCATCGGATCAGCAACTGGAGGTGGTGGCGGTTCTGGCACCCCTGAAAGGCCTCCTGCAGGTGGTGGTGGTGGTGATGGTAGCACCTGTGCTGGCCCTGCTTCTGGTGGTACTGGTGTGGGGTCTCCTGCAGGCTGTGCTGGTGCTGGTGGTGGCTGGGCCCATCCTGGCACTGGTGGATGTGCCTGCTGGGTGCCAGGTGATGCTGGTGCTGGCCGCCAGGTAGGTAGGTCTGGGGCATGGTGGAGTGTGTGTCCAGACGCACACCAGTCCTCTTCGTGGAAAAACAGAAGATCATAGATGATCTGCTCCACAAATTCAAGAAAAGTTACTTGCACGCGTCTGTACTTCTTATACAAGGCAAACACGTTGAACAGTGCCATTTGGATGAAGCAGAATGTGATCTTTGTCCACTTGACAGTTCGGCATTGGATGGGGTAGTACTGGACCATCTGATTGAAATGATCCACCCCACCCATGTATCTGTTGCACTTCTCCACAACGACGGGCTTGAGAATGACCTTCTCCACGTTGGTTGTCCGCTCGTCATTACCCTGCACCTTTCCTCGAACCCTCTTCGGAATGGTGTCCGCAGTGTGGCAGGTGGACACCATGTTCACAATGCACTTGTCCCTCCACAGCAGGATTAGCACATTGTCCTTGTGCCTGTATGCCATGCCCCCCTCGGGCAGGTTCTTAGCCCTGGCGATGGCCTGCAGCTGGCATGGTGCTCTTCTAGGCAGCTGTAGGGTCCCCCACATGTAAAATCCTGCAGTGAGGAGTAGTTCACACAGGGCTACAGAATTGTAATAGTTGTCCATGAACAACTTATAGCCCTGGTCCTTCAACGTTTCCACGAGGCCTAACATAATGGTCTGGAGGGCAAACTGCACCCCTGTGTTGACCTCAGTGTTCCACATGTAGCCCAAGGAACATTCAGCCAGCATATACATCTTGATTGCATACTTGTTGGGCTTCTGGGGGTTGTAGATGCAGCAGGACAGCTGGCCCTTCCACCCCAGAGAGCCTTCGTCCAGGCTGAGCTGCTCCTCGGGTAGGTACGCTGACAGGAACCGCTGAAGGAGGTACTCTATGACCGTGTGAACGCGGATAAGCCGATCTTGGTTGTTCCGGGGAATGGCGAGCAAGTTGAAGGCATGGAAGTGCTTCAGGATGGTGTTGAAGCACTTTCCATTTTTCGCTCGCCGGACCCTAGGGTAGTAATGCAGCTCGGAGCTCCGCCAGTAGTACCTGATGGTCAGCATGTGCACGACCCCCATGAAAAGGTATAACCCTAGGAACCTGGCCATCTCCGCTTCATTGCAGAAGAACCAGGTATCCAGCTGAGTCCCCAGGAATGTGGTGTATCGGTTGGTTTCCACGGTGAGGTATGACAACTCCCGCATAAAAAAGAGCTGGAAGAACTGCAGGGGAGTTGTTGGAATATCCACCTGGATCCCTGGGGAGCCAATGAACGGCCCGTGGTTCGGTGTGACCGGGCCACTACTCCACCCAAGATCCTCTTCAGTGGCGGTGGCAATGGGTCGGCCTGTCGACACCCTTCAGCCTGCCCTCTGACCCCTTGGATGTCCCCTGTGTCCAGCCAGCGGACCACGGTGCCCTCGTCTGGGAAGGGACACCTCAGACGAGGACGAGGACGAGACAGAGGGCTCTGGGTACACCAGTCTCCCCAGCCTGGCCGGTGAGGATGTCACCATAGCATCCTGCATGGCAGAAGCAGATGGAAGGGCTTCCGGCGACACTGGCTTGCCAAGGGGGGCAGAGGGGCCTGGAGATTGGGAGCTGATGAAGAGAGTGGTGGGACCGGCAGGTCCTACAGGTGGAGAGTGTCCTCCGGTGAAGTCGGCCGATGATGGTGGTGTGGTCTCCCGTGATGGAAGGCGGTAGGGCAGCTCCACTTGCTGACCGGATGGTGGCAACTCAACCTCCTCCACCCTCGAATGATTGCTCTCAATGTTGCTCTCCGACTCAACTTCATCGAGGATCTTATGCCACTCATGTGGTGCAAGACTGCTGTCGTTGCAAGCCAACTGGAGAATAATAGCTGTCAGAGGGATTGTGGACCTGATGGCTGTCCAATGCTGTGGTAGGAGTGTATACTGAAATGAAGGAGTCAAGATATTTTATTCACAGCCAGCCAAGAACTTGGTTCAACACTGGCTCAATGCAAGGGTTCATGATATACGTGTATGTCCTTGAAAAACATCATCTCCAGCACCTGACTTAGCGCACAAGTAGGGGCCACTAGCACATGGTTACCTCTTTCATTTTCTTTGCACATTACACATAACCAAATCTATCATTTTTATGAGATACATAGTACATTTCACCAGTAAAATGTAAGTGGACGTGTTCTGTAGGCCGTTATCTGTGTACCAAGGTGCAGCAGACAGTGTTTCCCTTAAGAGATTACGAGCACGAGGGGTCAGTTTTTCACTGTCTTTTCACATAAAACATTGCCAAAATATATCAATACATGGGATACACAATATATTTATTTTCACCAAAGAAAAAAAAACATGTAAATGCACGTGTTCCTAACCTCTCGTTGCATTTCGCTACCTTTGTGCCAGATCAGGTGTACGACACACACTCTTCATTACGAGCACGTGGCTCAGTCTTTCACGTTATATCCACATAATACTTAGCCTAATCTATTAATATATGAGTTACACAGTATATTTCACCAACAAAATGTAAATCCACGTCCTACGAAGGTCAATTACGTGGCCTATACCTGGCTGGTAGGGTGTAGCAGACGATGATTTCTAGAGGAGCACGTGGTTCACTTTCACTTTCTTTTCACATTAAAAAAAAAAAAGTATATCATTCTATGAGATACACAGTATATCACACCATCTACAATTACGTATCTCACGTTGCATTTCGCCACCTTTGTGATAGTTCAGGTGTATGAGACACTCTTCATTACTAGCACGTGGCTCAGTTTGTCACGTCATTTCCATAGAATACGCAGCCTAATCTATCAGTATATGAGATACACAGTATATTTCACCAATATAATGTAAATGCACATCCTACGTAGGTAGATTACGTGCCTATACCTAGCCAGTAAGGTGTAGCAGCAATAATTTCTAGAGGAACACGTGGTTCACTTTCACTTTCTTTTCACACACAAAAAAATAAAGTATATCACTCTATGAGATACACAGTACATCACACCATCTACAATTACCTATCTCACGTTGCATTTCGCCACCTTTGTGATAGTTCATTTGTATGATACACACTCTTCATTACGAGCACGTGGTTCAGTTTTTCACGTCATTTCCATATAATACGTAGCCTAATCTATCAATATATGAGATACACAGTATATTTCATCAATAAAATGTAAATGCACTTCCTACATAGGTCAATTACATGGCCCATACCTTGGCGGTAAGGTGTAGCAGACGATGATTTCTAGAGGAGCACGTAGTTCACTTTCACTTTCTTTTCACATAAACAAATAACAGAATATAACACTGTATGAGGTACATAGTATATTTCACCGGTGAAGTGTAAATGCACTTGTTCCTAACCTCAGCTTGCATATCGCTGCCTTTGTGCTAATTCAGATGCACGAGATGCACTCTTCCCTACGAGCAATTGGGGCAGTCTTTTACTGTCTTTCACATAAAACATAACCAAATCTATCAATATAGGACATAAACAGTATATTACACCACAACAATTACAAGTACATGGCCCTTACCTTTCCGCTAAGGTGTAGCAGATGATGTTTCCCTTACCTGTAAACGCTGCTGTGTTTACGATTTTATTTCACAATGCACATAATGAAATCCATAATTTTATGAGACATACAGCATATTTCACCACAACAGTGCCTGAACGTGCTCTGTATGTTACATCTGCGATACCTAAGGTATCGCAGACAATGTTTTCCGACGAGCACTTGGTGTAGTGTATACGTTCATCCACACAAGCATACGATAAACATAGCAATAACACTCATGCTTTATTTCACACAGAAAGCATATGGATTAAATATAACAATATGATAAAATCAAATATCCCTATAAACCTCCTCTATTTTATCCCCCTCTGACAACAGAATGCCGTGGCTGTAATGTGTACATGACTCCTGCCCTAGCCAATATTTCATCATGTACACTCGTTGCATTATAGTCCTATCTATTGCACAATAACACTATCCACCATATATCAGCATAAAATGACTTCATCAACACCTTGCCAAATATTCCATTCAAGACAACGCCTCGTCATCATGGGGTTTCCTGCCACCCTCTGCTAAACGTTTCACCATGTCCTTCTCACTAGTTATTGCACACTATATTCACCTAATTCACTGTCACTATTATTCAATGGTTGAATACTCACATTGGCTGCAGGGTAGAGGGAGTGTAGTTGTTGGAACATGCCAAAAAAACAGGGTAAACCTGGCACAATCTTCGTTGGGCCAACAACTGATAACGGCCAGGAATGATTCACAAAACCCTAATTCCCTATTGCAAACACCAAATCTAATCACAATAATGCCCATAAAGTAAACACAAGCTCTATTGGTTTCGTGGAATATGACGCGCATCCCGGGACGGGGTAAATAGAGTACGATTTAAATACCCAGGTGCGCCCTACCTTCTCCCTTGACAGCTGATGCAGAACTAATCAACCTGGCCGGGCTGCCACACGTCTCGGGCCCCGAGGTTGCCGAGTCATTACTTTTGACAAGAGGTGCAGGAACTATGATGCGTCCAAAAATGACGTCAATCGGCCGAAAACTTTTTCTCAGACGAAGGTTTTTATGCTTTTATGATGACAAACGCATCATCGAGTATAGTCGCAGACATGCCCAAATAACCACAAATGCGTCATCGTGGGTGGAGTGGTTAATATCCCATGGCTCAGTGTTCTTGATCTTGTGCTTGATGTTGGTGTAGGTCTTGCTGTTGGTGTTTTCAGTTTCTACTAGATTCCTAGCTTGTTGGTGGAAGCTCTCAGGCTTCCCTTAGTTCAGCTGCACAAGTCATTAATCATTCATTGCTGCAAGCTTCCGAGACATATACCAGACTCACTGACTACTGTGTCACAGGATTCTTTTTTTTTTTTTTTTTTTTTCCAATATTATGATTCTCATCCTTGTACTCCACATCCATTCCGGTACAGGATCTAACATATTATGAAGGACTCTGCTGTTTTGTGTGATGCATGTCTGCCCTGTCCACCTCCCAGGGACTGCACCATGATCCCGCCCAGAGGTGCAGGTCTTCAGAGATTTTGAAGGTACCAAGTCTTCGATCTCCTTCCAGGCTCTTAACCAGTTATTTTTGGAATATTAATCCATTTCCAGAGGCACTGACCTTGAATATACAGAGGATTCGAAACCAGTGTGTTTGGATTTGAGGGGTTTTCTCAAATTTTAATAGGGCTGAAGTTTTCTTCTAGATACCTCTAATAAACTGAAGAATTTATTACTGTCATTACAGTTCTTGAGGTGATATTAGCATATGAAAGACCTATTCTAAGATTCTTGAAGACTCAAAGTGGTCTTTTGGCCCTTGAGTATTTTAATTTAGCTCATTTCCTGGTTCTAGTCTTTTTCAAGTTGCTTTTCATGATTCTAGAATGACGTAAACTATTCCGTTTTTTTTGGTGGGGGTTCTTGGTGTTGTTATGGTGGACAATGAAAGGGCAAATTCATTAGCTAAAACCGTGCCTTTGCGGCGAGCCTCTGCCAGGTAAACACTTCTTTCTACCGATATAATACCTTCTTTGCAGTCTGTGACTCGTACCTCTTGGCAAAGACAGAGGGATGCTGCCATAAGAGATATGTTAGTGGGTGGTTTCGCCAATGGTTCTCCCTTCCTTCCCTCGGCAGTTACAGGCTTCACATTGGACACTCACGGCTTACTTGTGTGTTCCTTATGTGTAAGAGGGGTCTCAACCCTACTGTGATAACTGTGTCATTCCCTGTACTCTTCAAAATTTGCTGGTCAGTGGTTTGAGTCTGGAGGACCTGTGACTGAAGTTTAGTGTAGGTATAGAGGGACAGATAGTGCATACTCAGTCTCCTGTTTGGAGAAGCATCTGGCTGTCTGATTGAGAATTTTAATTTTCTGATGAAGATGGGCCTTCCCACTTTTTCTAGTATATTCTCTTTTTGTCTCGCCTGGACAGAGTCCAGCGAGGTATTGTTTTGGGTCGTTTGTTTATTTGTTTCCTTATTTGTTTCTTTGTTTGTTTGCAAAATTACAGAAAAACAGCTGAATGAAATCGCATGAAACTTTCAGGATATGTGGGCACTGGTCCCCAAAGGAAGTGATTACATTTTGGAGGCATTTGAGGGACTTTGAAAGGTTGAAATCAAGGTCACGGATTTTCAGAGGGCTATAACTTGAATCTGGTTGAAGATAGAAATATTTACTATTATCAGCATACAGGAACTTGTATTATGGGCTTTCATTTGGCACCAAGACTTTTGACCATGAGTGACCCTGAAAGGTCAAACTCAACATCACGGATATTGAGAAGGATAAACTCTCAAAACTGGTTGAAGACAAAGATATTTACAGCTATCAGGATATAAGAAGTCTCATATGGGCTTTCATTTGGCACCATGACCTTTGACATTGAGTGACCTTGAAAGGTCAAACACAAGATCTCGGATTTTAAGAGGGTGTAACTTGAAATCAATCGCGCCATTACCTTAGACTTTAATTGTGTACTAATACTAAATGGCAGTGCTGAATCAGTATTTAACAGCACTAAAATAACTGCTGTCAGGCAAGGTATGTTGTGCCCTGCATCACTTGTTTGTTTTTTTATTCATTTTGCTCTTTAGTCTTGGAATCAGATATTGACTTTAATCTAGTATGCAGGCTATAAATTTAGTATTTTTGGCACTGTGTGGCACAATTGCTGCAGTATCAAGTTATTATATAATAATTCATTTAATTCTATTTAGCTGACCCTAAACTTTCTAAGAGTTAATTCATTCAGCATGTGCAATCTCTGTGCTCATAAAGAGGCACATACTCCATTCTAATATAAACAATGATTATGAAAGTAAATGGGGTTACTAATGCAATGTCCAAAGAGCACTGAATAGCAAAAGCATTATAGCCTGTTAAGGTTGCCCAGTATTACAAATGGCTAACAGAGCATCATAGAAGTGACTGTAAAGCAGGTTGTGTCCCACCCTGTGGCGGGGGGGACACAACCTGGCCGCACTATGGGGTGGTACTACTACTCTGCGGCCAGGTTGTGTTAGGAAGAATACTGCCACTGTATTCCCTGCTTGTCGTAAAAGGCGACTAAAAGGGGCGGGGTGAGGGGACTAGGGACCCCCTCCTCTGTTTTTTAGTTTCTAAACAGAGACAGGCCAGAGAAAGGGATGGGGGATGGAGATATCCCCGTACCCTGAAGATTGGGTCTATGAATGTGCGTGGATGTAGTACAATTGAGGCTAAAAGGGAGGAGATTGGGAGAATGTTTGTGAGAAGAAAGTTGGATGTGTTAGCTTTGAGTGAAACGAAGATGAAAGGGAAGGGGGAATCTATGTTTGGAAGTGTGAATGGAAGATTATCAGGTGTTGATAGAGGAAGGGCAAGAGAAGGTGTGGCCTTGTTAGTGAGTCCAGAAGTACAGCAGTGTGTGATTGAATGGAAGGAGGTGTCATCGAGACTGATGTGGGTGAAAGCGAAATTTGAACGTGAGTTGTGGGTGTTTGTGAGTGCATATGGGCCTGGTAGTGAAAGGGATGAAGAAGAGAGGGAGTCTTTCTGGAATGATGTTGATGAGTGTCTGCAGAGTTTTGGAGCGAATGTGAATGTGGTAATGATGGGAGATCTGAATGCTAGAGTGGGAAATGTAGCAGTTGAAGGTGTAGTTGGTATGCATGGTGTGCCTGGAAGAAATGAAAATGGGGAACGAATGATAGCGATGTGTGTTGAGCGAGAGATGGTGATTGGGAATACGCTGTTTGAGAAGAAAGATATTTATAAGTATACATGGGTGAGACAGGAGGGTGGAAGGGTTGTTGATAGAGCCTTGATGGAGTATGTGGTTGTGTCTAGGAATGTAATAGGAAGATTGTTGGATGTGAGAGTTCTGAGAGGGGAGGGTGGAGGTATGTCTGACCACTACCTGGTGGAGGGAAAGTTAAGAGTAGGTAAGAGATGGGTGAGAGCTAGGAAGGTTAGGTGTGGCAGGGAGGTTTTGAAAGTGAGTGAGTTGGATAAAAGAGAGAAAAAGATAGAGTATCAGGAGAAATTGAAAGATGAGTGGAACGCAGTGAAAGATCGGGAAAATGGCAGCGTGGAGGAGGAATGGCAGTTGTTTAAGTGTGCTGTGGTGGGGCATGCAGAAGAGGTGTGTGGTGTGAGATGTGTGGGTGGTGGAGTAAGATAAGGAAGTGAATGGTGGTGCGAGGAAGTAAGTATGGCTGTGGCTGAGAAGAGACGTGCATATGAAGTGTGGCTGCAGAGGAAGGATGAGATGTCATATGAAAGGTATAAGGAAAAGAGGAATAGAGCGAGAAGGGCTGTGCGTGATGCTAAAGTGGCAGCAGATGAGAGGTGGGGTAGGCGGCTGACTGAGAATTTTCAACAGAATAAGAAAATGTTTTGGAAGGAGGTGAAAAGGGTGCGAAAGGGAGAGTCTGGGAAGGAAGAACGAGTAAAAGCAGAGGATGGAAGGATGTTAATTGAGATGGATGCAGTAAGGAAGAGATGGGCAGAGTATTTTGAAAGATTGTTAAATGTAGAGGAGGAAAGGGTGGCTGAGATTGTGGCAGATAGAAGGGTGCAAGGAATAAATGTGTTGGGAGAGTTGAATGATTCTTTGATCCCGAAGGAGGAAGTGGAGAAGGCAGTAAAGGAGATGAAAACAGGGAAAGCTGCAGGTATGGATGGGTGTCCTGTGGAATGCCTGAAGGGTGGTGGAGTGACTATTGTTGACTGGTTAGTAAGATTATTGAATGTGTGCTTTGAGAAAGGTATGTTGCCAATTGACTAGGCAAGTGCTTGTGTGGTCCCGTTGTATAAAGGCAAGGGTGATAAGTATGAATGTACTAGCTTTAGGGGTATAAGTCTGTTGAGTGTTGTAGGTAAAGTGTATGGTAGAGTGTTAATTATGAGAGTTAGAGAGGGTACAGAGGGAGTGATTAGTGATGAGCAGTGTGGCTTTAGGAGAGGGAGGGGATGCGTTGATCAGGTGTTTGCTGTGAGACAAGTGTGTGAAAAGTATTTAGCGAAAGGCAAGGATGTGTTTTGGGCATTTATGGATGTAGAGAAAGCGTATGAATGAATTGATAGGGAGGCTTTGTGGACTGTTTTAAGATTGTATGAACTTGATGGTAGGTTACTAAAAGGGGTGAAAAGCTTTTATGTAAATAGTAGAGCGTGTGTAAGAGTGGGAAATGGAGTGATTGGTTTCCCGTGAGAGTGGGGCTGCGACAGGGATGTGTGAAGTCGCCTTGGTTGTTTAATATTTACATGGATGGTGTTGTAAGGGAGGTGAATGCAGGAGTTTTAGGTGGTCTGAGTCTGGTAAATGTTGATGGAGGAGAGTGGAATCTGAAGCAGCTGCTGTTTGCAGATGATACTGCACTGGTGACTGTTTCAGAGGAGAGATTGAGACAGTTGGTAGAGGAGTTTGGAAGGGTGTGTGAATGGAGGAAATTGAAAGTAAATGAGAATAAGAGTAAAGTGATGAAGTGTACGAGGTTGATAGATGGTAGGGGGATGAATATAGTTTTGAATGGTGAGTTGCTTGAGGAGGTAGATTGTTTTAAATATCTAGGGTCACATGTTGCTGTGGATGGAAGAATAGATGTAGAAGTGAAGTTTAGAATAAATGAAGTAGGAAAGGTGCTGGGAGGAATGAAAAAAGTGTTTAAATGTCGTTCGCTTAGAATGGATGTAAAGAGAAGGCTGTATGAGGGTGTTGTGATACCGACTGTGTTATATGGGGCTGAAACATGGAATATGGGTGTAGCAGAGAGGAAAAGTTTGAATGTAATGGAGATGAGATGTCTGAGGAGTATGTGTGGAGTGACGCGTATGGATTGAGTGCGAAATGATGAAGTGCGAAGGAGAACTGGAGTTGTTCGGGAGATGGCTGGTAGAGTTGAGCAGAGGGTGTTGCAATGGAGTGGGCATATGGAGAGAATGGATAATGAGCGATTGGTGAAAAAGATAACTAGATCTGATGTGAGAGGTGTAAGACTGAGAGGAAGACCACGAATAGGATGGATGGACAGTGTGAAGAGAGCGCTGGATGCGAGAGGGATGTCTGTTGAGCAAGGAAGAGTGGCTGTGCGTGACAGAAATAAATGGAGAGAAATTGTGAATGAATAAGTGATGACGCAGCCCTGAGGGGATATTCTCCCGCATTTGGTCTGATCAGCTAGTCAGGTCAGGTGCGGGTAAGGGGATGGGTCTGTTATGATGTGGCAGGGGTAAACCAGTTCTGCTGTCGGGCCCTGCTGTGGATGTCACTGACTGCATTGCCCAGTTGACCCTTGTGCGGTGTGATGTGGTGAGGATCTGTCCGTTCCCCCCTTTGGGGCTAAGATCCGAATGAATGTGTTTGAATGGATGAGTAAATGGAGAGTGAGTCGTCCTGTCTCGGCTACCTCCCTTTCCTTGGGGCAAGCAGCCTAGGCATATAGATAGATAGATAGATATATCTGTGGTGGATGGGGGTGCCCATCATCCACTCACTCAGTGTAGAGATGCCTTATGGTCTCTACACTGAGTAACAAGCCAAACGGTTTCCTGTACCCAGGAAGCCATTTACTATGCTGGGCAGTAACCATATAACCAGAGTTTCTGGCAGGGTGAAGCATCTCCCAGATTCCTCTGTCCAAAATCACTTGACCCATGGCGTCCCGTCGACGTGAATTAACGTCCACACGTTTTGTAACTGCCAATTCCGTTGACGTACATAAACGCAAATCAATTGCAAGGTCCCTAATTTGCACAATTTTCAATTTTCGCGAGTGATTTTTGGTACGTATACACGAGACATCTTCCTCTACAAGATGCCAGGCAGGGACAATGCCTTACCCAGCATGACCTCCCCCTTCCCCTGCATGCCATTGTCTCAGCAATTCAACTGTTATCAGTGACCTGGCCAGTAAAGCCATGTCATGCCACAGTACGAAATTCAGGGCCAGAGTGATTCCCCAATCAATGACAATGTGGAGGACAAACTTTACATAGCATTAGAGGAAGAAACAGTCAGAAATGATGATCAGGTAATGTGGCAAAAAAAGGTCAGGTATGGTGATGAGTTAGTGAGTGAAACAATGCTTATAATGCCTGTATTACTGTTTGAAAACCAATATACTCTTGTACTACTTATAAATTCGTACCAAGTAAATAAATAAATACCGTTTATGAGTGGTGTGAAATAGTTACCCTACCATAGAACTCGTTTTCTTTAGTGCCAGCCTGTTAGAAAACCCAGTCAGGTAAGGAGGTACTGCTACCTGGATCGAGTATTTTAAACCTCAAGTGAGCGATTTCTCTATGAATTTTCGATGTTTCTCACCAGAAGCGGAGGTTTGAGCCAAAAAAACAAAAATTCCTAAAATGGTCGGGATTGATGGGAGTCAGTGGTGGAAAAGTGGTCGGGATTGGGCGGGTTAATCATGGCAGTTGTCTCAGAGAGCCTCGGAGGGCCCAACACCTGCACAGGGCCCCGACCAAATGGGCAGATCCACATGGCCATGTGGAATGTGAGAGGTGTGAATGAGGAGAGCAGGAAGTGGTGAATGTGTTCAAGAGTGCGAAATATGCCATGATGGCATTGTGTGAAACGAAGAGGAAAGGGTATGAAGTGGAGGAGTGGGAGGGTGTGAAATGTGTAAGATCAGGAATGAATGAGAGAGGAAGATGCAAGGATGGAGTATCCTTGTTGATGAATGAGGTGTGGCAAAGTAGAATGAGAGACTACAAAGGTGGCAGCTCAAGGTGTATGTATGTCAAGTTCAAGTTTGAGAAGGTGAAAGTGGCGGTGATTGTAGCGTAAGCACTGTGTGAGGACAGGAGTGAGAGAGAAAGAGAAAGACAGGTTTCGGGATGAGCTAGATGAAGTAGTGGGAGAAGTGCCCATGAGCTATAAAGTGATCGTAATCGGGGATATGAATGGAAGAGTAGGCACTGGTCCTGAGGATGACATTATGGGTTGTAGCTAAGCACCAGGAGAAAATGATAATGGGAAGCAACTAAAGGATGTGTGTCAGGAGAGGAAGTTGTGCATTTGTAACTCGTATATCGGACGCAAAGATGTACAGACGTCGGAATAAGTTAGTTTCCTTTTCCGTGGACTAAGGTGTTTGTAACACTGCTCGATGGAGAGCTACCCCCTCCTCCTCCCTTCCTCATAGTCCCACACTTCCACCCAACCCCCCCACTTTTCTCTCCGACCCCATAACCCCACCCGGTACCCTCCATACCCTCGCTCACAGCCAGTTAGGGTTTCTGTACTTCAAGCACCTCTCTACTTACGTCTAGTCGAAATAATTGATAAAGAAATAGTACAGTATGTACATAAATCAAGTCAGTAAAACTTTACTACACGGAGAGAGAGAAAGAGAGAGAGAGAGAGAGAGAGAGAGTTAAAAGACAGGGAGCGACAGGCGGAGAGGGAGAGCAAGTGGAAAAAATGAGAAATGAGACGGCAGTTACGGAGAAAATAACAAGGGGAGAGGCAAGCATCGAACAACTAGAGTTAAGAAAAGAGAAAGAGAGTGAGAAAAAGAGACAGTGAGAGGTGAAATGAGATACAAGTAGTGTGAAAGGGAAAGAGAAAAAGGTGATGTGAATCGAAAGGCTGGGAGACAGGGATGCAGAGACAAAAGGGGTGACAGCTGAGAGAAAATGGGAATGGAGCAAACATAGAAAGAGGGATAACAAAAGGAGAAAGTGAGAAAGAGAGTTGCAGAACGGAACACTGAGAACAATATGAGAAAAATTAGAAAAGGAGGCAAGGTAATGAGGAGGAGGAAGAAAGTGTGTTATTATGGCAAGGACGCAGGGAAAGAACTAAGCAGGATAAGACGAAGGCATTGAGGCTGAGTAGAACGAATGACATTCAGGTAAAAAGGGAGGGAGAGAAATAGAGAAATTAGAAAAATTTGCGGAAAGTTGAGATTAAGGTTGGGAAGAAAATAGGTTAATTTTTAGGGTAAGAATGGGAAGGGGGGATGTTAAGAAGGGAAGACAAGGGGAGGGAGAGGGAGGGAGAAAGGGAGGGAAAAACAGTGGGAAGAGCGGAATGAAAGAAGAGATTTCAGGTGACTGGGAGAGACGGAGAGAGGAGAGAGAAAAAGGAGCATGCAGTTATTAATGGGGAAAGAAAGCAGTGAAGGAAATGGGTTTAGTGCAAGTAAAGAAATTCGGAGAGTATAATGGAGAAAAAAATGTAACACATGTGACAAATGAAAAAAGTAAGACAAAGGTGTGACAAGGAGGGAGAAAGAAGAGTGAGGTAAGGAGGGAGTGACAGAGGGGGAGACAGACGAAGGAAAGGAGAAAGGGAGGAAGGTAGGGACTGAGCAGATAGCTATAAAGAAAAAGGAAGGAGGGAAAAGGAAACTGGCGGTGAGACAAAGATCCAGAGGGAGAGATGAAGGAGGGTGGAGAAGCAGTACACAGACAGGGACAGACAGATAGGTCAACAAATATTCAGAAAGTGTGTGTGTGTGTGTGTGTGTGTGTGTGTGTGTGTGTGTGTGTGTGTGTGTGTGTGTGTGTGTGTGTGTGTGTGTGTGTGTGTGTGTGTGTGTGTGTGTGTGTGCGCGAGCGCGCGCTTCCGTCCCTGTGTCACTTCTAAAACATTGTTCCATTTTTTTCACCTGCTTGTTTTCCTCTTCCCTGCTTCAATATCTCGTCTTACTTTTCTTATCAGCATTTTTTCTGATTGTTCTTACCATTCCAAGTCTCTCTCTTTCTCTTTCACACTTTTTCTCTCTCTTTCTCTCCCTCTGTCTGTCTGTCTGTCTGTCTCTCTCTCTCTCTCTCTCTCTCTCTCTCTCTCGCTTTCTGGGAATAAAGAGATTGTTCTCACAGTCTATGTCTCCTTAATACGGCCACTTCCTGAGTTGCTGTGGAATTTTGGTCGCTCGAACGTCGACAAAAAGAGTTCAGGAGACTAAGGTATCAGGTTCGCCTGAGGGCTGTGGGACTTTTTTAGTAGAAACTCGTAGACTACGAGGTCAGCTCATTAAATTGTTTAAAATCTGAATGAGTGTCACAATCATTACATACAAAGTTTCTTACCCTTAACACGGACTCTGCACACAACCATGGTTGGAAGATGTAAATGAGAAAATATACCAGCAGAATTACATGAAAACTTTTTCACGTGCAAGATCTGCTTAACATGGAACTGACTCAACATGGACGTTGTTAACACTACAATAGAGAAGTTTAAGGGATTCATTGGCAGGATCTTACACTAGAATAAATGTAAACTGGATATGCATTCCCAGGCAAACAAGAAGTATCTCCACGGTATGGGCTGCATAGTCATTAAGATCCTAACTTTTCCCTGTAACTCCTCTCTCTCACTGTGTGTGTGTGTGTGTGTGTGTGTCTGTCTGTCTGTCTGTCTGTCTGTCTGTGTGTAAACGAGGTGTGTATTATCGCAACATTTAATCACAGCAGATTTATTCTCTCTCTCTCTCTCTCTCTCTCTCTCTCTCTCTCTCTGTAAAAGAGGTGTCTACTACCGCAACATTTAATCACAACAGATTTATTCTCTCTCTCTCTCTCTCTCTCTCTCTCTCTCTCTCTCTCTCTCTCTCTCTCTCTCTCACTTTCTGTGTGTGTGTGTGTGTGTGTGTGTGTGTGTGTGTGTGTAAAAGAGGTGTCTACTACCGCAACATTTAATCACAACAGATTTATTCTCTCTCTCTCTCTCTCTCTCTCTCTCTCTCTCTCTCTCTCTCTCTCTCTCTTTCTGTGTGTGTGTGTGTGTGTGTGTGTGTGTGTGTGTGTGTGTGTGTGTGTAAAAGAGGTGTCTACTACTGCAACATTTAATAACAGTAGATCTATTCTCTCTCTCTCTCTCTCTCTCTCTCTCTCTCTCTCTCTCTCTCTCTCTCTCTCTCACACACACACACACACACACACACACATAGTGTGGTAAATCTTTTCCTAACTTGGTTTATGATATATACTGTACTGTTTCTTTATTAGTTGCTCGGACTACACGTAATAGGGTGCTTCTGAAAAGCCTAGTATTCCGGTAGATGCCACTACCATTGAGACAGTCCCCGCACTGTTTGAAAAGCATTTTTTTCTTTGTTAAATATCTACACTGTTGTGTGAAACTGTGAATCAAATAGAACACGTACTGTATATATAACGTAGCATGAATTATTTGTATTTATCATAAACGGAAATTAAACTATCATTGATGGAATATGATGGTCCTATATTAATCAGTGTCTGCTACATTTAGTGCAAGTTAGGTTCTTAATACATAGTTTGTTCAGACTGTAAATTACGCCTACTAGGTACAGTACCTTGACTCAGTCTCTACGTGGGCAGAAATTTAATGCTGAGTAAATACTGGGACTCAACATTTTGCTCACTCCCTTCTCGCATGAGCACAAGACAGTGCAGAGTTTAATTTTTTTCAAGAGAGATTTGTTTTTAAAACAAACGCACTAGGTCTAATGCTTAAAATAATACAATTTAGACTAGGCTACGTGTGGTCTGGTTGGGTTAGATAAAGTAAGGTACTGTAATTGCTTTGGAGGGTCTGAGGGGTCAACACCACGGCCTTCTCAAACCGTGGCAACACGGGTCTTGTGGTGTGCATGGGTGAAGGGAGTGAGCAAAATGTTGAGTCCTAGTATTTACTCAACATTAAATTTCTGCCCACATAGAGATTGAATGAGTCAAGACACCCACTAGCCGTAATTTACAGTCTGAACAAACTGTGTATTAAGAACCTAACTTGCACTAAATGTTGCAGAAATGAAATAATATAAGACCACTGAAATGGCGGGTTGCCACACACACCACAAAGCCAGCCAGGAGACAGGACGTGTGTGCTGGGCAATACCCAGGTCCTGTCTTCCCCACTTACTATTTTTTAACCAGCCCATACCCCACTGACCGGGCTAATGCATGGCCCGCCCTGCACTATATGTGCAGGAAATCTTTGAACGAACGAACGAACGCGGGTTGCCATCACATTCCATCAATGATATTTTAATTTCATTTTATGATAAATATAAACAATTCACCTTACGTCATATATACGTGTTCTATTTGTATTATTTATATTACAGTATATGACATTACTATGATTCACTGTTTCAAACAACAGTGTAGATATTTAACAAAGAAAAATATACTTATTAAACAGCGCGGGGAATGTGTTTTTCCCAATGGTGTGACATCTACCGGAATACTAGCTTTGAAAGCACCCATTAGGGAGGTGTGTGAAGTACAGAAACCCCTAGCTGGCTGTGAGCAAGAGTATGGAGGGTACCTGGTGGCGTTATGAGGTAGGAGAGAAAAGTGGGGGGGTTGGGTGGGAGGTGGGACTATGAGGAAGAGAGTAGGAGGGGGTAGCTCTCCATCGAGCAGTGTTACAAACACGGAAAACGAAACGAACTTATTCCGACGTCTGTACATAACTACACACGGTATAAAGGGAATGGGGATCGTGTTGAAAGAAGCCTGATTGATTACGTGCTCATAGAGAGGTCGATGATGGGAATGGTTGCTGATACAAGGGCCGTGAGAGGAAGATGTGAAGGTCTGTCAAATCATATGATTGTGGTATGTAAGATGAAGCTGAAAGGAGTGAGGTGGACCAGGAGAGAGAGAGGAGCAGTCAGGGAGAAAGACTGAAAGTTGAGAGGCCAAGAATCAAAGAAATATCAAATGATTACAGGACCAAAGTAGAGGAAGAGTTTGAATCAGTGAATTGGAATGAAACGGATCTGGATAGCCTGTGGAATGCATACAGGGATTGATAGGAATGCTAAAGAAGTGTGTGGTGTGGCAAGAGAAACAACAAAGAAAGGTAGAGCATGGTGGGATGATGAGTTAAACTCCTAAATACCGAAGCATGTCAATGTATGTGTTGACCACTTTAGCCCTCTCAGCCGAATAACAAATATAGCACGCCTTGTAAAAAACTCCCTGCACATTGCTCCGCCATAATTGCGACGTATATCCCTTCAAACCAATGAGAATTAACCTCTCCGGCCTCGGGTTGGGTGATCCGACCACTCTGAGGGCAGGTGGGTCACCCCCCCCCTCTCGAGCCACCCATTGCCTGAATGTTTCATCATCTGTCCCGTAATAACCCTCTCTGAAGACCCTCCCACCCCTCTGTACGCCCCAGTAGGACGTTGTTAGTCGAAGTTTATCCCTACCCCAACCACAAGGTCTATTCCATCCCCCTCCAGCCCCCCCCACCTTCCCTCCTACCTTGTATACCCCTACCTACCCTACCCCCTCCCTCCTTTCGGCCCCATACTACCCTCCTACCCCCAATAAACCATCGTGTGATAGCAAGCACGCAGCTTGGCTTGCTTTCCCCCCCCCACGCCTCCCCACCCCCACTCCCCCCACCCCCAACACATTTACACGTGCTTTGTATGTATTGCCTCGTTATTTTTTTTTTTCTGTGCCTTTTTGTACCTGAACATAATAAATGCTTCTCTGTATACTATTCTATACATGCAAACACGTGCAATTACAGGCATCTGAGCCCCAGCCCCCCCACCACCACCCAGCCCCCTCCCCGCACCACCACCCCTCCACCTCGATACATCTATTACTCCCCATACGTAAATTATCTCCCCACACCTGCAAACACCCCTGCTTGCATGGTTGATATGCTAAATCACATAGATTTTGTTTGTTTCAACAAGCCATATTGGTTGTTACCGTAAATGATCTCCCAAGGTTCAATGTACTCATTGTGGGCCTTCTCCCCGATCGAATTTTATCTCGCCACACGTACATACACATAATTTTTCACAGTCGTTCGTCAAGAACTAAAGTGCTCTACTTTGATGAGAAAAGATGGTTTTATCCAACCTCCAAACCTACAAACCTTCTCCCCACAGGGTACTTTATCTCCCCAAAAGCAAGTGATCTACCCACACCCCAAAACACCTATTCTTGGGCTTGGTGTGACCAACAGTATGATATTACAATGATCTGTTTCAGTAATACAAAAAGTTATCAAAACTATGGGTTTTTTAAAATTTTGGGGGGTAACTATTTTTTTTTTTCAACTTTGACGCTCGATTGTGCGGTAACCATTAGGCCTAGGGGGCTGCTGATTGTGCTGTCAGGTGTGTAAATTTTTCCTCTTTAGCCAGAACATATTGATTTTCCCCTTGGTGTACGTCGAAAAAACACTCCAGAATTGCGGCTCCAGTGGCAGACGACCCAGATCGAATTGCGGTATTTAGGGATTAAGAGAGCAGTGGACAAAGAGAGGAAGATGTGGCTAAAGTGGTTACAGGACAGGGATTCAGTTGAAATAGGAACTGAATATACTGAGAGCTAGAAGCACGTAAACTGACTAGTGAAGAGGTAAAAGAAGGAGGTGAATGATGATCTAGGAAGAAAAATGAAAGCAAACCACTCTGAAAATAGGAAGTCACTCTGGAAAGAGGTGCGGAAATGTAGAAGTGAAAGCGGAAAGAAATGTGATGATGTGAAGGATGTAGGTGGTAGATTATTAACCCATGGGAATGAAGAAAGGACCAGATGGAAAGAATATTTTGAAGGCCTGATGAATGCGAATAGAGACAGCAGAGCAGCTGTACTCTAAACACGATTGGTTCGGGGTGGGGGGTGTCGAGAAGGAATTCAGTGCCAGGAGACGTGACACTCGCACAGATGAAGAGTGCTGTGAAGCGGCTGAAAAATGGGAAAGCAGCTCGGGTTGATGAGGTGTATTCAGAGATGCTTAAGTATAGTGGAGAGAGTGGAATGAAGTGCTTGTTGGAGACGGCATGGAGGAGAGAAACTGTGCCAGCAGACTGGAAAAAGGCTGTGATTGTACCCCTGTACAGAAGTAAAAGTGAGTGAAGTGTATGCAAGAATTATCATGGCATTAGTTTATTGAGGGTGGTAGGGAATGTATATGGAAGAATTATTACAGAGAAAGTAAGAGAGATTGTAGATGTCCTAGTGAGTGATGAACAGGGTGACTTTAGGTGTGGCAAAGGATGTGTGGATCAAATATTTGGAATGAGACGGATGGCAGAGAAGGCTTATGAGAAGGACCATAAGGTGTTTATGTGTTTATGGCATTCATGGATCTGGAAAAAGCATATAACCAAGTGGATAGAGAAGGATTGTGTAAAGTTTTGCACATATACAGTGTAGATGGTAAGTTGCCAGGTGCTGTCAAAAGCTTTTATGATGGTAGAAAAGCATGTGCAAGGGTTAATGGGCAACTAAATGAATGGTTCACAATCGGTGTGGGTGTGCAAAAAGGTTGTGTGATGTCCCGATGGCTGTTCAGTATATATATATGGATGGGATGATGAGAGAAGCCAAAACACGAGTAATGGAGAGAGGGATGGCGTTGGTAATGAATGGTGATGGACAGAATATCTCAAATTTGTTGTAAGCTGATGACGCAGTCCTGCTTGCAAATACCGGACAAGAACTTGATAGACTAGTGCAGAGTTTTCCTGATGTCTGTGAGCGTCGTGCGTTGAGAGTAAATGTAGAAAAGAGTAAAGTGATGGTTACTAAGAGAGATGGTGATTCCCAGTGCGATGTTACGGTGAATGGAGAGAGACTGGAATCGGTGAGAGAGTTCAAATACCTGGGTGCAGTGACAGAAAAGAGAGGAAAATGTGCAAAAAAAGTTGAAAGTAGAGTGACACAAGGAAGAAAAGTAGCTGGTGCAATGAAGGCCTTGATAGGAAAAAGAGGCTTGAGTGTTGTAGCTTCACGAGGCTTACATGAAGAAGTGTTAGTGCCAGCCTTAACATATGGATGTGAGACTATGATGTGGCATGAAAATAAAAAGTTAAGAGTAAGAGCAGTGGAGATGGGACTGCTGAGTAATGTATGTGGAGTGTAGAAGGTGGATAGGATACGAAATAATGTGATGTGGAGTGAGGAACTACTGTAGGTGGACACCAGAATCGAAGAGAGTGTACCGAGATGATTTGGTCATATGGAGAGAATGGATAACAATAGAGTGGTGAAAAACGTATATTTGAGCGAATTTGAAGAAGCGAATTTACTATGTAAGCGAATACGTTGTACTTTACTGGTAACTTTAAGATAACTTATAATTCTTATGTATAATCAATATTACAACCACCTAAAAATATCTACTATATCGTAGCTGTCACTGAAGAGTAGAAAAAATGAAACTTTTCACAGCAGGTCAAAACAGGGCTCTCAATGAACTGCAAGAGAAAATAAATTCTTTCCATAAGTGGTCGCCTGTATATACACTTGGTAGCAAAATGCACAGACTTCAGTGTAGGCAGTAAGTTAACCTTAGTACATTACTGCCACCCACAAGGACGACCAAATATACTTGTTGCCAGAAAGTGTGTAATTCCCTCACGCATTTACCGAGTGATTGTTTTCTCTTGGCTAACTGGGTCCAAGCCTTACGACAGGAGTGTCAGGAATATGAAATTTTGCATAGTGGTTGACCTTACCCCAGGTCAGTTTACAAGTGGGTGGAGTTCTGGAGGGCCACCCCAAACCGTGAGGTACAGCAAGTTTTTACCTAGGAAAAAGAATTTTTGCACAATGGTACAGCTTCATTCATTCAAGGCTATAAGCATACTGTGACCCCCAAGGGCCGCCCCCTGTGAAGGGTGGCCCAGAATGAGCTCGTTCAAAATTATTATGCATGACCAAAATTTTTAACCGAAGAACGATGAATTCTAAATATTCACTCTGGCCACGTTTTTGGAAGCGAGGAACCACCGAAGGTCGCTCCAGACAGGGATGGGCGAGACCCTGAGGCTGTTGGCAAAGTTATCAATCACTGCCATATATATATATATATATATATATATATATATATATATATAATTTGCCTGGGAACACGAAAGTTTGCATACTGGTAGGCATTTATCCCAGCCACGCTTTTAGGCAGGATGAGACCCCCGATGTCCATCCCCCATGCCTGGAAAGGGGGGGGGGGAGAGGGCCTAGGGAGACAATGCTAGAGTTATTTTTTTTTCCTAAGAACATGACATTTTGCATAATGGCAGATCTTTACTGGGGCCACGTTTTAGGCGGGGTGAGGCCCCAAAGTCTCCAACTAGGTGTGAAGGGGAGGCTATCTTGTGTTCTGGGCAATGGCAAATTACACGGTCATGATTTTTAACCTAGGAATGAAAAATTTTGCATGCTGGAAGATATATATCCCAGCTACGTTTTGTGCAGTGTGAGATCTCGATGGCGACCTCCATGTGGGGAAGTAGTCTCACGGTGTACGTCATAGTTATTTATGTAGGCATACGAAACTTTGTCGAGTAGTAGACTCCCACCTGGTCCAGGGTTTATAGAGGGTAACTCTTGGAGTTCGCCACTCTGCCTCCCCCTTCAGTAACTATTTCTTTCCCTTTACAATATTGCATCGAGGGTGCTGGAAAGCTGTCCATCGTCTTTCCTTTTCTTTTACGCCTGGTGAAGATATATAATCATTTTTTGCTCGACTGATGGCAAAGTGTAGTCACAAAAAGAGGTCGATTTGACTGGTAGGCACAGAGACTCCTTGATCCTCAATTATTATTTCAACCACTGGTTAACATTCAAGTTATAGCAGTGGCCGCTCCATCAAGTATAAACAAAACCAAAAATGTATTACCATACTGTCGGCTTCCCTCACGACAATAGCGCCACCCCTTCACGATGGCACAAGTTGATGTACTGTATGGCCTACAATGAAATAGCGAAGAAACAACATTCATAACACTGAGTTTATGTTAATCACTAATGTATGGCTGAATGTCAACAGTTCCAGCTGGTGTGTGGAAAGCGGTACTATCGTGCCACGTACCAGAGCATGTACATGTTTGGCATGCTGGTGGGTGCACTCTTTAATGGATTCCTCGCTGACAAGTAAGTACATCTTTCATGTACAATACTAATTCATTGTTCACTGAAAATATTCTTCATTCACCTATCGGGGACGAGATAAACTCCACCACCGGATGTATCATTTTCCATATACTACCATATTTTACACAGCTGTGGGTGCAAGTCCCTCATTTGTATAAACTGTAATAATAAATAAGAGAGAAAAGGATGTGAAGTACTTGAGTATGCATAAAGTTTTTTAATGCACATTACTATTGATTAGGCCTTTTGTCTCCTGCTACGTATCTGGCAAAAGGAAATGGGAGCAATATTAAGGTGTGTAATATCATTCATTCCAGTCTTAAACTAATACTTCTGATCCATTATTACCACATGTATTATTACAGCATTCATGAACAATGATGCTACTCAATAAATTAGATTAGATAAAAGGGAGTTTCATTAGCACTTACAAAAAAGTGTATAAAAGAAACCCAGGAACTTTCTGTTGAAGCATGAAACATCAATGGGTTGGGGCTATCTTGCCTCAAACTTACTTAGTAGTGCTATAGTCTGATCACATTAACATGGTGGTCTCTGTGGTTTTGTAACATGTTGGCAAGTGTGATATGGATTATTGTTCAAAGAATAATAATTATTCTAAAAGTTCACTTTTTCCCTAATGAAACGGTGGAATACGTAACGCAGAATAATATTTCTTTTTCGGCATTGTATTAGCATGGAGGGGGGGGAGGATGAGTTTTTTTTTTTTTTTTCATTTATATATAACTACTCAGCCAAGTATGATATGTACTACAGCCATACATTAGCAATGTGACTGCATAATTATATCAATAATCACTTAAATACGAAGCAATTTCACTGAATAGTTTCATGTGTTAATAACTTAGGTGAACCCCGTAAAAATTCTTTACCTTCTACGCTATGCTTCTACACATTTCAACACATTTTTCTTCTCTTTATCATTGTGTACCTTAGACATCGTTAGAAATGGGCTAATTACTCAGTCATCACTAAGATCTCTCCATAATACTGCTAGCTCACTGATGTACATACCATACAGTTCTCCATCTCGGTATACATATTAGCACAGTGGATCTGAAAGTTTTTCACCTGATTCAGCTATTGCTCATGCTGGGGCGTCTGTTGACTTAGGAATTTTTTCCTTGCACTTGGCTGGGGTTTCTTCTATTTTAGGTGCTATTAATTTGATGACTACTGTTATTAATATGCGTCCACGAGGGATGACGATAGATCGTATGCCTTTGTTTGCCTGGTCGGTATTTATTACAGCTATTTTGCTTTTAATTTCTCTGGCTGTTTTAGCTGGTGCGATTACTATGTTATTAACAGACCGTAATTTGAACACTTCTTTCTTTGATCCAGCTGGAGGAGGGGATCCAGGTTATTTATCAACATTTATTATTTTTTTTTTTTGTGGGGGGGGGAGGGGCATCCTGAGGTTTATATTTTAATTGTGCCTGCATTTGGGATGATTTCACATATTGTTAGTCAAGAGTCAGGAAAAAAAGAGGCTTTTGGAAGGTTAGGTATGATTTATGCTATGTTAGCTATTGGGTTTCATGGTTCTGTAGTATGAGCTCATCATATGTTTACTGTGGGGTTGGATGTGGACACTCGAGCACATTTTACGTCAGTGACAATATCTATTGCGGTTCCTACTGGAATTAAAATTTTTAGGTGGCTGGGAACTCTTCATGGGACTCAAATTAATTATAGGCCTTCTATGTGTTGAGGATTGGGATTATCTTTTTATTTACAGTAGGATGATTAACGGGGGTTGTATTGGCTAATTCTTCTATTGATATTGTTTTACATGATACTTATTATGTTATAGCAAATTTCCACTACGTACTCTCGATGGGAGCCGTTTTTGGAATTTTTGCGGGGCTGGCGCATTGATATCCTTTATTAACTGGGTTAGCGTTAAATCCCAAGTGGTTAAAAATTCATTTTTGTACTATGTTTCTGGGAGTTAATATTTCTTTTTTCCCCTCAGCATTTCCTAGGATTGAATGGGATGCCTCGGCGGTATTCTGATCATCCTGATGCTTATGCAGCTTGAAATGTTTTGTCATCTCTTGGATCTATTTCTTTAGTAGCTGTATTGTTTTTTTTTATTATTATTTGAGAGAGGTTAGTGTCTTATCGTGTAGTTGTGTTTTCGATGTATTTTTCTACTTCTATTGAGTGAAAGCATGCATACCCTCCTGCAGATCATAGATATATTGAGATTTCTTTAGTTTCTAATTTCTAAAATGGCAGATTAATGCACTAGGCTTAGGACCTATGAATGAGAATGCTATTCTCTTTTAGAATTAATGAATGGCAATTTGATGGTATATGGGTTTATAAGATAGGGCTTCACCTCTTATGGAGCAAATAGTTTTCTTTCATGACCATGCGATAATAGTTCTGATTCTTATTACAACTCTTGTAGGGTATATAATATCTAGACTGTTTTTTAATAGGTTTATTAATCGTTTTTTATTGGAAAATCTAACGATTGAGGTAATCTAAAGCGTCCTTCCTGCTTTAACCCATACACCGCTGGCATGCTTCCCAGTGATTTGCGTGTCCCAATCCTCCAACAGACTACCAAAAAATATTTGCCAAAAATCAGTTATTAGTCCTAGAATATGAAAATTACATATGCCTATGGCATATACCTTCACCTTTCTCCTGGAATGTTTGTTGAGCCTTCGTCGATTACCATAGGACTTGTGGAGTCCTCTGAAGTTGGGTAACGAAGTCTCCACTTTACTCTTCCCAGCAACCCATAATATGATTACCACAGCCAGATATTAATACTATAAACACTACTCTATGATTTTCAAGTAGTTTGGGATCCATACTCCAAAAAAAAACCACTGTGAAAGCAATGAAAATTGCGAGCGCGTATGACCTTCCCACTTGCGCTAGTTCGTTGTTGGTATTCTGTCATTTATTATTCATAAAACCCCTCACACTTTATATTTCTATTACTATATAACACTTATATATATCTAGAGTCTTTATCCATAAGTTTCCTTCAGAAGTATTAGTTTATTGTCACTGAAGTCATTCAATTTTTCATTCAGTAAAATACGTAGAGAGCCACGGATTCACTTTCACTGTTATAACATCAAGTATTTGTACTCATATTCTTATATTACTAATTACTTACATTTCTATTTACATTTTCTATTGTATTTTCAATATTTACACTTCTATTTTACTTACACTATGTTATTCACTGTCACTTTCAGTAACATAAAACTATATTACACTGTTCAGTCATATGTACTGTACATCCATTGCTTTCACTTGTTATTTACACATTATTTACACATTATTTTCACATTATTTTCCTTTCCCACTTGCACTTTTAGAACTGCCTCTGGCTGTGGTAATCAAAGAAGCAGGTAACACAGAGGGGAACCTGGCACTCAGCGCACTGCCAAGAGGTGCGTTTGTGCTCAGGTGTGCGTCGGGTGGTATGTGCATACACCTGGCACCTGCAGATCGCAGCCTTCCTCTTGCCTGTGGCAGGCATTTGCACCAGTCTGTGCCGATCCATGTACGCCCTCTGCTCAAGTCTGTCGGGAAGTGTTACTGGATGGCGCCTTGGAATTGCTGCTGTCACCCTACCATATCTTTCAAGCAGCTGCTGAACACAAGTCCTGGCGAACAACCTCAGGGAGAAGGACTTGGGTGGCTTGACCTTCATCTTGTACAGGATGAAGGCGTTCAGCATCGTCATATCTATTAGATGCAGAAAAACTTTCCTGTACCACCTAGTATTCTTCCTGAGGCAGTCGATCTCTCCAATCATCATGTCGGACTTGTCCACCAGCCGCATGTTGATATTGTAGTCTCACACAGCATCAGGTTTCCTCACAGGTTCGCCTGTCCTACGGTCGACCTTCCCACTGTCTGTCATTTCCCCCTTATGTACGGTGGTGAGCATGTGCACGACCCTCTTGTCATGCCACCGTATTGCCAGCATCTTCTCAGACTTGAGTAGGTGCACGTCTCCTCGCTGCGAGGTTCCTGCCTCTGGGAATTTAGGGAAGTGGGCACGATTACTTTTCACAGTGCTGCAGGAGCCGATCCCGTGCTCTGAAAGGTATTTGGCAAGTTTCGGTGCTGTATAAGAGTTGTCTGTATACAGCACATGATTCCCACCAAAATACCTTTCAAGGAGCACTTTCAGTACACAGCCTGAGAAGCCAAGGGGGTGTGTTTTATCAAGATCGACAGTGCTGGCTGAATAAATGACGAAGTCAAGGATGTACCCCGTCTTACAGTCGCACAGTACAAAGAACTTGATTCCAAAGCGATGGCATTTGCGTGGAATGTACTGCACAAACCTAAGACGTCCTCTGAACAAAACCAAGGATTCGTCAATGACAACCTTCTGAAAGGGGTGGAAGAATGTCATAAACTTATCTTTCATTCTGCTCAGGATTTCCCAGATCTTCCAGAGTGGGTCGGTTTGGGAAGGTACATCGTTGTCGGCAAAGTGCAGGTTTCCCATGATGTTCCAGACACGATCTCTGGCCATGTACTTATTGAAGGTGGGCGAGAGTAGTAAGGGGTCCATGGACCAGTATTCTTCCAACTCATGCTTCTTGGAGTGTGGCATGAGAAGCATGAGGGCGAAGAACACATACAGCTCCTGCACTCCCAGCATGGACCACTGTTGCATCTTGACTGCACCTGTACCACTTGCAGCATGTTGTGATTCATACCTGTTGGTCTCATCACTTATGTGCTGCATGACTTCGTCATCGAGGAAGGCTAAAAGGAAGTCAACACACTCAGCATCCTCGTCAAGAGTGAAGGCAGGCTGTACTCCTGAGGAACTCTAGTCGAAATCGAGATGTTCAGGGACAAAATTGGACCCTTCCGTCTACGCAAAGGCATCCAGGATTCCCTGTCGTGGCGGTGTAGGGTGGGTGAGGGTGGAGGGTGGCTGTGAGGCAGATTTATCAGGTTCAAGGTCACTCGCACTGACCCTGGGTTGCCGTACAGCACTAGCAGCCCTTACTTTACTAGCAACTCTACTTTTACGGGTCAGGGATTTACCTCTTCCTCTATGGCCTGCCTTCACTGTTGATGCTGGTGGTAACTCTGACGACGAAGACTCCAGAGAAAATTCAACAGAAGAAGAGGAAGAAATGAGTGAGGTGGGGCTTGGGGAACAGGGAGGTGAATCACCTCGGGACTCATGGCAGGCTGGGTCACGTGAGGCCATTGTTCCGGAGCTAACCCGCCGCCTTTTCACTCCCTTCCCATATTCCTTCCCTTGCTGCACTAATGGCTCCTTTTCCCTTGGAGCTAGGGATAACTTGGGACACTGAAGCACTCGTACTAGTAGTTTCTGGCACAATTTCCTCACCCGGCTCATCACACGAATCCCCCGAAGGGTCAATATCACAATCCATCATCACCATTGATAATTCGGCTAGTTCATGTTCCACTGCAGAGTCACTTAGTCCTTTCCTGCTTCCCCCACGAGTTTTTCTGGGTGTAGAGGTCACGGGGCCCTTTGCAATGGGCGCAGAAGCGGCAGAAATGGAGGGGTGCGAGTGCGACATGTTTTGACCACAGAGGAGGACAAAGGACTAAATGCCGCGGCTTATCTGAGAAGGCAAGGGTTGACAGTGACAATGGGGCTGACAGCTGCTAACTTACATGCTAATAAATTATTGGTAGAAAATCTCGGCAATACATAAAGAAATAGGTAGTTCCAGGTGAATCTAAATGTCACTTAGGCTTCTCCCTTCCTTTCTGATATATATTTTTATTACCTAAATAGATTACAAGGCATAATTCAAAGGGGAAATTACCGTGGTAATGTAGTGAATGAATGCATGTGGGGTGTTGTCAGGTGATAATTAGCCAATTCCTGGTGTATACCACTATCACTTACCTTACCTTATTTTTTTGGGGTATTTATTATTTTGTATAAGTATAGGGCATAGGATTTATTTCAATGGATGAAATCTGTGGAAAAATCTGGGGGAGATTTGCTTAGCGCAGCGCAGCCAGGGAGGTGAGAGGACAGGGTAATGGAGGGGAGGTAGGGAGGGGAGTCAGGAACGGGGGAATATGGCTAAAATGTCAACAATGGATGGGAGTACTGATGAGATTTGGAGTGCTGACTAGTGTTGGACATTTGCAGTACTGATAGATGATACAAGACACCACTTGAAAGCCCGAGATAATTCAAAATAACACAGAATCACAAAGGTGATGCCCCTCAGTATGATCCATTGTGCCCGATCGTCATGAAAGTGATGCCCCTCGGTTAAGGGGTTAAGCCATAAACATGCCAGCACTTTTTCTTCAAGGCGACTGGCACAGTTGGCGGTATCCCAGTCACCCAGGTACGGCTTGCATGTTGGAATATTTAGTCTCGTCCACAGACCTTGCCACAGAAGATTTATCGATTTCTTTCCGAGAGAGAGACTCAACAGTAGATCATGAGGAATGTCCCAACTTGGAACCATCGGTGTAGAATTGGTGGGACCCCAAGTGATGAACGACGATGTTGCAAAAAAAGTGGTGGACCTTCGCCTCCAGTGCCTTGGTCTTTGGGACTGGAAGCCATGAAACATCAACAGTAAAGCCGGGTGGTTCCCAAGGTGCTGTATATTTAGACACCAACTTGTCACAGTCACTGAGGTCTACACCAACCTCCTGAGCCAGTAAATGGAGGTGAACAGCAAGTGGCTGATGAACACCCCACATAAGGTAGTGGTATTGACGCAGGGGGGTACAGACCACATTGCCCTTATTCCATAGGACAGGGCCAGATGGTCTCGGCGAATATGGAGGGGAGGCATATTCACATCCACTTCTATTTGAGCCACACGGGTACACCGAACGGCTCCAAGACTCATTTGCAAACGTTTATTCTGCAGCACATACAGCCGCTTCAGTGTGGCAACAGATGCCGAACCATACACCTGTACGCCATAGTCTAGCTTAGATCTAATAAGGGACGTATACACCATTAATAAAGATTTTTTATCGGCACCCCTTGTAGTACCCGCTAGGTACTTGAGGACTTTTAACGGTTTATCACAATGAGCAAGCAAAATATTAACATGAAGTTTAAAATTCAAATCTGCATCTTAGAGGAGGCTTGAAACTTTACAGAGTTTTGAAAAGGTACCACTTGATTATCAAAACAATAAAAGCAAATCGGGGACGTTACAATTGGTGAAAACAACAGCGGCACACTTAGGGGGAGAAAACTTAAATCCCCACTGCAAGGCCCATTGGTGATGGAAATTAAGGGCTGCTTGAATCCACCCAGCCGAAAATTGTGCATTACGTGAAGAGTGCCATATTGCACAATCGTTGGCATAGAGTGAGTATTGAAGACTCCTCAGGATGGGAGCTGACGACAGAATATCATTGATCATAGTACTGAAGAAAGTGAGACTAAGCATACTTCCCTCCGGCACCCTGTTTTCCTGGATAAATATATCTGATGTTACGTCACGGGGCAATTTGACAGAGAAAGTCCTGTCCTTTAAGGAATTTGAAATAAAAATAGGCAAATTTCCTCTAATCCATTAGTACAGAACTTCATTAGAATACCCTGTCACCATGTCATGTCATAGGCTTTATGGATGTCCAAGAGTACCTCTATCATGACTTATTCTTTATTGGCAAATGCCTCTGAAATAAAATGCTCAACATTCATTTAATGATCTAGTGATATTCTGTGTTTAAGGAAGCCACATTGTTGATCATTTAACAAATTCTTCGACTCTAAAACAAAAAGAAGCCTAATGTTAACCATTCGTTCCATGACGTTACATGGACAAGAAGTCAACACAATATGAAGAAATTAAGTGAGATTCATTAGAAGTGAGATTCATTAGACAACCAGCCTATGACGTGTGCAAAGTGCTATGAGCTTGGGAACGTTCGAGACGCCTAAAGCTCACTGTACAGTGCTAACAGCTTAATCAGGTTGTCCTGATTAAGATGCTGGATCACACCATACATGATGGTGTCTGGTCCAGGACTGGTGTCTTTACAGGATTTAAGGGCAAGGACCAGTTCATCAAGCATAAACTCCTGGTTGTGCGGGAGGTCTTCGTCTTCTGTGGCAAAGTCTAATATCTGTAGCTCAGCCGTGCATTTATGATGTTGAAAACGCATATATATATCATAATTGGCTGAGCCACTTACATGAGAAAAACTTCTGGCGAGGATATTAGCAACAGGCACGGGATCGTCATAGATGGTGTTATTGGCCTGCAGTGTGGTCACAGGGATATATGGGCCTTTATTATTTAATATTTTAATGGTGAACCACACTTTACTTAATGGTGTAGAACGATTCATGGTGGACACACAATTCCGTCAGGAGTCACGTTTCGCCATTCTTATTATTCTCCTTGCCTCAGCCAGTGCCTGTTTATATGGAATAAAATTTTCCTCATTAGGCTGACTATCAGGAATCCTGTACCTCCTATTGCTTTTCCTTAATGCTTGTCGGCAATCCGGCGTCCACTAATGAGCTATATGCTTAGCATGAACTGTAAAAGTCTTGGGAATAGCAGTCTCAGTCACGTGTATTATGGAATTGGTTAATGACCACTTTCCAAGGAATCGTAGTACGGATCCCACGAGAAATCTAGATGTATACCTGGGGAAGCCAGAGATAAGTCAATAGCCAAAAAGTTACCAGTATGATCATCTACACGAGTCGCTCTGCCATCGTTCAGAAGACAGAGGTTGGACTGTAGTATTAGGTCGACTACTTGCTCACCACGAACGTCGATCCTCAAGCTACCCAATTGGTAGTGATGGGCACTAAAGTCGCCCAGCACTGACTTATTCCCAGGTAGATGTTCAAACAGTGAATTCAAAGCATTACTACCAGTGGGGCCATGTGGAGGACAGTAGAGACAGCAAATAGACAGATACGTGTTAATAAATATATATAACTTTACATGCGACAGCTTCCAGAGTAGAATTTAGAACTATTCCCTTTTGTGGGTGTGATTTGTCGGTGTATATGGCAACATCTGTGACCATCATACCTTCTATACGAGTGGTAGTGTTTGAACTGTGGAGGATCAGGGCAATCCACCATGCGCATCTCCTGTAAACAGATAACGTCTGGCCCATGTATAGAGTCCTACAATTCTATTTTAATATGGTGAATGTGACGGTTTAAGAATTACGTTTGGGGCCAGTGTGCTTAGTCTTTTTATGCCACCTGCCAACACGCGAGTGACTTCCGAGGAACCCAACTCGGTGCTTGCTGATGGAAGCTGATGGAAACCTCCATACTTTCATCAACAATAAGGCTCCTGGACTCCCCTGAGGAAGAGCTAACCTTTCTCTCCCTCGGTGGAGTAGAAGCTTGAAGAACATGTGGACATGTCTGATTTGTTAGAGTGATCATGTTACTTTTACTAGATTTGTCAGCCTACTGTTCAGGCCTTACAGACAGAGAGGCAACAGCAGCCTGAGAAAATGTAGAAGCCTTAGGGATGTCAGTGAGAGTTAGAGCGGATAGGAGGCTGAGGTGGAGAGGTAGAATGAGTGCCAGGAGTGATAAGGACAAGGATAGTCTGTGTCTTGACAGAGCACACAGGACGGGACATTACCGCCAAAGCATAGGACCTCTTCAGCATGGGAGTTGCATGCAACTCATTCACTTTTTTCATAGCTTCATAGTAGGAATTACCTTCAGTTGCTGTCGCCGTGCAGACCTCCTCCTCCTCCTTCCACTTGGGACAGTCCTCCAAGGAAATGAAGTGAGCAGCCTTGCAGTGAATGCAACAGACAGTCTCAGATATGCAGTGTTCAGCTTCATGATCCTGGCTTGCACACTAGCCATACACTGGCAGGGAAGCCTGATAAGCCTTGTCACTATGCCCATACATCTGGCATTTCAAACAGCAAAGAGGATTTGGGATGTATGGTCGTACAAGAACAATTTCATATCCAACTTTGAACTGACTAGGAAGGGAAACTTTGCCAGATGTCATGTTGGCGTCTTCATCCTCGTGCCTTCTGAGTAACGAGTAATAAATCTAACGTCAATTACATCTTCCTGCACTAAATCATGTACGATATCGTCCTTACTCATCATGAGATCCTCGCAAGTGACAACACCCTTGCAAGAATTAATGGAAAGTGGAATTTTTGGTTCAACATCATTACAGTGGAATTTACACAGGTTAAGTAAATCCTTTACCTGTGACGAGTTAACAGTCTTGACCAAGAGATCTCTATTCACAAGTTTTGTGAAGTGTTCCACCTCCCTCACACAGCCATCAGTCACTTTCTTTATAAGGAAGGGGTTGAGACTGGACAGGGGAGTGGAACCTAAAGCATGAATAGTCATGTAGGTTGCATTCCCTACAGGTACGTCAAGTGGGGAACGAGTCTGACTTACTCTGGGGGCAGTTAGTCTGGTCAACATTCCTATCCACGTCAGGACCACCTAGGCAGCAAGGGCGTCCGCCATAGTAAGCACCTTCCCCTAATGAAGGAAGTGAGAAGGCAGATGAAAAACGAGCCAAGGAATAATAACCTGAGGCAAAACACCTATGTCTGAGATTACCCTCTCAAACCACTCCAGGGAGGCCCGACCGGGTCTATTCACGCCTCAGATCGATCAGTGGGGGAGACCCCCCGTGGGCGAGTAAGCAAAGCCAAGCTCAGTATAATGGAACTGACACCTACTGTTCCAAACTAAAAGGGAAGGGAGGTAACTGAGTACTGGCTAAGCATAGACATCACCAGGAAGGTGAAAAAAAAATGCCGGTGGGGCAGCCCTACAAAGCTAGAGGAGACAGCAGCAAAAAACACATTTACACCCTCCGCGACCATGCATCAAAGTCCCCTTCTACAGAGGCGAATAGGACTTTATATATGGTTTGCTCGACAACAAGTTCACTCCTGTATATCGCATTCAAATTGTTGCCTCTTAGCCATATTTTTTCTTGCCTACTCACTGGTCAAGCAGTGTCGAAACGTAGTAAGTATATGCTGGAGTGAATTACTAGTTACAGCAGCCCGCAAATGACCCATCTAAAATTCTGCTGTGTCCCCTTGGGACCATAGCTCCCAGTTTGAGAAAGAGTGTTTAGCACCTTCAGTGGCTAAAGTTAGCAATTTGGTGGGAACAAGGAGGTGAGGCACAGCGCATCACCGTGTGTGAAGTGTTGAACCAACACTGAATCAGGAAGAGTGGAAGAAGTTTCCAGACCATCTGTCTAAATGTGCAAACCATTACTAGCTACACCAGAAAGTGCTCGATCATTCAGGTATAAGTGAGAAAAACTGAAAAGTATATTGGTGGGTACCGAACCCGAGATCACCTAAAACACAATAGAGGAAGTAACCAGAACCGATCCCAAGGGCTGGGGATGCATAAATTTTTGTTTGTGGGTACAAAACTTCCATCAGCATGAACATGAGGAACGTGTAATACACTTTTAATGTTCTTTATCCTGTTTTTACCAGATCAGTCATATGGAACTAAACCCAAATCTAACACTATGAAATTTCTCTGATAATTACCCATTGTTTATTTTTATTTCCTGTGGCACGAGATATAATTCTATCCCTACAGTGACCTAGAACTTTACTTACTTCCTGCTCCCACCAGACAATATTATTCAACTTACAGCATTTCATATTCATGGCAACAAGGAAGAGCGCCTATAATCTCTCCATTTCGGAAGTCTATTCCAAGCTGAATACAAAATAGCTTCAAATTGGCCTGTACAAAATATAATACCGGTACATAGCTTTGGGTTGATGGTGTTAAGAAAGGTGCAGCGGGTTTACCAGAGGCAAATCACATACTTTATGATAATACACTAAATGTTGTTTCACTCGTGCCAATTTCATTGTGCTTATGTTTAGTACGCCTGGCCATTACAGGCTGACTTCAAGATATTGGAGCAGAAAGGCAGAACAGCGAGCCAATGTGTGACGCTGCGTAACCATGACGTGTTTTGGTTCTAAACATAGCAGACGATCCAGCTTCTACCGTAGCAGCACATTAGAGGGTTAATACACAATATATATATATATATATATATATATATATATATATATATATATATATATATATATATATATATATATATATATATATATATATATATATATATATATATATATTCGTTCCAGAATGTAATCACCAGTCTGAGGCTTTTGAGTTTAGTTTCCTTTGCTTTCTAGTGAACGAAAGGGAAAATAAAGATTGGAAAGTGTAGTAAGGAGAGCCGAAAAACTATTCCGTATCACTACGATGTAGCTATCGTTTTAGAAGTGTTCAGAAAGTAAACCGAAATGGTTGATGATAGTATGAAAACAAAAATGCATAAGAAAACTTGTAAAGGATGTTGAGTCAAATGCATGGTCTAGTGAGCTCGAAACAGGTGCTAGTATTGTCCAAGCTGTCGGCACTGTTTCATTCAGGAAACACTTTCCAGGCAGTCACAGAATGCCAAGAGGGAGCTTGGGTATTACTGTATAAAATTAAAATGAAATGTCAAAGTAAACATCATTCAACCAAGAATGCACGCTGGTATGCAATGTTATGAGGATGAGGTTTCATCTTAAGTACAGTTGAGGAATATGTGCAGAGGTTTTCTGATACAGTACACTACTTTGCAGGATGGAAGATAAATCAGTCAATTTAGAGGACGAAGACTTTGACGTGAAAATCCTCCAGCATTATAATAATATCCATCTGGTCAAATGACTTGACTGTAGCACAGCAACTGTGAGAAATGTCATTACATTATTTTGTCTTCACCCTCAGCTTTTTGAAGAGAAGTAAATACTAATAATAAATACCTCCTGGAAGCTTTTTTATGTGAAGGGCTTTTTATTATTGTAGAATGGTTATAAACTGCAGACAAAACAGGCTGTTCTATTCATGATGTCTGATCAGAAGCTGACATTCCACCATATATGGGAGGTCTTGGAACTCATTCGTAGCATTAAGTTGTACCTAATATTTTGTTTAATTGTTAGTCCCATATACCCTGAGTCAACATCTCGTAAAACACCTATAGAAAGGCCAGGAATACTGTTTCGTTCTACTGTTAGGAATTTCGTTTTAGCAGATTAAATTTTTTCAAGAGAGTACCAGCGACTCTAAAACTGTTCTTCCATTCCTTTGTAGAGGATATTGTGGTGTCAATGGGGAAAAAATGCATAATGCTACAAACACAGTGCAAGGGCACATTTGTGATTGAGCAAGTGAGGCTGATATAGAGTATATACATGTTTCTGGTACTAAAAAGAATTAGTAAAGTGAATGCAAGAGCTTAATATTTTATAAAGTATAATGGAATACTAAGGATAACCTCGACTATAGTGATCAGTCATATAATTTGGCTTACCACCAAAACTGACCAGATCAGTGGCATGATTACCATTAGACCTAATCAGATCGAATCAGTCTTTGGCTTACTAACAAAGACTCCCACCAGACTTAATCATATCAAATTATGACGACCTTATTTTAACCTGCCAACAAAACCAATAGTACCAGTGCTACCTGAAGTAATAGTAAATCAACTTAAACTGCCTACTGAGCGTAGAGTATACTGTTTACTGTAGCCTACTGCAGTTTGGCCAAGTGAACATACTGTACTGACGAAAAAAATTTTGCATTAAGAGGATGAAAGTATAACTAGTATAACAGTTTCTACTAGACTGATAGTTATTTCTTGATTTAGACTTTAATTTCAGATTTATCTTGTGTCGTATTCCAGTGTGCTGTGACACAGAACCAAAGTACAGTACTTGCCATGATAGAAAAAGAAAATTCATTGACAAGGTTTACATATAATAATGACCAACTGACGATTGCACAAGGAAACTTCTTTTCTCCCTGCGGTGAAACACTAAATAATATAATTAAGTAACGAAAAGTCGTTTAGAAAAATTTTTCACCCAAACCACTTTTAGGGGAGTAGACTGTAGCACCAGTCGAGCAGGGCAGTACTCCCGAGGTGGATGGAAGCTGATGACATGGAGAGCTGGAGCTCCCGTTCCATCAACCCTCAGGACCAGTTCCTGACCATCCCCCTTTGCTGAACTTTTTCAGTGTCTCAGTAACATGGAGAGTAGGCCAGCATGCTCTCCAATAGGCCAGCATGCTCTTCAGTACAAGTTTCTCTAACTATCTACACCAAACTACATGCACAGTACACACTACACTTCCTTTTCCAAAAAAAAAAAAAAAAAAAAAAAAAAATCATTACTCAACACTCAGCCTCGGAGTCCCCGGGAGGGGGGACCATAAATGCCCCCACCTTCCGCCCCTCTCCCGGTGACGACTTGAGCTGCCTGGAACCACTGTCTGACTCACTTCTTTATTTCTGCAACATTCGCGGCCTTTCCTCTAACTTTCGCTCTGTTGAGCACCACCTCTCCCTCTCTAAACCTCACCATCTCTTTCTAACTGAGACTCAGCTGTCTGAGGCAACTGACAGCAACCCCGTTTCTGTATCCTCCTACTTTCTCTATACTCATTTCAAAGCCAAAGGTGGCTGTTGTGTATATATACACAACGACTTATCTTGCTCTCGTGTTCCTAAACTCGATTCTCCTGAATGCTCTACTTTCTGGCTTCGGCTTTCCTGTCATTCTCTGACTAAATATATCTGTGCTGTTTACTTATCCCCCAGTTCTACTGACTATCAAAAATTCTTCGACTATATTGTGTCTATGATGGAACACATTTTATCCATCTCTCCTTTCTCTGAAATCTCCATTCTAGGAGATTTCACTGTTCACCACCACCTTTGGCTCTCCTCTCCTTTTACTGATCCACCTGGTGAACAAGCCTACATCTTTTCTAACCTTAACCCGTTAACTGTGCAATGCGGTTTTTTGAAGATGTCTGTGGTGTGCAGACCTAGGGGTAAAAATGAAATTTCCCAAAGGCCAAATTTTGTCTTAGGAATTGAGAGAACACATGCCAAAGCATACAGGTAGTGTAATGAAATGGATGAACATCGAAGTGTCTGATTCCTTACTGGAATGCATGGTTTTCGTTTTCTTTTTCTTTTTCGGTTTCGGTTTTGAAGGCGCAAACATGCTTGCATGGGTTGGCCTTGGTCGCCATGGCACTATATTCGAAATTCACCTGCACGGCCAGGGCTGTATAGAGCAGTCACACTCAGAACAGCCTAGGCTGTATAGAGCTGTTAACGGCTTAAAGACCTAGAGGAGCTTGTATAGCACCCTACCCGTATCCCTGACCTCCTTGAAGAGAGCTCAGACATACTTGACCTCTTCCCTACAACTAATCCTTTTTCTAACACTGTTAATCTTTTCTCTCCATTGGGCTTTTCCCATCACAACCTTATTACCTTAACCTGTCCTATTGCTCCGGTATGGCCTGTGGACCCTCCAAAGAAACGTCATCTGTGGCACACTTTGGAGCTGCGGATTCAGTGGCCCTCAGGCAGTACTTCTTTGATTTTCCCTGGAATGATTATTGCTTCCATGGCTGGGAGCCATCTGAGTGTGCCTTGCACATTAGGGATGTTATTCTTTCGGGCATGGAAGCATACATTCCTTTCTCATATCGTTTGTCTAATGAAAGAAACCCTTGGTTTAATCACGCTTGTTCTAATGCTGTCCGCAACAAGGAGAGGGCTTATAAATGGTACCGGAGCCAACCCACCCCTGAATCACATTATCTTTACGTTTCTGACCGGAATCGTGCTAAGTCTGTTCTTCACTCTGCTAAAAATAATTTCATCCGTACTAAATGCTCTCAACTCCAACTCGAATTCTTCCCTCTCCCCCTGGCACCTTGCCAAAAACATTTCTAACAACTTTACCTCATCATCCCTTCCCCCTCTTTTCTACTCTGATGGTTCTGTAGCTATTTTTCTACTGATAAAGCAGATCTCTTCGCTCAGACTTTCTCCTCCAATTTCACCTTAGACGATTTCGGTGCTGTTCCTCCTTCACTTCCCCCCTCTGACTTCCTCATTGCTGACATTAAAATTTCTTCAGCTGATGTATTTTCTGCCATCACAGGTGTAAATACTAACAGCGCATATAGGCCTGATGGAGTCCCTCATGTTGTTCTCAAGAACTGTGCTTCTGTGTTTACACCCTGCCTAGGCAAACTCTTTTGCCTTTGTCTATCAACTTGCACCTTTCCTTCTTGCTGGAAGTTTGCTCTTATTCAGCTAGTGCCAATGAAGGGTAACCATTCCCAACTCTCTAACTATCGTCTAAATGCTTTAACATCCTGCATCTCAATAGTTTTGAAGTCAATTCTTAATGGAAAAATTTTAAAGCATCTTTCCAACGACAACCTTCTTTCTGGTCGTCAGTATGGGCTCCGTCAGGGACGCTCCACTGGCGATATTCTTACCTTTCAGACTCCTCGTCATCCTCCTTTCGGGACTTTGGCAAAAGCTTTGCTATTGCACTTGACATCTTAAAGACTTTTGATCGAGTCTGGCATAAATCTTTAATTTCCTAACTACCCTCTTACAGTTTGTATTCTTCTATCAGTGTCTTCATCTATAGCTTCCTTTCTGGTCGTTCTATAGCCGCTCTTGTAGATGGCCATAGTTCTTCTCCTAGATCTATCAACAGTGGTGTTCCTAAGGCCTCTGTCCTATCACCAACTCTCTTCCTTTTAGTCATCAATGACCTTCTAAGCTGTACATCTGACCCTATCAATTCATACACTGATGACTCGACCCTTCACGTTTCCAATCGGTTCCTGCACTGTCCATCTCAGCAGTTACTTCAACAAACAAGGGATGAGGCTATGGCACACCAAATATCTGACTTGGCTCGTATCTCTGACTGGGGTAAAAATAATCTAGTTGTTTTTAATGCATCAAAGACTCAGTTCTTACACCTATAAACCAGACAAAATCTTCCACAGATGTACCCACTAATGTTTGATAATATTCAGCTTAATCCTGCATCATCCTTGAACATGTCTGGGGTTTCATTCACTAGGGCATTATCTTGGAAAGTTCATATTACCTCTCTTGTAAAATCTGCTTCCAAGAGATTAGGTGTGCTAAGCCGACTCTGTACCTTCTTTACTCCTGCACAATTGTTGACTCTATACAGGGGTTTTATCCGCCCCTGTGTGGAGTAGAACTCGCATGTTTGGGGAGGTTTCCCACATACAGCTCTTCTCAATAGAGTGGATTCAAAGGCCTTTCATCTCATTAACTCTCTTCGTCTTACTGGCTCCCTTCAGCCTCTGACTCTTTGCCGCACAGTTACATCTTTATCTCTTTTCTATCACTACTTCAGTGGTCACTGCTCCTCTGAACTGTCTGCTTGCATTCCTCCACCTCTACAACAGGCACGTTGCACCCGCCTAGCAGCAAACTCTCATCCCTTTTCTGTCCAACTCTCTAATGCAAGAGTTAACCGTTACTCCCAGTCCTTCATTTATGCAACAGGTCAACTCTGGAACTGTCTCCCTCTGTCTGTATTTTCTGCTTCCAATGATCTCCAGTCTTTCAAACACAGTGTGTCCAGGCATCTCGAAATTAACGAATCTTGAATTTGGCTTTCTTGCATTTTGTTTTTCTCTTGGAGGGGACAGTTATTGTTGGCTTGTGGCCTTTGGTTCCTTCTTCCTAGCATAAAAAATAAATTCCAGAGACCATAATCTTGTTGTCTTCTTTGGTACTAGTCTTAACTATCTTCAATTTTACACCACTAAACTAAGAAATGGCTAATCCATAAATGCGTGAATAGTGGTTTTTGTCATTATATATTTATTTTCTTCCTCGACGCGAAAATAAACGAGGGAAGATACTGTAAAAGTCGCAGTGTTGGATGTTTGTTTAGAAACAGCGGATCGTTGTCATGGTAACTTGATGTTATCTCTTCGGCTTTCTATTATAGTCATCTCCTTATATTTCACTGGACACCACTCAGCCTTCTGTCAAAAGTACATCATCTAAAAGCTGGATGACTGTGTTAGAAATTCTAACGATATGAGGATTATCGTCATCTAATTTTGATTATTTTATTAAACTCATTTAGGAAAAAATTTGAATATGAAAATTAACCTTTTCATTGCCGCAGGCGTCCACTAACCATTGATTATGCCATTTCCATTGGCATCAACCCACCAAGAAAATAAAAATTGCACAATATTCTGGAGTTGTCGAGTGTGTCATCTATGTGGAGATCCTCCCTCATGTTTCACACTGTCACCATGCTTGTTTTCTTAAAAAGAATCATATTTCTTTGCACTTTTCTTTCTTAAATCTTGTTCTTATATTTTGTTGATAGTATACAGGAAGGTACCCTAGGGTAATCCAAGTACTAATTGTGCCAAATATAAATGTCCTTGACCTATTTTTGAAGGTCATATACTGATTTTTTTTTTGTGCAAAAATTGCATATATATATAACTGAATCCCAGAAGTTAATTGAGATACAGCTATTCAGTTGAAAATCGTATGATCAAAATGTTTTTAAAATTTTGGCTGAATATTATTCCATTTAGCCTAATGGAAAGTACCAAATTCAAATCTGCTCAGGGTTTTCTTTGTCGCCTGTTTTAGAGAAAACCACAAAAGCTGTAAAACAGTTACTTCACAGAGAAACAGCTGTTGTTCCTCTTATCTGAAATTACCATGATTACATTTTACATTTGTCTGAGACAAATGTAAAATGTACCCAGGCTTTCTTTCACAGTTTTGTCTTCAGATCTTGTTGATATTACACACAAAGCTACCTTAGGTTATATATATGTACAGTACATGTTCCAGATATGAATGATCTTGAAACACTTTTAAAGGTCACAGACTTGTTCATGATGCCAAAATTTCACACCTTTTATACCATTAATAGCTATGGTGAAGCCTTATTCTGGCTACACAAAAAGTAAATAGGTAACTATTCATATTTACTCTTGTATTTTGATATGTGACCCACGAAAATACATGTATTCCCATTCAAAAGTATATTTACTACATTTCTGTGTGTTTTGTCTAGTCCATATACTTGCATTCAAACGCCACCTCAAAAATTATTCAAATGGTTGCGAGTGTAAGAGATTGAATCGGGAGGTAATATAGTACTGCCGTAGATATGTGTACCATCATAGTTGTGCGGTTCTGCAAATAGAGAAATTGTCTTTTCCAAACGGAAAGAAACACCAGTGACTGGAAAACAGGTACACTATATTAACGAGCATATGATATCAACACTTGTAATTAATTGCCTCAATATAGTCAAGCATACCAGACCCAAGTATAAATCCCCGGAGGGGCAGGTAAGAGTTTAAGGATTTGAATTTAATAAAAGCAGACTTTACTGATCTATCAGAAGACCGGCCGACGTGTCGTAAATATACCCCCGCTAATACCAATACACTAGTCCTGTAGGAGACAATCCTAGCATGTATTCAATATGGACAGTGGGTGTTAGAGCCGAAGTGGTAACATATAGAGGTGTATGGTATGTAAGATGACTACTGGGCCTTGGGAGCAGGATGTGAAGCCTATGCCCAGAATCAGACACATAAAAACAAACATTAGGCTCAGATTTGGACAAACCAGAGCAGCACTTCCTTGATATTCTTGAGACTTTGATCAGCCATGGTCCTAAGTCTATCTATCAATCTATATACCTAGGCTGCTTTTCCCAAGGAAAGGGAGGTTGCCGAGACAGGACGAGACACTCCCAATTTACCTGTCCACTCAAACACATTCATTCGCATCTTAGCCCCAAAGGGGAGAAGGGACAGATCCTCACCACACCACACCACACGAGGGTCAACTGTGCAGTGCAATCAGTGATATCCGCAGCAGGGCCCAACAGCAGAGCTGGTTTACCCCTGCCACATCATAATTGACCCATCCCTTTACCCACACTTGACCTGATCAGCTGATCAGACAAATGCGGGAGATTATCCCCTCAGGGCTGCATCATCATTTATTCACTCACAATTTCTCTCCATTCATTTCTATCATGCACAGCCACTCTTCCGTGATCAACAGACATCCCTTTCGCATTTAACGCTCTCTTCACACTGTCCATCCATCCTATTCATGATCTTCCTCTCAGTATTACACTTCTCACATCAGACCTAGTTATCTTTTCCACCAATCGCTCATTATCCATTCTCTCCATATGTCCAAACCATCGCAACACCCTCTGCTCAACTCGATCAGTCATCTCCCAAACAACTCCTGTTCTCCTTCGCACTTCATCAGTTCTCACATGATCCATATGTCACCCCACACATACTCCTCAGACACCTCATCTCCATTACATTCAAACATTTCCTCTCTGCTACACCCATATTCCATGTTTCAGCCCCATATAACACAGTCGGTACCACAACACCCTCATACAGCCTTCTCTTTATATCCATTCTAAGTGACCCTCATCTAAACACTTTTTTTTCATTCCTCCCAGCACCTTTCCTACTTCGTTCATTCTAAACTTCACTTCTGAATCTATTCTTCCAATCGCAGCAACTTGTAACCCTATTTACTTAAAACACTCCACCTCCCCAAGCAACTCACCATTCAAAACTATATTTATCCTCCTACCATCTACCAACCTCGTACACTTCATCACATTACTCTTATTCTCATTTACTTTCAATATTTCCTCTTTTCACACACCCTCCTAAATTCCTCTACCAACTGTCTCAATCTCTCCTCTGAATCAGCCACCAGTGCAGTATCATCTGCAAACAGCAGCTGCTTCAGATTCCACTCTCAGCCATAAACATTCACCAGACTCAGACCTACACCTAACACTCTTTCATTTACCTCCCTTACAACACCATCCATATAAATATTAAACAACCAAGACGACATCACACATCCCTGCCACAGCCCCACTCTCACGGTGAACCAATCACTCGCAGTATTTCCCACTCTTACACACACTCTACTATTTACATAAAATCTTTTCACTCCTTTTAGTGACCTACCATCAAGTCTATACAATCTTAAAACAGTCTATAAAGCCTCCCCATCAGTTCTGTCATACGCTTTCTCTAAATCCATGAATGCCCAAAACACATCCTTACCTTTTGCTAAATACTTTTCACACACCTGTCTCACAGCAAACACCTGATCCACGCATCCCCTCCCTCTCCTAAAGCCACACTGCTCATCACCAATCACTCCCTCTGTACCCTCTCTAACTCTCTTAACCCGTACCCTCCCAACATCGGACGTCGTACGACAGTACATGATAGCTGCCGTGGACCCACTGTCGTACACCATACGATTCGCAGTTGCAAGGCACATTGCGTGCATATTTTTCAAATTTCGCGGTGATTCATGGCAGGCAGATGCGCGAGACCTTCCTCTAGTGTATGTTAGCGGAAACAACGGTATTAGCTGGTCAAGTGTGGTAGAAATCAGCAATTCATGTGTGGTACCATTATGAACCTATGTTATTTTCACCCTTTTCTTTTTAATTATGTATACAACAATATTGTTGCAGTATATGTTCTTTTGTAGCAAATAAATGTAATTTTATGTATTTACGTTGGTTTTTATTAGTTACCCTCCTCCTTCCCATTGTAGAAAACGGAGCAGTAGCACCGGCCCACAGAACACCCGGCTGAGGTGAGGGGGGACCCACCTTTTATGAGCACTAAGGGTTGACGGGAGAAACATTCTTGGTGATTTTCACTAGTTTCTCATCAAAAGGGAATGTTTGAGCAAAAAAAATAAAATCGAAAATTAATCGGGTTTTCAAAGGGTGGGGGGACCCGAAAAATGCAGGAGAGTACGGGTTAATTAACACTCTACCATACACCATACCTACAACACTCAACAGACTTATGCCCCTAAAGCTACTACATTCATACTTATCACCCTTACTTTTATACAACGGGACCACACAAGCACTTGCCCAGTCAATTGGCACCATATCTCTCACAAAGCATACATTCAACAATCTTACTAACCAGTCAACAGTAGTCACTCCACCACCTTTCAGGCAGCACACCCATCCATACCTGCAGCTTTCCTCGTTTTCATATCCTTTACTGCCTCCTGCACTTCCTCCTTCGTGATCAAAGAATCATTCACCTCTCCCAGCACATTTATTTCTTGCATCCTTCCATCCGCCACAGTCTCAGCCTCCCTTTCTTCCTCTACATTTAAGAATCTTTCAAAATACTCTGCCCATCTCTTCCTTACTGCATCCATCTCAATTAACATCCTTCCATCCTCTGCTTTCACTCTCTCTTCCTTCCCAGACTCTCCCTTTCGCACCCTTTTCACCTCCTTCCAAAATATTTTCTTATTGTGTTGAAAATTCTCAGTCAACTGCCTACCTCAACTCTCATCTGCTGCCACTTTAGCATCATGCACCGCTCTTCTCGCCCTATTCCTCTTTTCTTTATACCTCTCATATGACACCTCATCCCTCCTCTGCTGCGACGCTTCATATGCACGTCTCTTCTCAGCCACAGCCATACTTACTTCCTCGCACCACCATTCACTTCCTTTTCTTACACCACCACCCTCTCGAATCACACCACACACATCTTCCACATGCCCCATTGTAGCACTCTTAAACAACTGCCATTCCTCCTCCACATTGCTATTTTCCTGATCTTTCACTGCGTTCCACTCATCTTTCAATTTCTCCTGATGCTCTATCATTTTCTCTCTTTTATCCAACTCACTCACTTTCAAAACCTCCCTGCCACACCAAACTCTCCTAGCTCTCACCCATCTCTTATTTACTCTTAACTTCCCCTCCACCAGGTAGTGGCCAGGCATACTTCCACCCTTCCCTCTCAGAACTCTTACATCCAACAATCTTCATGTTACGTTCCTGCACACAACAACATAGTCTATCAATGCTCTATCAACAACCCTTCCACCCTCCTGTCTCACCTATGTATACTTATAAATATCTTTCTTCTCAAACAAGGTATTTTCAATCACCATCTCTCGTTCAGTGCACATCCCTATCATTCTTTCCCCATTTTCATTTCTTCCAGGCACACCATGCATACCAACTACACCTTTAATTCCTACATTTCCCACTCTAGCACTCAGATTTCCCATCATTACCACATTCACATTCGCTCCAAAGCTCTGAAGACACTCATCAACATCAGTCCAGAAAGACTCCCTCTCTTCTTCATCGCTTTCACTACAAGGCCCATGTGCACTCACAAAGACCCACAACTCACATTCAGATTTCACTTTCACCCATATCAGTCTCGATGACACCTCCTTCCATTCAATCACACACTGCTGTCCTTCTGGACTCACTAACAAGGCCATACCTTCTCTTGCCCTTCCTGTATCAACATCTGACTATCTTCCATTCACACTTCCAAACTTAGACTCACCTATCCGTTTCATCTTCGTTTCACTCAAAGCTAACACATCCAACTTTCTTCTCATAAACATTCTCCCAATCTCCTCCCTTTTAGCCTCAATCGTACTACATCCACGCACATTCATAGACCCAGTCTTCAGGGTACAGGGATAACTCAATCCCCCATCCTTTTCTGTGGCCTGTCTTTTTTTAGGAGCTCAAAAACAGAGGAGGGGGTCCCTAGTCCCCTCACCCCACCCCTTTTAATCGGCTTTTATGATATGCAGGGAATACGGTGGCAGTATTCTTCCTAACACAGCCTAGCCACAGAGTAGTAATACCACCCCATAGTGCAGCCAGATTGTCTCCCCCCCGCCACAGGGGATATATATATATATATATATATATATATATATATATATTGTGCAGTGTGGTGCAGTGAGGATCTGTCCGTTCTCCCCTTTGGGGCTACGATGCAAATGAATGTGTTTGAATGGATGAGTAAATGGGGAGTGTGTCGTCCTGTCTCGGCTACCTCCCTTTCCTCGGGGGGAAGCAGCCTAGGTATATATATATTATCATCATCAGCCATTTGAGTATCCACTGCAGGACCGGCCTATCTCGACCAAATTCGGGAAAATACAGCCAATGTATCTCTACCAAGTGGCTTAGGCTGTCTGGTAGAGATTGTTTGTAGGGTGAGAAGTGCTTGTAAGTGTAACTGTAGTGTTGGAGTGGCTTTGGATGTGTGTGTAGTCTGTGAACCAAGTATAATCGGCCCGCGCAAGCCGACTGGGTGCAAGCATACCTTATAGTAAGCGACACTGGTTCAACCACAGCACTCCTTGTGTCTGCCAATGCAGTACATGACCGGGTGAACACTTCCAAAGTTTATTACCCTGGTGGGGCGCAAACCCTGCCTCACTCATGTAAGAATCACACACTCTACCACTGTACCACAGAGGCTCATATATATATATATATATATATATATATATATATATATATATATATATATATATATAGATATATAATCCCTCCACTATCCGACGTAATAGAGCCAATGGCATGTCCAGAAAGTGGTCCTGTCCGGATAGTGGGCACCAGCTTCCTGGACTTGTACTTATGGACCATAACTCAGAAAAACACCTATACAATCCTCTGGACATGCATAGCACCTATTTAAGACCCAAATCACACCAATAAGGGACATAAAAGACTGAAATAAATGCAAAAGAATCATAAAATTAGGTTTTAGAGGTGAGGTTATACAATATTAAACATTCTGGGTACTTATAAGTCCCTGGACTGGTACTTATGGACCCTAACTCAGAGAAATACCTCCCTACTGCACATGCATAGCACCTAATACCCTACTCACACCAATAAGGGACATAAAAGAGTGAAACGAGGTGTTAGAGGTAAGTACAGTATGGAAAATACAGTACAGTACAATATGAAACATTCTGGGTACTTACAGCAAGTCCCTGGCCATCTCGATGAATAACCGCCTCCTCTCAGACTCTGACAGTAAGAAGGATTTCCAGAAGCACTTGCAGTACACTGTTCATGAAGTCTTGCATTGAACTTAGTCATTTGCACTCAGAAGTCCATTCTCCTAACACTGCACACTCTTGTCTTACTTATGCTCCATTGTAACTTTATGAAATAAGTGTTGCACTCTGCACTTAGTCTTTGCACTCATAAATCCATTTTCTAAACATAACACACTCTAGTTAATTTTAGCCATGACGATGAGCGTGCACTCACTACAAGAGACGGGCGGTAAGCGGGGAGGATGCAGGGGCGCTCTAGCGGACGTTGGAGGAATGACGCACCAAAACAAAGCTGTCCCGCGCCGTGCACGCCAAGTTCAAATTACGGGAGGGCAAAAGTCAGATTTTTTTCGAAATTTTTGCGGTTTTTGGACCATTTTCAGAATATTGGATCCAGGGACGATAATGTCCAGTAAGTGGGGATGTCCGGAAAGTGGGCATCCGGATAGTATGGGGATTACTTATATATATATATAAAAATATATATATATATATATATATATATATATATATATATATATATATAATATATATATTAAAGGTGCTCCCCAAAAGTTCCAGTAATTTGAATAGAGAAAGCCAACCGTTTGCAGTTTTGCCTTCTGCCACTAGGAGGAGTCAGCAGTACCCACTGTGCTTCAGCGTGGCCCCGGCCATGTCTGTTAGCGGACATGTCGTTGAGCTATCCCTACTATTGTAATGTGGTGTGTAGGTGGTTTGGCAGTTTTGCAATGGCGGACCTCACGGAATAAAGAACCTGCATCAAGTTCTGCTTCAAGATCAACAAGACGGCTGCAGAAACTCACCGGTTGCTTCAGCAAGCCTTTGGTGACAATGCCATGTCCCAAAGTCAAACATTCTTCTGGTACAAGTAGTTCAAGAAAGGACAAATGTCTGTTGAAGACAATGACCATTCTGGACGACTGTCAACGGCAACAACACCAGACAACATCGGATATGTTCGTCAGGCTATTCTTGCAGATCGTAGACGAACTATTCATGATGTTTGTGATATCGTTGGACTGTTGTACGGAAGCGTGCAACGCATTTTGTCAAACGTGTTGGGCACGAGATGTATCGCTTCAAAATTTGTGCTAAGACTGCTGAATGATCAGCAGAAGGCGCATTGTGTTGCAGTTTGCAGTGAGCTCAAGAATCAGGTCGGAGATGATGCCATCATCTCCAAGGTCACATCTGGTGATGAATCATGGGTTTGTGGTTATGACCTGGATACAAAGCAGCAGTCATTGCAATGGAAGTCTTCCAATTCACTGAGGCCGAAAAAAGCACGTCAAGTTACTGTAGCAGCAGTGTCAAGTCGATGTTGATCGTTTTCTTCGATATCCAAGGGGCTGTTCACAAGGAATTTATCTCACCCGGTCAATCTGTCAGCAGAAAGTTTTACTGTGAAGTTTTGCAGCGTCTGAGGGAGAACACCCGCTGCAAACGTCCGGAACAGTGGAAGAACAAGGACTGGGGCATCATGATGATACCCCCGCCCACACATCAATTGTTGTCTGACAGTTTGTGGCTTCCACTAACACGATAAGCATTCTCCACCCACCCTATTCACCTGGCCTTGCCCCCTGCAACTTTTTCCTGTTTCCCAAACTAAAATTATGATTGAAAGGGTGTTAATTTGACCCAATTGAGGAGATCCAAACAGAATCTCAGGAGGTGCTCAATATCATCATGCCTGAAGCCTTCCAGGGAAACATGGACTCGTGGAAAAAATGCTGGGACCATTGTATACATGCCCGGGGGGACTACTTTGAAGGCAAATGTGATAACTGGGTGGTAAGGTCACTTAATTTACTACAACATTCAAATTACTGGAACTTTTAACCTGCCCCATCCCAACCACTTTTCCACCACTGACTCCCCCCAATCCCGACCATTTTAGGAAAATTTTTTTTTTTGGCTCAAACCTTCGCTTTTGGTGAGAAACATCGAAAATTCATAGAGAGATCGCTCACCTGAGGTTTAAAATACTCCTTACCTTACTGGGTTTTCTATCAGGCTGGCACCAAAGAAAACGAATTCTATGGGAGGATAACTATTTCACACCACTCATAAACGGTATTTATTTATTTACTTGGTAGGAATTCATATGTACTACAAGAGTATATTGGTTTTCAAGCAGTAATATAGGCATGATTAGCATTGTTTCACTCACTAATACCTGACCTTTTTTTGCCACATTACCTGATCATTATTTCTAACTCTTTCTTCCTCTAATGCTATGTAAAATTTGTCCTCCACATTGTCATTGATTGGGGAATCACTCTGGCCCTGAATTTCATACCGTGTCATGACATGGCTATACTGGCCAGCTCACTGATAACAGGTGAATTGTTGAGACAATGGCATGCAGGGGGGGGGGAGGAGGTCATGCTGGGTAAGGCATTGTCCCTGCCTGGCATCTTGTTGAGGAAGGTGTCACGTGTATACGTACCAAAAATGACTCGTGAAAATTGAAAATTGTGCAAATTAGGGACCTTGCAATTTTTTCGTGTTTATGTACGTCGACGGGATTGGCAGTGACAAAACGTGTGGACGTTAAAGAACGTCGACGGGACGCCGCGGGGTAAGTAACACCTCGTGTATATATATCTGACAGAGTGGCTCTGGATCGTCTTGTGATGTTTCCACTAAGCACTTTTTTCACTGTTGCATTCTAGTGCATTTTACTGTGTTGTCACTAATATTTCTGGAGACTGTAGCACCAGTCGAGCAGGGCAGTACTCCCGAGGTGGATGGAAAGCTGATGACAGGGAGAGCTGGAGCTCCCCTTTCATCAGCCCTCAGAACTGGTTCCTGACCATCCCCCTTTGCTGAACTTTTTCAGTGTCTCAATTACATGGAGAGTAGGCCAGCATGCTCTCCAGTACAAATTTCTCTAACTATCTACACCAAACTACATGCACAGTACACACTACAACTCCTTTTCCAAAAATAAAAAAATCATGGCGTCTCAACACTCAGCCTCTGAGTCCCCGGGGGGGGGGACCATAAATGCCCCCACCTTCCACCTCTCTCCCACTGACGACTTGAGTTGCCTGGAGCCACTGTCTGACTCACTTCTTCTTCATTTCTGCAACATTCGCGGTCTTTCCTCTAACTTTCGCTCTACTTAGCACCACCACTCCTCCTCTAAAGCTCACCTTCTCTTTCCAACTGAGACTCAGTAGTCTGAGGTAGCTGACAGCAAACCCTTTTCTATATCCTCCTACTTTCACTATACTCATTTCAAAGCCAAAGGTGGCCGTTGTGTATATATATGCAACAACTTATCTTGCTCTCGTGTTCCCGAACTCAGTTCTTCTGAATTCTCTACACTCTGGGTTCGGCTTTTTGCCATTCTCTAACTAAATATATCTGTGCTGTTTACTTATCCCCTAATTCTACTGACTATCAAATATTCTTTGACTATCTTACTTCTAATATGGAACACATTCTATCCATTGCTCCTTTCTCTGAAATCTCCATTTTAGGAGATTTCAATATTCTCCACCACCTTTGTCTCTCCTCTCCTTTCACTGATCCACCTGGTGAACAAGCCTACATCTTTTCTATCCATAATGACCTAGTGCAGGTTGTACAGCACCCTACCCATATCCTAGACCGCCTTGGAGAGAGCTCCAACATACTCTACCTCTTCCTTACAACTAATCCTTCTGCTTACACTGTTAATCTTTTCTCTCCGTTGGGTTCCTCTGATCACAACCTCATCACCTTAACCTGTCCTATCACCTCGGTATGGCCTGTGCACCCTCTAGGGAAACGTCGTCTGTGGCATTTTTGAGCCGCAGATTGGGAGGCCCTCAGGCAGTACTTCTTTGATTTTCCCTGGAATGCTTATTGCTTCCATGGCCGGGAGCTATCTGAGTGTGCCTTGCGCATTAAGGAGATTACTCTCTCGGGCATGGAAGCATACATTCCTTTCTCGTATCCTTTGTCTAACGCAAGGAAGCCTTGGTTTAATCACGTTTGTTCTAATGCTGTCCGCAACAAGGAGAGGGCCTATAAAAGGTACTGGAGCCAACCCACCCCTGAATCACATCATCTTTATGTTTCTGCCCGGAATCGTGCTAAGTCTGTTCTTCGCTCTGCTAAAAATAATTTCATCCGTACTAAATGCTCTCAGCTCTCCAACTTGAATTCTTCCCACTCCTTCTGGCACCTTGCCAAAAACCTTTCTAACAACTTTACCTCATCATCTATCCCTCCTCTTTTCTACTCTGATGGTTCTGTAGCTATTTCTTCTACTGATAAAGCAGATCTCTTCGCAAAGACTTTCTCCTCCAATTCCACCTTAGACGATTCCGGTGGTGTTCCTCCATCACTTCCCCCCTCTGACTTCCTCATGACTGACATTAAAATTTCTTCAGCTGATGTATATTCTGCAATCACTGGCCTCAATACTAACATGGCATATGGGCCTGATGGAGTCCCTCCTGTTGTTCTCAAGAACAGTACTTCTGTGCTTACACCCTGCCTAGGCAAACTCTTTCGCCATTGTCTGTCAAATTGTACCTTTCCTTCTTGCTGGAAGTTTGCTCTCACTCAGCCAGTCCCAAAGAAGGGTGACCATTCCCAACCCTCCAACTATCTTCCAGTTGCTTTAACGTTCTGTATTTCAAGTTTTCGAGTCAATTCTCAATAGAAAAATTTTAAGGCATCTTTCCTATCACAACCTTCTTTCTGATCGTCAGTACGGGTTCCACCAGGGATACTCCACTGGCGATCTTCTCACCTACGTTTCAGACTCCTGGTCATCCTCCTTTCGGGACTTTGACGAAAGCTTTGCCATTGCACTTGACGTCTCAAAGGCTTTTGATCGGGTCTGGCATAAATCTTTAATTTCCAAACTGCCCTCTTATGGTTTCTATCCTTCTATCTGTGCCTTCATCACTAGCTTCCTTTCTGGTCTTTCTATAGCAGCTGTTGTAGACGCCCATCATTGTTCTCCTAAATCTATCAACAGTGGTGTTCCTCAGGGCTCTGTCCTATCACCAACTCTCTTCCTTTTAGTCATCAATGACCTTCTAAGCTGTACATCTAACCCTATCCACTCATACACTGATGACTCGACCCTTCACGTTTCCAATCGGTTCCTGCAACGCCCATCTCAGCAGCTACTTCAACAAACAAGGGATGAGGCTATGGCACAGCTAATATCTGACTTGGCTCGTATCTCTTACTGGGGAAAAATAATCTGGTTGTTTTTAATGCATGTAAGACTCAGTTCTTACACCTATCAGTCCGACAAAATCTTCCACAGTATACCCACTAATGTTTAATAATATTCAGCTTAATTCTGCATCATCCTTGAACATGCTTGGGGTTTCATTTACTCGGGACTTATCTTGGATAGATCATATTACAACTCTTGTAAAATCTGCTTCCAAGAGATTAGGTGTGCTATTCCGACTCCGTTCTTTCTTTACCCATGTACAATTGTTGACTTTATACAGGGGTTTTATCTGCCCCTGTGTGAAGTACAACTCTCATGTGTGGGGAGGCTTCCCACATACAGCTCTTCTCAATAGGGTGGAGTCAAAGGCTTTTTGTATCATTAACTCTCCTCCTGTTACTGACTCCCTTCAACCTCTGTCTCTTGCCACACTGTTCCATCTTTATCTCTCTTCTATCGCTACTTTAATGGTCACTGTTCCATCTTTATCTCTCTTCTATCGCTACTTTAATGGTCACTGCTCCTCTGAACTGTCTGCATGCATTCTTCCACCTCTACGAACAGCAAACTCTCATCCCTTTTCTGTCCAACTCTATAATGCAAGAGATAACCATTACTCCCAGTCCTTCATCTATGCAACAGGCTAACTCTGGAACTGTCTCCCTCTGTCTGTATTTCCTGCTGCCTATGATCTCCAGTCTTTCAAACGCAGTGTGTCCAGGCATTTCGAAATGATCGGATCTTGAATTTGGCTCTCTATTGTATTTTGGTTTTCTCTTGGAGGGAACTGTTATTACCGGCTCATGGCCTTTGGTTCCTTCTTGCACGTAGAAAAAAAAATTATAAATATATTATAAATGTTACTGTAAGTGTTTCGGCACAGCAGCTGTTTGGTGAAACACTGGTACAAAATTTGTATAGTTTGGGATAAGTGGAGCATTGTGGGACAGCAGAAGTTGCGGTAATATTTAACATCTTGCCAATAAGCAGTTCAGGAACATTACCACCACAAACATATAGTATATTAACTAAGAATCATAATGAACACACATAACCCCATTCGGAAATCGATATTTACAGAGATAAGTTAAATTTATTTTCCCCCAAAAAACATACCTTGGATCTTCACTCAGCCAGTCTGTGTAAAAATTGCGTGCGTTCGTACGTTTCTCCTTCCTTTCACTGTGCATGTATCTACTAGGTCTGTTTCACCCACTCATAGGCATACATTAGGTCACGTGATGCTATTCTACCAATCAATTTGAAGCGTGGTCTTTGAAACCCTCTGGATGGAAAATTCAAAACCTTCTTGCTATGGCTTCCGAAGAAGTAGGACATGATCTGTGCACCAGGTGTGATATTGGTTACTTACAGGTTATTAAGCACTTCCACTCGGAACCTGAGGAGGCCGTTGACTTTCTTAGAAAACACGGTGTATTACCTTCTGAAGTTAATTGCCCTGATTGTCAAGAACTGTGCAAGTTTAGAAAAGACAAACATCAGTGGTATTGTGGTCGGTACAAAAAATGTGGTTTTAGTGTTTCTGACTACAAAGGAACTTTCTGGACAACACACACCTTCCTGCTTCGCATATCATATTGTTCATTAACCAATGGATTCAGAAGTTTTGGAACCACGACGTCATCATCACGTGTTTGAAGTGGTCTACAAAGACGAGTGTGGACTGGTGAAGCTTTTGCTCCGAGGTTACCCTTTCAGGCTAAAGAACCATCCACCCATCAGGGGACCTGGCATTGTCGTCAAGATCAACGAGACATTTTTAGAGAGAGCAAAGTATGATCGTGGGAGAAACCTAATGGATGTGTGGCTTTTCGGATGCATTGAAAGGGTCGGCAAGAAGTTTTTCTTGGTGCTTTTAGTAAAAGGGGATCAGGTAGTTGATAGGAGTGCAGCAACCTTCGTACCTATTGTCAAAAAATTCATTCAGCCAGGGAGCATCATCCTCAGTGACGATTGGGCTGCCTATAGACGGTTGGCAGACGAGGGGTATACACATCTTGTCATCAACCACAGGGAGGCATTTGTGGACCCGAACGACCAGACCATCAATACCCAGACAATTGAAAGACTGTGGCGTGACGTGAAGGAGTGGTCTAAGCATCCAGGACTGTGGACTGAGTACTTTGAACAGTACTTTTCAAGGTACCTGTTCCTTCAAGCGAACACTAAGCAGACGCACTATGCCCTCCGCAGTCAGACCAGACACATGAATGACCTGGTGCCGTTGCCGCTATCACACTAGGCCTACCCCCGGAAGACAACAACGACCCACACGACCCTCGTCCTGGACCATCGTATCCCTGGGGTGAGCATTCTGCTACAGCAGGTTAGCTTAGGTTAGGTTAGGTCAGTTTGGTAGGTTAGGTTAGGTTACCTTAGGTCTGTTTGGTTAGGTTAGCTTATGTTTGGTTAGGGGTTAGGTTAGGTTTGTTTCTTTAGGTTAGGTTTGGTCTGTTTGGTTAGGTTAACTGCTTGTGCAGTTTATTTTTCTGGTGCTTTTTTATACGACTTGAGTGATATTTTACTTCATTTTTTCGAAAATGCTTGATTTCACCTCATTTTCCAGTCAAAGTTCATGACTGGAAAAAAGGGGAAATGAGGCATTTCCGACAAAAAATAAAAGTCAAAATCACTCAGTTCATATAAAAAACTACAGGAAAAATATATTGCGCAACCTGGGGGGTTTATTGACAACATGTAAAAATTCACCAAAGTTGCTACCTCTCACTAGCTGATGTTTACACTCCTTCTGGCTAGCGCAAAATTACGGGAGGATCAAAACATAGATGTATGGTTGACACTGTATTCACACACCAGCAACCACGCATATCTACGAGGTTGACATTCTATGGGTTAGCTCGGTTTATGCCACGAAGCCACCAAGATGGAACGTAGCACTGTCCCACGGTATTCAGAAGTAAAAGAAAGTTTTGAAGATAGAATGAATGAAGTAGGAAAGGTGCTTGAAGGAATGAAAGAAGTGTTTAGATGTCGTTCGCTAAGAATGGATGAAAAGAGAAGGCTGTATGAGGGTGTTGTGGTATCGACTGCATTATATGGGGCTGAAATAGGGAATATGGGTGTAGCAGAGAGGAAAAATTTGAATGTAATGGAGATGAGGTGTCTGAGGAGTGTGTGTGGAGTGACACACATGGATCGAGTGAGAAATGATGAAGTGCGAAGGAGAACTGCAGTTGTTTGGGAGATGGCTGATCGAGTTGAATAAAGGGTGTTGCAATGGTTTGGGCATATGGAGAGAATGGATAATGAGTGTTTGGTGAAAAATATAAATAGATCCGATGTGAGAGGTGTAAGGCTGAGAGGGAGACCACGAATAGGATGGATGGACAGCGTGAAGAGAGCATTGGATGCGAGAGGGATGTCTGTTGAGCAAGGAAGAGTGGTTATGTGTGAGAGAAATAAATGGAGAAAAATTGTGAATGAATAATTGATGACACAGCCCTGAGGGGATATCCTCCCGCATTTGGTCTGATCAGCTAATCAGGTCAGGTGCAGGTAAGGGGATGGGTCTATTATGAAGTGGCGGGGGTAAACCAGCTCTGCTGTCAGGCCCTGGTGCGGATGTCACTGATTGCACTGCGCAGCTGACCCTCATGCAGTGTGGTGCAATGAGGATCTGTCCCTTCTCCCCTTTGGGGCTAAGATGCGAATGAATGGGTTTGAGTGGATGAGTAAATTGGGAGTGTGTTGTCCTGTCTCGGCTACCTCCCTTTCTTTGGGGGAAGCAGCCTAGGTATATAGATAGATCGATAGTATTTTGATTATAATGAGCATATTATCTACAGAATTAAACAGATGGTACCTTTCCCACCTAGGGCAGAGTGAGGAGTAGCAATGTCCGGACAGCCCAAATTTGCCCAGTCCAATGGCCCACGCTTCCATTCACTCATCATTCAAGCCCCCAGAATCCTGGCTCTATTGGATACACCAAAAACATTCATCACGTTCTGTAGTTTCACATAATCGTATCTGATGGAGTCAATTCAGACGCTGCCGCGTAAAAAAGGGGTGCCAAAATCTCTGATCATGCACTTCGCCTCACAACATTCATCCAGCCAGCACGATCTCCTGTCAGCTCCCTAGCCTCACCGACTTCCAAACCTCTATTCCTCACACATTCATCTATTATATCCCTCCACCTTCTCCTTGGCCCACCTCGCCTTCTCCCTCCTTCGAATTCGCTCAGATATACCTTTTTCACCACTCTATTGTTATCCATTCTCTCCACAAGACCATACTATCTCAGTACACTCTCTTTGCTTCTGGTGTCCACAAACTTCCACACTCTGCATCTTTCACGAATCACATCATTTCGTATCCTATCTACTCTCTGTACTCCACATACATTCCTCAGCAGTCCCACCTCCACTGCTCTTACTCTTGGCTTTTCATTTTCATGCCACACCATAGTTTCACATCCATATGTTAAAGTTTGCACTTCATCTAGGGCTCGTGCTGCTGCAACAATCAAACCTCTGTTTCTCATCAAGGCCTTCATCGCACTAGCAATTTTTCTTCCTTGTGTCACTCTACTTTCGATTTCTTTTGGACATTTTCCTCTTTTCTACCTCTCTACCCAGGTATTTGAACTCGCTCACCAATTCCAGTCTCTCTCCATTCACTCTGACATCGCACTGGGAGTCACCTTCTCTCTCATTAACCATCACGTTACTCTTCTCTACATTTACTGTCAAGGCACGACGCTCACAGACATCAGCAAAACTCTGCACTAGCCTACCCAGTTCTTGTCCCGTACTTGCAATCAGTACTGTATCATCAGCATAGAACAAATTGAGATGTTCCATCCATCACCATTCATTACCAACTCCAGCCCTCTCTCCATTACTCTTGTTTTTACTTCTCTCATCACCCCATCGATATATATATTGAACAACCATGGGGACATCACACAACCTTGTCCCACGCCAACACAGATCGTGAACTATTCACTTAGATGCCAATTAACCCTTACACATGCTTCACTACCACCATAAAAACTCTTGACGGCACCTAGCAGCTTACCCTCCACACCGTACATGCGCAAAACTTTCCACAATCTTTCTCAGTCAACTTTGTCGTATGCATTTTCCAGTTCCATGAATGCCATAAACACCTTATGGTCTTTCTCACAAGCCATCTCTACTATCTCAGTCCATTTTTTTTTTTTTTTTTTTTTGTGTCCGACTCTGGGCATAGGCTTCACAGCTTGCTCCCAAGGCCCAGTAACCCTCCTACATACCATACACCTCTGCATGTCACCACTTCGGCGCTAACACCCACCGTCCATATTGAATACATGCTAGGGCTGTCTCATACAGGACTGGTGTATTGGTATTAGAGGGGGTATTTTTAAGTCATGCCGGCGGGTCTTCTGGTGGATCAATAAAATCTGCTTTCATGAAATTCTGATCTTTAAACTCTTCCCTGCCCCACCGGGGATTTGAACCTGGGTCCTGTGGGACTGCAGGCCACCTCTCTACCGATTGAGCCACGGTCCACACATCCTCTGCCACTCCAAAAGCCATCCTGTTCATCACTCTCTAGAACTTCTGATATCTCACTTTCTCTATAATAACTCTCCCATATACGTTCCCTGCCACACTCAATAAACTTATGCCACGATAACTTCGCTCACCTATATTTTTGTACAGGGGTAAAATCACAGCTTTTTTCCACTCTGCAGGCACAGTTTCTTCCATCCATGCCTTCTTACATATCTCCAACAAACACTTCATTCCACTCTCTTCACTACACTTAATCATCTCTGCATACACCTCAACCCCAGCTGGTTTCCCATTTTTCAGCCACTTCACAGCGCTCTTCACCTATGCGAGTGTCACTTCTGGTACTGCATTCCTTCTCTGCACACCCCCAAAACCAGTCATGTTTACAGCCGCTCTGCTCACTCTATTCCCATTCATCAGGCTTTTGAAATATTCCTTCCATCAGTTCCTTACTTTATCCCCATGGGTTAATAATCTACCACCTACATCCTTCACACCATCACATTTTTTCCCACTTTCAATTCTACATTTTCGCACCTCTTTCCAGAATAACTTTCTATTTTCAGAGTAGTTTGCATTCAGTTTTCTTCCTAGATCCTCAATTATCTCCTCCTTTTCCCTCTTCACTAGTCTCTTTATGTGCTTCTTGCTCTCAGCATATTCCTTTCTTATTTCAACTGAAACCCTGTCCTGTAACCGCTTCAGCCACTTCTTCCTCTTTTCCTCCACAGTTCTCTACCTCCTCACCCCACTGTGCCACACGTTTCTTCTTTGTTGTTACTCTTGCCACACCACAGACCGCTTTAGCATTCCTAACTAAGCAATCCCTATATGCATTCCATAGGCTGCCGAGATCCATTTCATTCCTTTTCACTAATTCTAACTCCTTCTCTACTTTGTTCCTGTAATCATCTGCCATTTCTTTGATCCTCAGCTTCTCAACTTTCAGTCTTTCTCCCTGACTGCTTCTCTCTCTCCTGATCCACCTCACTCCTCTCAGCTTGATCTTGCATACCACAGTCATATGATCTGACAGACCTTCACATCGTTCTCTGACGGCCCTCGTATCGGCCACCATTCCTATCATCGACCTCTCTATGAGCATGAAATCAATCAAGCTTCTTTCAGCACGATCCCCGTTCCCTCTATACCATGTAAATTTATGTGCATCTCTGTGTATGAAATACGAGTTACAAATGCACAACCTCCTCTCCTGGCACATATCCTTTAATGTCTTCCCATTATTATTTTCTCCTGGTACTCCATAACAACCCATTATGTCATCCTCAGGACCAGTGTCTACTCTTCCATTTATATCCCCCATTACGATCACTTTATAGCTCCTACGCATTTCTCCCACTATTTTATCCAGCTCCTCCCAAAACCTGTCTTTCTTTCACTCCTGTCCTCACGCGGTGCATACGCTATAATCACTGCCACTTTCATCTTCTCAAACTTGAACTTGACATACATACACCTCAGACTGACACATTTGTAGTCTCTCATTTCACTCTGCCACACCTCATCTATCAACAATTAAACTCCTTCCTTGCATCTTCCTCGCCCATACATTCCCAATCTTACACATTTCACACCCTCCCACTCCTCCATTTCACACCCTTTCGTCTTCGTTTCACACATTGCCATCACGGCATATCTCACACTCGAACACATTCACCACTTCCACCCTCTTGCTGTCCTCATTCACATCTCTCACATTCCACATGGCCACGCGAATCTGCCCAATTGGTTGGGGCCCTGAGTAGGTATTGGGCCCTCCGAGGCTCTCTGAAACTACTGCCATGATTAACCCTAGAATGCTTACGTCGGGTTAATTTCCCTGTTCGGCGATTTATTTATTTGCTATTTTGTTATGATAAGAGCTTTGGAGCTGTCCTTCCCTATACCTTCAATCCACCCTACCCCCTACCTACATAGGTAGTGGTGTGGTTTCATCTCACATTTATCACCATGATATTTGGGTTTAAAGTGTTTTTTACCCGACAAAAGCATTTGTGTTACATTTTTTTTTGTGTGTGTGTTTTCCTTTTTTTTTTCCAGATGTATAATTAGTTTCTGATTTAATCAAAGAGACTAAAGGGTGAAAACAATCTAAAAGAGTCTAAATTGATAAAAAATGTGTTTCACAGGTATAATGTGGATTAAGTGTTTTTTACCCGACAAAAGCATTTGTGTTACATTTTTTTTATTATTTTTTTTTTTCAGGTGTATAATTAGTGTATGTTTATATCAAAGAGACTAAAGTGTACAGAGACTAAAATAGACTAAATTGAAAGAAAATGTCGAAAAAAAAAATTCTCCCGGCGAAAGCAGTACTGTGGGGATAATAACGTAAGCATTCTAGGGTTAAGTAATGCATATTTAATTATTAACTCATAGTGTAAGCAAATATATAGTAATGTGAGTTTGGTTGTGTTGGTCAGTTATGGTCGATGGACAATGGTGGCCGTCTCTACAGCATTCTACACAATCGTGGCACTAGGGTCAGCATGGCTGCCATCCTTGTCTTGGCTGCTAGTAGCTCGCTTTGTGCTCGGCACCATGCACCCAGCAACACTGCAGACAGGATACATTCTTGGTAAGGTCACATTCATTCATTTCTTATATTCCACTTTCCTCACTATCTAAATCTGCCTCCCTCACCCCTATACTCAATATTATTACCATGTTTCATTCCACCCCCTGACTCATTCACCCCACCTCCTTCTCACTATCCCCCCCCCCCTCCTCACCGGCTACATCCCTATCATGACTTTAGGATGAAAAACACCACGGAATTTTGTTTCAAGCCAAATGTACTTCAGGCTCACAAATGCTGGGGTGATACCAGTTTATATGAAATCTATGTTAGTGAAGCATTTTAATGATAACGAGATTTATCTGTCTATTGCCAGATACCTAAATCCTGGAGGAGTCACAGACGAATTCCCTCCCTGCCACCTTTGCCATTTGGCCACCCTTTATGCAACACACATTCCTCTCTCTTATTATCCTCTCCATCTCATTCATTGTCTTATCCACGTGACCATACTATCTTATGGTAGCTCTAATGCTTTCTAGCACATTATATCAATACCACAACACTCCTTCACTTCCTCATTTGCCTGTCTGCCTCTCCACGTAACTCCACATGTTCCTGACAAATAACTCATTCAATTGCTCTCACTCTTTTTTTTCCTTTGATCAAGACTGTTTTGCAAGTTAAAAAAAAAAAAAAGCATTTTGTAAAAAAATAGTCTGTGTTTAACTGATTGGATGGACGTGACAAATGGGGTTAAGGATATTCTCTCCTCTGTACGAAAACAGACGGTAGTAATAATATAACTGTGGTAAGCTCAAAACTGTTTGGTGAATTTCATTCATTGCATTTAGAGCAAAAAAACAGTAAGCATATTATAGTGTAACATGCTAAGTAAATAACTGAGAAATTAGGATAACATTTCTTTAATTAGCCCATCACGTCCCGAGCAGCTCTGACACCCCCCAGTCCCGAGGTATTTTCGAAAAAAAAAAATCAAATTTGGCTAAAACCTCCGTTTTTGGTGAGAAACATCGAAAATTCATAGAGAAATTGCTCACCTGAGGTTTAAAATACTCGATCCAGGTACCAGTACCTCCTTACATGACTGGGTTTTCTAACAGGCTGGCACCAAAGAAAACGAGTTCTATGGAAGGGTAACTATTTCACACCACTCATAAACGGTATTTATTTATTTACTTGGTATGAATTTATATGTAGTACGAGAGTATATTGGTTTTCAAACAGTAATATAGGCATTATAAGCATTGTTTCACCCACTAACTCATCACCATACCTGACCTTCTTTTGCCACATTACCTGATCATTATGGTGTTCTTACCAAACTTTCAAATACTCCTTCAAAAGTATGGAGATGGTCCATCTGTGTGAGGAAATAGCATTGGTTGGCTAAAGAATCAAGCCTAACCAACCTGTACAAAACCCTTGAAATGTGCCCCCCCCCCAATTTAATATTTTACCCTCCCAAAACGCCTGTCAATAGTCGTAAATATTGACATTCAACACAGAAAACAAAAAAAGTGGCATTTTATTTACAGAAGACAGTAAGCATAAACGGCAAAACAGTTATTAATAGCAAACATACAGTTCAGATAATATAATGCTGGGATTTAAGTCCATAATGTTCAGCCTGAGGGAGTCCAATCCACAGTTTGTGTCAAGGTACGCTCGGCAAGAATTCTGGCCGCACCACTTGGTTGCGGGAATTGGCTAACGTGGCAACAGCACGCGCCCGAGTGTGTGTGTGTGTGTGTGTGTGTGTGTGTGTGTGTGTGTGTGTGTGTGTGCCTGACAGTTTTTTCGAATCGCTAAGATTCATCATCCGAATTATATTATGTGGCCATTGAATATTGCTATGATATAGGCTTATAAATATTTTGTGATTGTTTGCGATAATGGGCTGTGCACCATACTATTTATAAAGTCTGAGTTATATAAAATATTTCTCTTGCCTTGTAGCTTGAACCACCATACAGATTGAGCTGTGGTTCAGAAACAGAAGGCAAGTTCACTGACAAACAGCGTAATGTAGGGGGAAGGGGGGAATATGGGAGTGAGTGTCATACGGGTATACATTCTTAGTCATTACAGTATAGTTATTAAGGTGTCTGTTAGAAATTTATTTATTGAAGTTGGTATCCTCACTCAGGGCACCAAAAATGTGTCAGAAAAATTCTTATACATTCGTTTGTCTGACGTGTGTAAATCTAAGACAAACTGAAGTAAATTCACGTAAGTCTTTTAGGAGGATTACGTGTAACTGATACTCCAACTAACCTAGTTATTATTCTCCTATCTCCTAGCTAATTCCCCATAGAACTGGCCAATTCGTAAAGGTTACTTAGCTAAAAAGAGTCAGACAGCATATGACGATGAGCCTGGCATTTGGGTCGATTGCTTGGGTTGTCAAGCGTCTTGAGGTGCATATTTACACCGTGCTAATTCAGCGAGTTCTAGGAGCAGAGCCTAATATGGCGAGCCTCATGGTTCCTCATAGAATTGTAGAGGTGCCAACTATTTATTAATTCCAATGCTAAATACAGTTAGATTACAACATATATACAGAGCGATTCTAAATAATTATTCTTAGTTTTAATTAAACTAAAGCCAAGCCAAATATTCCCTTTATCTTTGTAAATAGGTTAAACCCACATCTGCTTTTCGTGTGAGGCTTTTCATCCTCAAGATACGTCATCTACCATGCAGACGCAGTTTAGATCAGTGGAACTTTCCAAAGCAATTACATGTATTTAATATACAGTTGTCCACAAGGGTTAAACACAGTAGCATTTAATTTATTAATAAGAATTATTAAAGAGAACGCTATCTCTGGGTTATAAAAACCGCTTGAACTGTTACTAACAATCTCCAGGTTTTCCTCTGCACTCTAACCAGGGACGACTATTATAAAAAGTAGAGAGCGCAACCGCTCAGGGGGAAAATGTTTCCCACAGCTTTGGGGCCGGGCGAAATATGATATGTTGTATCATGTAATGTGACCCTTAGCCAGGAGTTCTCTCCATAGGTCTCAAGAACCCTGTGCTGCAGCCCTTCTAGGTCGTGCATCTTGACCCATTTGGTCTCCACCATTCACTGTCTCTGGGGTAGCTGTTAACTCAAGGGGTACCAGTTTATCAATAGTTTTTATGTTGGTATGTCCCCTATATTTTATTTTTACAAGTCTCAGCACCCCCTCTGAATCTGGGTAAGTGGAGATCACTTTAGTTAACCCAAGACGTCTCGTCAATGTATGGGTACATTGCAACATTTGCATTTGCCAGTCCCGATGACGTACTGGTACGTTGTGCAATTGCAAGGTCCCTAATTTTGCACAGTTTTCAATTTTCACGTGTGATTTTTCGTACGTATACATGGGACACCTTCCTCAATTCCTCTACAAGATGCCAAGCAGAGACAATGCCTTACACCGCATAACCTCCCCCTCACCATTGTCTCAGCAATTCATCTGTTACCAGTGACCTGGCCAATAAAGACATTCAGGGCCAGAGTGATTCCCCAATCGATGACAATGTGGAGGACAAAGTTTACATAGCGTTAGAGGAAGAAACAGTCAGAAATGATGATCAGGTAATGTGGCAAAAGAAGGTCAGGAATGGTGATGAGTTAGTGAGTGAAACAATGCTTATAATGCCTATATTACTGTTTGAAAGCCAATATACTCTCATACTACATATAAATTCGTACCAAATAAATAAATAAATTCCGTTTATGAGTGGTGTGGAATAGTTATCCTCCCATAGAACTCGTTTTCTTTGCAGCCAGCCTGATAGAAAACCCTGTAAGGTAAGGAGGTACTCCAAACTGTATCGAGTATTTTAAACCTCAGGTGAGCGATTTCTTTATGAATTTTCGATGTTTCTCACCAAAAGTGGAGGTTTCAGCCAAAAAATATTTTTTCCAAACATGGTCGGAACTGGGGGGTGTCGGAGGTGCGAAAGTGCTCGGGACGTGACGGGTTAATGGCCACTGGGATCTTGGTTGTCCGGTTTTTACTTAGACCACATCTTTTATGCTTATAAAAGACTTTTTGCCGGCAGCCTGAGCCCCATAAAATCTTTCTCGTAGGCTCAAAAGGTATTCTTCACTCCAATGTCTATTCCAAGTGTGTAATACCTTTTTCAAACGTTGATATCCCTTCAGTAGATGTTGTCCTAATATACTATTTTCTATGGTAAGATCACCTAGGCTACTTCCTCCTGGATATCTACACAAGGCACTGGATGGAGATTTCTCCCTTATAACATATGACCTGGTGTCAATGCCTCAATCAAAACGCTAGTGTCATTTAGATAGTGTCATTAATCCTAGCTTCAGTTTCAATTATCACTGTTCTTAACTCTCCTCTTGTGATCTTAGTTCTGTGTAATGTTTTCCTTAGGCAGTTCTTCACAATATCGATCATTCGCATGGTAAATCCATTTTGCCATGGTGCTCTTGGAGCTTTGAATTGCCAGGTACAATTTTGGATTCCCAGCACCGACTTAACCTTTGGGTCATTCATTATATTTAAATGTAGAGGTGCTGCTCCAACAAAATTGGTTCTGTTGGCACTTATTAATTTGTTAGGACAAGACCTTCTAGTGGCAAATCTTCTAAATACGTTCAGAAATGTCTCTGAACTCAGATTTTCGGCAATTTCTAGATGGACTGTCATTGTGTAGGTGCACGTAAACAGACATATATACACCTTATGGGGAGTTCCCTCGACCCAAACAGTTTTAGCCCCCTGTGTAATCAACTCCAGTTACTTTGAAGGGCCGACTTACATTTACCCAATCCCTTGGTAAGGCAGGTGGTCCTGGATAGTCATATGGTCGTTGTTCATATCTCCTACAAGTAATGCAACCTTTGAGAAATTTCTTTATGACCTGCCTACCCTTAGGGATCCAATACCTTTCCCGAATTCGGGCCAAAGTCTGCGGCACACCTCCGTGAAGAGTCAAATCATGGGCTTCCTTTACAATTAACTGTACAAAATATTCACTCTTAGGTAATAATATGGGATGTCTAGTTTGGGGAGGCAAATCAGCCTTAATTATTCAGCCCCGACATCTAATTAGACGCTTTCCGTCTAAGAACATACCTAAATCTCTTATAAGCTTATTCTTGTTCCCAGTGCCTTGGCCTAAAAGGTCATACATCTCTCTATAATATGGTAATTTCTTTGTATCCTTTTCAGCCAATATTCCATGGGATCTAACTTCTGAAACCCCACTTTCTTATTCAAAAGTTTAAAAACTAACATAGCAGTGTTAATAAGTTGCCTTTTTGATGAGAATCCGATAATGTTAGTTACTTCTGCCTCAGGTACTACAGGTTCCAAGTTTACTACACCAACCTCAGCAATACTATACTGTTTCTGCTCAGACCAATCCTTAGTGAGTAACCATTTAGGACGTTTAAACCACAAGTTATCCTTGATCAGTCTCTTTACAGTCGAGCCTCTTGAGAGCAGATCAGCTGGGTTTTGTTAGGAGGATACGTGCGTAAATTTAAATTTGGAAGACAGCTCTTTAATAGTCTTCACTCTATTGCGGACAAAAGGAATTTTACTGTCTTCCTTCCCTATCCAGTAAAGACAAATCTCACTGTCAGTCCATGTATAGATATCCTCAAACTAAGTATCAGGAATAGTGGTTATATACTTGGCCAATTTAGTTCCTACTTCTATGGAAGCCAGTTCCATTTGAGGTAGGGTTCTTCCTTTAATTGGCGCAACTCAGGCTTTGGACATAATAATCTTACTATCCTCTCCTGTTGCGCAATAAATTACTGCTCCATATGCCTTTTGAGAAGCATCACAAAATATGTGTAAGTGCGACTTCTCATTACTGTTTATTTTCCTGGGAATACATATGCTTGATATGGTTTCAAACTCCTTTCCAATCTGTTCCCATTGTTCCACACATGTCTCACCTACTTCAGAGTCCCAGTCCAATGTTTCTTGCCAAGCCCTTGCACTAACCATTTGCCCCTAATAGCTATAGGACTAACCAATCCTAGTGGGCCAATTAACTTGGAGACCTGACTTAACAAGGACCTCTTGGTGAGAGTGACATCAGAGACCTTAATTGGTTTCAAACTTATTTCATCGGTGCTTGTATCCCAGTTCAGACCCAACACATTTTGAGTTTTGGGAATGTCGTTATTTGGATAATCCTCTTGTATTTTATTCCTCAAAAGTGGTGAATTTGTATTCCAGCTCTGTAACGGCAAATTTGCCTTCCCACATTCGGAATTGGCTACTTCATAAGCCTTCAATTCTTCCACCTCAGTATCAGCAACACATTGCAAATTATCCATGTAAAAGGCCTGCCCTATTTCTAGCTATTTGGCATTTCCAATATGATGCTTTAAGGTGTTGCAAAGTAGGAAAGGACTAGCACAAGAGCCAAAGAGCACCGATCGGAAACAGTGTAGTTTCCTCTGGCCTTAAGATCCTCATTTTGAGGATCATGAGGCCAGAGGAATTTTGTAAATTTCCGATCCTCCTCTCTCAATCCTATTCTGAGAAAAGCCTTACTAATGTCTGCTGTATAAGCATAAGGTTTCTCTCTAAATCTTAGTAACACATTCCCTAACTTCTCTATTAGTGTAGGTCCAGAGTATAGGCAATCATTCAAGCTAGCTGATCCTTTGGACGCTTTACTGCTACAGTTGAAAACTATCCTTATGGGAGTAGTTACTGAATTCTTGTTTACAGCATGTCGTGGCAAATAATCTCTTCTTATGGTTAACAGGGAATTCTATCCCTTCTATAAATTTATTCTTCAATTGAAGCTTTATAATATTATCATATATGGTTAGATGTTCTGATTAATCTCTCAACTTTCTTAGAAGAGAATTTAACCGAGCCTTAGCTGCTTGGTAATTTGTTGGTAACTCCGAATGGTTTAGTTTCCATGGTAATCCTACCCAATACTGTCCATCCTTAAATTCCACAGACGGGTTATACAGATCAAAAGCTATAACTTCAGGGGATGATTCTTCAGAGTGTATTCCTGCTCTGTCTAGGTCCCATATTTTGTGTACAGGTTCAATATTTTCATCCAGCAAGTCATTTATCTGAGTAGGTTCTAGTTCTGCACCTATTCTAGTTACCATCAATGACTGTGTGGGGGTAACAAAGACTGAGTCTACTAGTTTAGCCTCTCCTTTAGCTTGTTTTGGAAAAGGCAACTGACCCATAATAAGGTTACCTCCTGGACCCTTGAACAACTGTACATTGTTCTTCTTGAAAATCCTATGTAGGAATCTTCCACAGTATTCAGAACAAATTATCATTTTTATGCGACCCACAGTATCTGATTCCACATTCCGTTTAGCCAACTTTATCCCTGAGCTTTGTAGATGATCAGAGGTTTCTTTCAGTCCTTTTATATATACTTGTCTCCATATTATCCAGTACAGCTGCTGTTATACGGCATTTATATCTACCTAATAGTGTTACAGGTCTAACTAAATCAAAAGACTGATCTTCCTTAGTAGTTAAGAATGCTGTAAAGGCTAGATTTACCATCCCAATAATAGGTAACTTTAATTTCTTCACAATGTCTGCAGAAATGAAGGTTTTCTGAGCACCTGTATCAAAAAGAGTGCCTGCTAATAGGTTTCTATTCTCAATCACTTCTTTCACGTCTGCTATTGGAATTACAACTGGCATTACTACTGGAGTATTCCCCCAAGCAATTGTCACATTAACACTTGCAGGTTTAGGAACTTCATTTTTCATCTTTGGGCATAAATCACTATGATGATGATCATTTTTGCATTAAAAACAAAGATTTAATTTAGTCTTGCAGTCAGCGGAAGAGTGTTCGGCATTCATACAGATTATACAACATCCCAGTTCCTGAATCTTTCCTGCACTATAAGCATAATCAGTATAATGTTGACAAGATGCACTAGATTGTTGCTCACCACAAAATGCACAAAGTTTCCTGTCCTTTACCATGGCAGGTTTTACTTCCTTAATTTCATCGGCTTGTCTATTCCTTGTCTCTAATACTTTATCCTCAGCTTTTAAAGAGCTAAGGAAAGTACCTATCTCATCTTTAGGCATATACTTATTCTTGTCTGAGTTAGGTTTCCCAACCAGTTGGTTAGTTTTTTCTTTGTTTCTTTATTTCAGTCTTCTGTTTAATCTCAGCAGGCTTTACTGTTCCTTGCAAATGTTTACAGACTTGTATTAAGCCTTCCTCAATCTCTTCACAGGAGAAATATTATCCTTTTTTGTATCTACTGTACAAGGCATCCTTGGTTTTTGGTCGAAGCTTTAAGGACACAGTTCTAGAAAGCACCCAATCTGGTGCCTTAATATTTTCGTAAGTACCTCAAGCCTTTAAATTACAACTCATAGCAATTCTAAAATTTTGCAAGGAATCAAAATCATGTTTAGGTATAGGTAATTGAAGTAGAGCCTTCAGTAACTGGGTGATAACTTGCTCCTTGTCTTCATAGTTTTGTCTAAGGATAGTAAGGCCACCTCATAATTGTTTTCATCTACTGGTAATTCTTTTATCAGCTTATAAGACGTTCCCTTGAGCTGTCCTAACAGATATGTGAGTTTGCTCACATTAGGGAGATCTGTTCTATCAAGAACTAAGTATTGAACTGGTCCCAAAAGGATTTCCAATTTTGCTCCCCATCAAACTGCAGAAGCGTAATTTGTGGTAGTACAGCTTTACTCCGCTGTTACACAACTTGTTTTTCCGCAGCAGTCTCAGCCTTTTGACTGTAGTAAATTCACTACGGTCAAATATTCTTCTAATTTACCTTTAAATTTTGAAGTCTCTGACTCTAAGAGATCTTTATCACCAGCTTTTACTATGGCCGCTTCTAAATTTACATAACCTTCATCATACTTAGTCCATCGGTCTTGAAGTATATTCAGAGGACTACCGGGTATTTAATTTCTCCGTGGACAGAGGTATTTCGTCTACGGATTGTTTGCAATCATTTATGGCTCTTGTTACCCATCCTTCTTTACTGCTAGAAGATCTCTGTAACAAGGAAATAGACATGTTGACTGATTTCTAATTTAATGATTTAGCCATTAATTTCAACCATAGATTTAAACCAGCTTAGTAATCACCTAATTATTTTAAATTTTGAAGAGTGTAGGGATTAGGTCCACAGTATCAAACCTATCCCCGTGGGTTGTTAAACCTCTAGGGTTATATCTTATCCCCACAATTTCCAAATAACCCATACCCCCTGAGCTCAGAAATATTTATCTCCTAGTATACCATAGGCCCATCCGTAGCTTGTATAGCATAGAACTCTCCTTTCTTCAGTTCTATATAATTTATAAATTTCTGCAGAACAGCTTCTCTGCCATGATGATTCCAATGTATACCATCGGCTTTTAATGTTGCTTGGAAGGGTATTGCATTCAAGTGGATAAAATCCTTTCCCTTCCTAATTCGTTGCAACTTCCTGTTCACAGCTGTGCTAGTTAATTTATACGTACCATAGGAAACTGGAGAACTATATGGTAGGTTTCTAGGCCCAAGAAGGGTTATGGTCACCGAGAATTTACATGAACCTTCATTGGCTCCTACCACGGCTACAATGTTTTCCACAATTTCATTAACTTCCACATCTTCATGAATATCATATCCTCCCAGGAAAAGGATAGTGTGGTCATGCTTCAAATCTATTACGGCATTTAGCGTTTCATCGTCGGAAAAGGAACTTATCTTCCACCCGGAGCGTGGTACGTACGTATTTCCACATTATCCACTTGTACCGAATGTGGTAGTAGGCTATGCCCAACAAACTCAACCTTATAAACATTCAGTGTTTCTGTACACATCTGCTATTCTCACCTTCAGGGGCACCAGAAATGTCAGGAAATTATTTATTCAAGTCGGTATCCTCACTCAGGGCACCAAAAATGTGTCAGAAAATTTCTTATACACTCCTTTGTCTGACGTGTGTTTATCTAAGACAACCTTAAGTAAATTCACATTTGTCTTAGGAGGATTAGGTGTAACTGATATTCCAACTCATCTAGTTATTATTCTTCTATCTCCTATCTCTTACCTAATTCCCCATAGAATTGGCCAATTCGCAAAGGTACTTGGCTAGAAAGAATCGGACAGCAGATGACGAAGAGCCTGGCGTTTAGGTTGGTTGCTTGGGTTGTCAAGCGTCCTTGAGATGCGTATTTACAGCGTACTAATTCAACGAGTTCTAGGAGCAGAGTGACTAACATGGCAACTGGCAAGCCTCTCGGTTCCTCATAGAACTGTAGAGATGCCAACTATTTATTAATTCCAATGCTAAATATAGTTAGATTACATCATATATACAGAGCGAATCTAAATAATTAATCTTAGTTTGAATTTAACTAAAGCCAAACAAAATATTCCCTTTATCTATGTAAATATGTTAACCCCACATCTGCTTTTCATGTGAGTCTTTTCATCCTCAAGATACGTCATCTACCAGGTAGATGCAGTTTAGGTCAATGGAACTTTCCAAAGCAATTACATGTATTCACGATATAGTTGTCCAGAAGGGTTAAATGCAGTAGGATGTAATTTAGCAATAATACGAATTATTAAAGAGAACACAATTTCTGGGTTATAAAAACCGCTTGAACAGTTACTAACGATCTCCAGGTTTTCCTCTGCTTCTAACCAGGGACGACTATTTAAAAAGTAAGGAGTGCAACCGCTCTGGAGGGAAATATTTCCCTCAGTGTCAGTGACATCCTGTATCCTAAATACTGTAATAGTAAAAGTATGTAGTTTTATCTTCATATAGACCCGATTACACATTTTAAATTACAACATACATAGGACATCCCCACTCTTGTTAACGGATAACATTCAGCCTGCTCCACCACCGCGACTCTCTCTCTCTCCTCAGGTGGCTATCAGTAGACACATACACACTCTCAGTTTGTGCTAATGAGTAATGACGTTGCATTTAATACGTTAAGAATAGGCAGCACTATATCAAGGAAGAAGTAGGCAGCACTATATCAAGGAAGAAGTAGGCAGCACTATATCAAGGAAGAAGTAGGCAGCATTATATCACTCACTTGATGTAGTGCTGCCTACTTCTTCCATAGCCTTTATCATTCTTTTTCTGTGCCTGCCCTCCTCTCTTCCTATTTCTCCCACCTTTCCTGTCACTTCTTGTTGCTTTTCTGTCCTTTACAGGTGGCTTTACATTGGGTGACAAGCCAAATGGTTTCCTGTAAGTCAGGAAACCATTTCAGCGCTCGGTGGTAACCATATAACCAAACCATACGTGCTCCCTACGTGTCAACAAGTGGGTTAGTGCCCCTCCCCGTAAAACAAATAACTTAAAGACAAATGGCCACCCCTTATGGGATTATGGCGTCTGGCAACAGAATAGAAAATAAAATCTGAAATTTAATACAGTGTCAGAAGACAAGTGCAGTACAAAACCACCTCACATTATGAATTACATTAACCAATAATCAGTATTTGATTTCACAGTCTATGTTTCAGTAATAGTCATAGGGTAGCCATACCCACAGTGATATTTTCTCTAATGTTAAAGGTAATCATGTGTTCAGTGGCGGATACCAGTTAGAGGGGAGGTGGCCACTGACACCCCCAGTCCTCATAGCTATGCTGGTGAGTTGTAGTGTCACTGCAGAGGTTCCTGTTCCTCCAGATATGTCAATAACTAAAGCTAACATGCTAATGAACAGCCATTTCTTATGAAAAATAGAAACAGCCTAAATGAAATTCTCAAAATACATTATGGGTCATATTGTGGGAGCTTTGTAGCTCTCATGCACCAGTCACAGTCTTGGTCCGTTGTTTCAGTATTGTCAGCCTGACAGTATGAAGTGTTAATGAACATGCTATTAATGTTAGTTCTATATGCTTATTTACGTTTGGAATAACAGAATTCAATGCAGGATTTCATTCAGTACACAGAATGCCAAAAACAGTATGTGTGTGTGCGTTTGGGTGTGGGTGTGGGACAATATGTATGGTGGGGGTGGGGGAGTATAGTGGGTATGAAATCTGTATCATAATGGTAATATGGGTGTGTTCATAAATGGCAATGGACGTCCAAGATAATATGTAATCTTCACCTTTAACACTTGTTGACACACACCTCAGTATTTATTTAGGTTCTATTTATAAGTTTGTAGCGTGTTACATAATTATATTATGATTAAGTTTTTGGGGTGGAACCTGAAACACCATATAAACACAAACAGTGAAGTATTTTAATACTGTAATATGGAATTCATATTACATGAATAACTATATCCCTTCCAGGAGAAAATAATGTTATTTTAGTGTTCATTACAAAATTTCACTGTTGTAGCATCTGTTTTTAATGTTAGCTTACCGGATTCCCTGCGACCAGTTTATTAAGTTATACTATAGCATAGATTTATGCAATATATCCATTATATATTGTATTAACTATGTTACGAATGCTCACACAGTGGACGTTTACGTAAACTACTTCGAAAAGGCAGCAAGTTCAGTTTTTAGTAGTTTGCGAAGTTCATAAATTTTTTGGTGTGGATATAAATCCAGCTGTCCTTTGCTGGCCAATGTATTTCCTTCTAAAATGGGAGCGGTCAAGTGTAAAACCAATACCCTATGTCGCAAAGTAGTTTGAAAATGATCACTGATAATAATATATGATTACTGCATAACCCTCCCGAATGACCACACCCAGAATCTTTGGTTTATTTTAATGCTGGTCCACTTGGAACGAATAGGCCTATGAGTAAATGACACGCTAGGCAACGTGGATTTGTTGAATATACCCTACCCAGTATGAAGTTTCTTGTTTAATATAATGTGTGGGTGTATGGTTATCAGGTAAAAGTGAGAACCTACACACACACACACACACACACACACACACACACACACATATATATATATATATATATATATATATATATATATATATATTTTGTTGTATATATATAAATATATATATATATATATATATATATATATATATATATATATAAACAGAGTGGGGAATTGTAAGAATTCTGGTAAACAGACAGGTTGAAAAACTTACTGAAAAGTGTGGAAGGGCAGTAGGCCAGAGTATAGAGATGTGTTGATCGTATTCCTGATATTTCTCTATATAACCGTTACCAGATATTTTGTGTTCATAAAATTTAATGATAGAGAAAAGATTTCTGGAGGCGACGGTACTCTAATGCATATGTATACATTTACTGACGATATGAATAACAAACATATTTTTATATTGTATCACTAAACAATTCTAATAAATAAAAAAAATTTAGAGATTAGTTGATATTCATAGTAATAATACGTCTAGATGAAAGCATATTATTAACACTTGCACCACTGTTTATTAAGTCTTACAGTCCTCATAACATATACCATACAAATAGTGGAAAATGACCCATAACATGAAGTAAGTACGTAATAAGGACTAGCACCAAGCCCAAGAGGACTATATGGCACTAAAACCACAGCGTAAAGATGACAGGTATGCTATGGTGGAATAAAGGTAGGGGTGGAAGGTGGGGAAGGTTTGAGATAGGAAGAGCATAAGGTGTGTGATGGAAAACATAGGGGATTCGCCAAGAAGATCGGCTAAGGTAGGGGCACGTCCAAGGGAGTAAAGGAACGGGAGAGTCCGTCTGCATACTGCCTGGAACCGAGGGCAGTCAAGTAAAAGATGGTGGACCGTGAGTGGGACTCGACTACATTGACAGATCGGAGGAGTGCCTCCTGACATTAGAAAGCCATGTGTGATCCGCATGTGACCAAGGCGCAGACGGGCTAGGGCTGTTTCCCAACGCCTGTTGCGATGGAAGGACGACTGCCAGGAAGTGATAGTATGTTTGATGGAGTGGAGTTCATTATTAGTTGTAGACGTCCATTCTGCTTGCCACTGCTGGCCAAGGAGACGGGTAACAATCGGGAGATAATCAGTTGCTGGGATAAGATGAGATGTGACAGAACGAGAGGTGACAGCTGTACGTGCCAGGCAGTCAACCCTCTCATTACCCGGTATCCCAACATGGCTTGGGACCCAGCAGAAGGAGACAGACTTCAATCTGGTGTTAATACGGAACAACCATTCCTGTATCTTTAACACTAGTGGGTTGCTGGCCGGGATAGACTGAATACCATGTAGTGCACTAAGTGAATCTGTGAAAATAACAAAGGTGTGTAACCTTGATTGGTATATAACACGAAGGGCCAGTAAAACGGCCAGCAGTTCAGTAGTGAAAATACTGGTGACTGGTGGAAGGCGGATCTGATAGGTATGGTCTGGGAAAAGAAGAGCAAAACCCGAGCCCACAAAAGACTTAGAGCTGTCTGTGTACACTGGGGTTGCTTAGGAGTGACAATGCATATGATCCATAAAAAGATGGTAAAGTTCCTGTGGGGTGGAAGAAGACTTTGGACGAGAGAGCAGGCCATCACAGACAGTAGGGTGAGGAAGAAGCCAAGGTGGGAACATAGACTCTCGCAGAGGGAGAACTAAAATAGCAGGGAAAGAAAGGGATGCAAGTAAATTGGAGACCCTACAAGGAAAAGATGAAGCTAACGAGGGCGGAAAAGGAGGGGAGAGGTGCGTAACAGAGGAGGGGAAACCAGCAGATGGGTGTTGAAGAAGGTGAATGTGATAATGGAAAGTTAGTTTGCCACGTCTGGAGGACAGAGAGGGCATACCAGATTCGACATACAGGCTCGTAACCGGGGCGGGGCGAAAAGCACCCAACCAGATGTAAACCATGATGGTGAACAGAATCAAGGCGCCGAAGAAAGGAAGATGAGGTAGATGCATAAACCTGACAGCCATAATCAATCTTTGACAAAACTAAGACAGTATGGAGCCGGAGCAGAGTTGTACAGTCTGCACCCCAGGACGTATGACTAAGAGTTTGTAATAGCCGAAGTCTGAGGGAAGCAGAGGTCTTAAGGGAAGTGAGATGCGGGGACCAAGTCGGTCGAGAATCAAAGACAAGGCCAAGGAAAGGGGCTGATAATCGGTATGGCTGGGGGGTACCATATAATGCAAGAGGGGATTGAGGGATTGAAAGACAGGTTGTAAAAGTTATAGCACAGGATTTCGTGGGGGAGAATTTAAAGCCATGATCTGTAGCCCACCCTGCAACGGCATCTATAGCTGATTGAAGTAGGACTCGTAAGACCAGGACATCCGCTCCAGCTCCTTATATAGCAAAATCATCTATACATAATGAAGCCCGAACACAATGTGGGAGAGATGAAACGATATCATTTATTGCAAGGATAAAAAGAGTAGTACTAAGCACACATCCCTGTGGGGCACCCTCATGCTGTACATAGGACCGGGATACGACATTCTGAAGGCATACACGGAAGGTCCATTTACAAAGAAAGTTCTGTAAGAAGACCCCCATATAGGCATTAATTCCTGAGTGTGTTGAAGGACACGGAGAATATTATACCTCCAGACTGTATCATAAGCCTTTTCGAGAAAAAAAAAAAACACTACTATGATCACCTTTGAGTTAGTGAAGGCTTGTCAGATGAAGGTTGCTAGCCTCATCAAGGGATCTAGGGTGCTCCAGCCCTTGCGGTAACCATACTGTAAGGGTGAGATTGCACCGCGTGATTCTAAATGCCATCTTAGGAGAGAGTTTACCATATGTTCCATCAGTTTACATAGACATCTAACAAGAGCAATAGGGCGATAATCTCCAGGTGACGACCCAGATTTGCCAGGTTTAAGGAATGGTAGGAGGTAGGCCTGTCTCCACTCATCAAGGAAGTTCCCATTGGACCATATAGTATTATATATTCTAAGCAGAAAGTGAAAGGCTGTCTGGGACAGATGTTTTATCATGTTGTAGTGTACACCATCGGGTCCCTCACAGGTAGAACCGCAAGCAGTTAGAGCTGCTTTGAGTTCCGAGCTGGAAGAAAGGGGCATTGTATGATGCATCTGACAACAGCGTGAACTGTAAGGGAATCAGTTCTGAACGTCTTTTGGTTGTTAAGAGAGTAAGGGGGAGATGGGACCCACTGCTAATCTCGCTAAAATGGTGACCCAGAATATTGGCAATTTGAAAAGCATCGCCTATGGCTCCATCATTGGTGGTGAGGACTGGAGTCAGGGTTCAAGACGTTTACCCGCTATTTTCCTGATGTGGGACCATACACGTGGAATGGGTGTGTCCGAGACAATAGTAGAGACATAAGAAATCCAGCTGTTCTTTTTTGCTCGATGGATTGTGTGGCGAAGGAGAGCATTAGCTTGCTGAAAAAGTATAAAAGCTTGGATTTCCAATGCAGTGCCCTTTTTTCTGCGAAAGCTCTTCCACCTGGCCCTCTTGACCTGGAGTGCTGAATTGCATTGGTCATTCCACCATTGCACACATTTCGATGACACGAGACGGGAGGTACGCGGAATAGAGGCTCGGGCAGCCATAAGGAGAAAGGCTCGGAAACAGGAAAGCAAAGCAGTTGGATCATGGGAGAGCGGAAAAGGAGTGGGAGGAACAGCCTGGGATATAAAAGTCGTCCAGTCTGCCCTATTGAAGCGCCATCGAGGAGGACCAGGGACCGGAGAGTAAGACGTGGGGGTTAGGAGGATTGGGAAATGGTCCGTGGCACAATAATCATTCAGGACCAACCAAGTGAAGTCCAGGGAAATCGATGGGGTGCAGATGGATAGGTCAATGGCAGAGAAAGTTCAAGTACGGGTGTCAAAATGGGTTGGGGAATCAGGGTTAAAAATGTAAAACTCATGGGCAAGGAAGAAATCCTCCAAGGAGCGCCCACATGCGGTTAAAACAGTCACCCCAGAGAGGGTTCCGACAGTTAAAATCACCTAAAAGCAGGGTAGGAGGGGGAAAGGTAGATAAAAATCGATCGAGATCATTAAAATTGACAGGTACTGATGAAGAAAGATACAGTTAAACTACTGTAACCCACCTGGATAGAAACACCCTGGCGAAGGTACATTTGATAGTAGTTGTAACAGAAAGGGTTTGATAAGGAACATCAACATGTATCAGGAGACAGGTATCATACTGGGAATGGGTAGACACAAATATGAGTAAGATGGAATGGAGGGAGGGGGGTTGGTAGGCGTGTATCTTGTAGGCAAAGAATCGGTGGGTTATATTGAGAAATTAAAAACCGGAGGTCTGGCCGATGTGTGGTAAAACTGCGGATATTCCATTGTATAATGGGAGCCATGATGTAAAATAAAAGTAATAACAATTTGGAAGAACAAGGTCTGGTTTCGGAAGTTTACGATGGGCCGTAAAACTACGTATGTTCCATTATAATAAATATATACTAAAAACTTTAAATAAAGACGAATTTATGGCGGATGGGTTTATTGAGTTGGTCCAATAGTAGGAAGAGGAGCGAAGGGTGGAAGAGGCGAATGAGCAGGATGGTCACTATAGCCCGGTGGCATTAGGAGGGATAAAGGAGAAGGATTAGGACAAGAAGAGAGGGGGGCAGAAGGGGAAGGAGGGATGGGAGTAGGAGGGAGATCAGAAGGAGCCGAATGGATTTCTGCCATATGGAGCGTTTTTTGTGAACTCAATGGTTCCTGTAAAGGAGACGCAAGAAACTCCATAATGTCTGTGAGGGTTTCACTCTCATTACCCATTGGGAGTGTCACCTGTGGTGTCGACTGGGGAGTTGGAGCCAGTTGTGGAGTGGCTTGCGGAGTTGAGGTAGGGTTGGAACCAGATCATTGAGTCGAGACTGGAATCTTTGTTGAAGTAGATGTCACAGAGAGCAAGGGACGAGCTGTATGCAAGTTACGAGATGGGGGAGAATGTGTGGATTTTTTGGTACCCTTGGCATCCGATGCTGTGGGAGGCAGCCCACGTTTGCCAGAGGGAAGTGGACAGCGGGCACCACGTTCTGGCAGAGGGATTAATTGTTGGTGGAGAGAAGAGGAGGAGCGAGGGGGAGCAGCAGAACCAGAAGGACGATGAGGAGAAGAGAGAGGAGTGGACAAGAAAGGCGACAAGGAGGAGGTTGAAGTAGAAGAGTCTAGAACAGAAAAAGTATTGGAAAGAGAAACTGGAGGGCTCTGAGAGTAGGAAGTAAAACAAGAAGAGGGAGAAAGGTGTGGAAGAGGGGAGAGCAGAGACAGAGGTAGAGGAAACAACAGTGACAGTCGGAGGGGTAGGTGAGGTGGAGGAGGCAGCAGAGTAACCGGGGACTGGCGAAACCAAGAGGGTAGGTGTGTCAGATGGGGAGGTGATGGCAGAAAAGGAGTTAAAGGCTGTAGTGGTTGCCATGTGGTGGGACTGAGAAACGGCAGAGGTTGTGGGGACAGGATGGGCCACTCGAGCATAAGTCAGACGGGAAGAAAATCCCATGTCACGGGCACGTTGACGGGCTGCATGGAGGGAGAGACCTTCCTTCCAGCGAATCCTGGAAACTTCGGATTCGAAAACGTATACTGGACAATTCCGGGATGAAGCAGTATGAGAGCCTTGGCAGTTCGGGCAGACTTGGATCTTTGCTATGCGGGCTGAGGAGGTGTGGCCGGGTTGGGCACAGGTAGGGCACACTGCCTCTGACCTACAGTATTTGGCTGGGTGGCCATAACGCTAACAAGAAGAGCATTGTCGAGGACGAGGCATGCACTCTTTCACCTGGAGCCATGTGCCACCAATAATCACAGAGGTGGGAAGATCGCGGTCCTTAAAGATGATTTTGGCAATGTTAGCTGAGTATTTGTGGCGCCCCTGAGGGGGAAGCGTGTAGCAATGGACAGAGAGTACTGGAAGGTGTTGGGCTGACAAGATTGCTTGTACGTCGGCTGAACATTCTGAAAAGTTGTGGTCTCCTTGGCTATATATGATGGGATCAGAACAGTTTCGGTGGTAGAATTTAGGTGGATATCTGGAACTGCCGAGATAGGGAGACCAGAGGGATCAGTAAGTAATAACACCTCAGCCTGCACAGCAGTTTGTATGGTCAAGAGGCGGTCTCCATTAGGACGCGATGTGAATGTGACATCGGGACCTATTTGTCGAAGGAGAGAGAGATGGAGAGTGAGGTCGATTGTTGTCGGTTGAATGTTAAAATGCTTGCGCCACGTCTGGCAACAAAAAAGTGATGTTAATGATGGGGGATTTGGAAAGAGGGGGGGAGGAAGGAGAGGGGCGGGAGGAGAAGAAACAGAATGATAGGAAAAGGAGGAAAGGGGCGGAAAAGTATGGGGGGGGGGGATCCGCCTGACTGGGAGAAAGTTTTTGAGAAGCATCTCCCGTTGCTCCTTGGGTAGGACTTGAAAGTTCATTACTGGCCAAGGTGAGCCTAATTGTATACAACGGGAATTAAACAGGTCCGCTCCTGAGAGCCCGAGTCAGGAGTAAGAGCAAAAAATACAAGGGCTACCGTACCCATGGTTCCCTGAGGCCGTTCGCGACTGACACAAAAGAGACAGCCTTGCATCCCATCAGCACGGCTCTCACACCTTAGGAAGAAGAAGAAAAGAAGATAAAAGAAGGGAAAGGAAGAAAAAGGACCAAGCAAAATTAGTAGGGTCAAGGACTGGGACCCAAGGGCAGGGGAAGCAGGGCATAGTGACACCACCCCCACCATCAGGACCCAGCCCCAGACCCCTGAGCCCCCCTACGACTACAACGGGCTTAGTGTTGGGAGGGACCATAACGTGAAGAAGGTGGCTTTTCCTGAAGCGCCAAAGATATTTGAAATGAAACTATTTGAGCGATATGTTAATAATCTATGCACATGCAGATAATACCATAGGAACATCTGCGAGGAGGATAGAAGTGGACACGTGACCGTCAATGTCTGGAGGTGGGTGTGCATCCACGGCATGAGTGACGTCACCAGGATAGATAGGAGTTTCACTGCTGAGAAATGCATTGAAATTATGGAGGATTTTTCACACATCTCAGTCCAGGAGCGGAACTATCCGTTTCCTCCCAGCCCTATATTTTTTGTTCAGGACCGCTGTCCCATCCACACGGAGAGAAGATCTCGGAATGGTTTAGAGGTCGAGAGGACTTTCAGATGCTCGACTGGCTCAGTAAGGGAGCAGACATGAACTCCATCAAAATGTATGGGGGAATATTGTTAACCGTTGGGAGCCTGAGAGGGATCGGACGCCAGATGAACTACTGGCCCATATCCATGCCTAGTGGGAACTGTTCAGAAACCAGCAACAGCTCATAAGGAACCATGTCGCCTCCATGCCAAACAGACTGGGAGAGGTGATCGAGAAGGAGTGTAGGTGGACTTCCTACTAATGAATGAGTTCCATACAAATCTTGTTTTTCTTTTTTTGTTTAATTATCCTCTGATTATAACGGATATTATTCCATGCAGTATAACCATCTAACAGTAACTTTAATAACTTACTATAACTTACTTGACAATATAACTGATACGACTCTATGTTATATTTTTTGCTCACTGACATGATTTTTATTACGGGGCACTTTTACAGGAATTAGTGACGTTTATGTGCATTTCTTAACGCAACTTTCCTGTTACAGTAGCAGGTTTTTCCAATTAAAATATGATGCTTCCTTGACTGGCACAATGACAACTCTCTAGACACTGCCAACTCGCTAGACATCTTGCCACCTGCTGACATGCCTAAGGTGCTGTTTTCCAATCGTGATAATTATTTTTAAAAATTGCTCAGGAATAAGTTGGTCAGTGTGTGATGAATAACACATACCGGTAAACTTCTAACAATTGCACTTGCTGTCTGTTCGATGTAGTTTTAAGTGAACGTCCACCATGACATCACTTATATTACAATACCGGTATAAAACATATTACTTAACTCAAAGGTACAGTATAACATACCATACTGATCAAAAGAAATCCGATAATTTAGGCTTAAGAAACACTGCACCTACAACGTATTTAAATGGATGTCATAATACGGTAATATTTCTTCCTGAAATATAGCTATTCGTGTATTTTGCCACACAACACATTTTTCTAATATTTCAGTGTTTGTCTTTATATGGTGTTTCAGGTTTCACCCCCCAAACATAATCATATATAATATACTAATGTAACATGCTACAAACTTATGAAGATAACCCAATAAATACTGAGATGTGTGAGGCAAAGATTAAGTATCAGTCTTGGACGTCCTTAGCCACGTATGCACACACTCATATTACCATTATGACACAGATTTCATCACTATACTCCCCCCACCACACGTATTGTCCCACACCCACATGCACACGCACATACCGTACTATATTTGGCATTCTGTGTACTGAATGATATCCTGCTTTGAATTCTGTTGTTCCAAATGTAAATAAGCATATAGAACTAACATTAACAGCATGTTCATTAACATTGCGTACTGTCAGACTGGCAATACTGAAACAAAGGACCAAGACTGTGACTGGTGCGTGAGAGCTGCAAAGCTCCCACAATATGCTCCATAATGTATTTTGAGAGTTCCATATGGTTGTTTCTATTTTTCATAAGAAATGGCTGTTCATTAATATGTTAACTTTAGTTATTGACATAACTGGAGGCACAGGAACCTCTGCAGTGACACTACAACTCACCAGCATAGCTATGAGGACTGGGGGTGTCAGCGGCCACCTCCCCTCTAACTGGTATCCACCACTGAATACATGATTACCTTTAACATTAGCGAAAATATCACTGTGGGTATGGCTACCGAATGACTAGTAATGAAATGATTATGCAGTTAAGTACTGATTATTGGTTAACGTTATCCGTAATGTGAGGTGGATTCGTATTGCACTTGTATTTTGACACAGTATTAAATTTTAGGTTAACATATTAAATGCAACGTCATTACTCATTAGCACAAACTGATGATGTGTATGTGTCTACTGATAGCCACCTGGGGAGTTTGAGAGAGAGAGAGAGAGAGAGAGAGAGAGAGAGAGAGAGAGAGAGAGAGAGAGAGAGTTGAGGTGACGAGGGAGGGGGTATCCTATGTTTGGTGTAATTTAAAGTGTGTAATCGGGTCTTCATAAAGATATTATAAATAGGTTCATTATTATTTATGATGCAGGATATCATTGACATCTTAATAGTTATACTGTAATGACTAAGAAAGTATAACTGTTGACCACTCACTCCCATATTCCCCCCTTCCCCCTACATCGCGCCATTTATGGGTAAACTTGCCCTCTGTTTCTGAACCACAGCTCAACCGGTATCGTGGTTCACGCTAGAAGGCAAGAAAATTATTTTATATAACTCAGACTTTATAAATGGTATAGTGCACAGCCCATTATCGCACACAGTCACATAATATTTATTAGCCTATATCGTTTCATAATGCAATGGCCACATAATGTAATTCGGATGATGAATCTTAGCGATTTGAAAAAATTGTCGGGCACACACACACACACACACACACACACACACACACACACACACACGGGCACGTGCTGTTGCCAGGTTAGCCAAATCCCACAACCAGGTGGTCCAGTCGTAACTCTTGCCTAGTGTACTGTCCATAGCCCGTTTACCGACAGTTAGTTCTGTTGACTCAGAATTGTGTCCATGGCTTGACTGAAGTCATTCAGGGTCACCTTTGTAGCTTACAACTGACTGCATACGTGATCAATTGTAGCTTCTTGTGGTCTTTCATCAATCGAAACAGATCATTGGACTTTGGGAGGCAGAGTGATGTGTCCCGAGCATAGCGAGTCTCCAGGTACAGCCATCCTACCTTGGCGCCCTCATCCATGTCAGAGGCTGCGAGATATTCATCACCTTCAGCAGCTGATGTAAAAATGTCTCCCATTCCCTTCAGAGTTTCAAGGTCTTTTTGTCTCCAACAATCTACCGCTACAGCAGCAATCTCCTTGTTTTGCCGGCCCTGCTTCTTCAGTTCCTCTTGCTTTCTGTTCCATGCCAACATTATTTCTGGTATCTTTCCTCCTTTCTTGATCATGCTGACATAGTTCCTGAAAAACCCTGGCTGTTTTCGATCAATGAGGTCTGAGGACTTGGCTTTCACCTGAGCTGTAGATGCATTCCCAAGCTGTTTGGCACCCCTTCTTGACAGCTCATAGTTAACAAAGCCCACACTGCGCTCTGCATTCAGGTTGTGAACTGGTGCCTTCTCCAATTTCTCTGGATCCGAGTGACAGAACTTTCTGCAGACTTGTCACAGTCTCCAAAGCTGAAGATATCGCCCCTCTTCCTCTGAAAGCCAACAGTCAGCTTAGGGATGATCGTCTTCAGGAGCTTGATTACCTCAGGTTGGAATAAGGTTGCTACTTCAAGTATGGCACTGCAAATGTCATCATACTTTGTATACTGGAACCTTTCCTGAGAAACAAACTTGAACGCTGGTTCCTCTGCCTGCAACAAGGTGACTGGGTCTACATCTCTCAGTTCCTGGTACAGCTGTTGAAATGCTGGGACGATCTTGCTGTATGATGTTTCAGCAGACGTGGTCAGAGACAGGTATGGTTCAACCATATGAAGTCCAGGGAGAACACCTGCATGGTACATCACCTTCAGGAAATTCAAGTCCAGAAAATACCTCACAATCCAGGCCAGCTGATGGGTATCGTGCTCATACTCCTGCAGCTAGGATGCCACATCATTCAGATGGTACAGACTGATAGCACAGGTCAGTGTCAAGCGATTGAAATGCTCATCCTTGAGGCTGACAGACTTGTTTGATCGTGAGGCTATGTAGAGGTCAAATTCATGTGTTTTGTTCCATGATTTGTGATCAGAGTCATGATTGATAAGTCTAGTCATGCAGTCCAGGGCTTGTTCAGTGACACTTGTTGCTGCTGTTGTTGCATTGGCTAGGAAGTTTGAGTAGATCTTGTCTCTATCCAGTGTGTTCTCTATTTCAGCCCTCTGTTTGGTAATGACCCTGTTGAACATCAGAGTTGGGTGCAAATTACAGAACAGATGATCATGAATGTGCTCTGAGTCCAGATTCTCTGTCACCAGCTCATCCACTTTGATGTTGTGAGCTGTCTGGTCTGTGATCACAAGGTCTATTTGCTTGAACAATTTTGGCTGCAACACCACTTGCTATCTCCAGAATTTCAAGGACTGCCACATTGAGAGCAGCAAGTTCATTCTGAACTCTAAAGCAATGCTCATTGTGGTCAGTGACCTGAACGGAAAATGACCCAGCACCCTGTTTCCTTGAGGCATCGTCAGAATAGGTCGCCACGACTTGTTCATCTGAGTTCGTGATCTTGATAATCTCATTTAGTACCAACACCTCAATGCTCTTGCCTGCTTCCCTGACACTCGCGGATTCTGGCAGGGTGTCCTGATCAATGACCTCTGGTTCATCGAGTTCCTTCCAGTTTCTGCCAAATTTGCGATATTCAACTGTGATGACGGCTGCTACAGTCTGTGCTTCAGACATGTGGCAGCAGCTCTTCAGTTTATGAGCTGTCTCATAATACTCTGGTCGCAATTTCATGATGCTCTCATAGATATGTTTGTATTTTTGCGGCAGTTCATCACTTGGCTGAGTACCTGTAGGTGTCGGGAACAAGCGGCGCTTTACTGAGTCAATCTCACCCATACTGGTACCTTCATCTGTATCCATAATCTGGAGACCAGGTTTGGGGTAATTACATTGGTTTGGGTCAATTACAATTACAGTTAGAATTACTTATCCCATTACTCAATTACAATTACATTTACAATTAGAAGGAAGGTAAAATGCTAATTACAGTTACAATTACTTAATTTTAATATTTCCAGATTACAACTACAATTACAATTACAGCAAAGCTAGTGTTCAACTACATATATCAATTACTTTTTTCATAGTATAAACTGAGCTAATTGTTGATTCTTGAAGGGAGAGAGAGAGAGAGAGAGAGGGAGAGAATTTTCTTGAATTTTATCTCATTTGAAATTAAATTGATACAGCCACAACTTCTAATGCATATAGAAAACAAATAATATGAATTAAAAAAAAATACAGAGAGTACAAGTTATAAGTAAATGCCTACTCTAGTTGCAATTAAAATTTTTAGTACCTTAGAAATGCTTCTGAAAAATATCATTTTTAATGAAAAAATAAAAACCAATATGGAGTACAAAACTGAAATTTAAAGAACAAACTGCAGATTAAACTTTTCCTAACTTAAAATATATATATATATATATATATATATATATATATATATATATATATATATATTAATTAACTTCCATAATTTTAAACATCTCGCCCTTCATGCAAGGAAGTTAAAAATCTCGGCTTTTCATGCAAGGAAGTGAATCTTTTACACTTAATCATGAGGAGTTCACGGAAGGTAGAAGGCCCTCGGATTGCCCTATTGGCAGTGTAGCAATTGCCAGCAATACTGAACACTCTCTCTGAAGATGCAAAAGTAGCTGAGGACCCCCTTTACACGTCTAGTTAGTTTTTTTAATGGAAGCATCATTAGATGAGAATCTGTCCTATAAACCAAAGGGTCAATGTCAAAAAACCGCACATTCTTCTTGTACATATTTTCATAAATTCCTGTCCCACCACATACGTACACGTAGTCACGACAGTCAGTACACACTAACAGTAGGCTACACACAGTAGTCTCTTACAGACTCTTCTACAGATTTCAGATATACAGGTACTGGACGTGTCACGTCATATATAACATGTTTATTTTATAGCCTATCCTCTCTCTCTCTCTCTCTCTCTCTCTCTCTCTGATTTCAGTATATCAACGTATTATTTGTAACTTTGTATGATGTAATTTTAATTATTATGCTTCTAAACAGTCAGTTACAATTACAGATACAATTACTTTATGATTTTCAAGCTCAGTTACAATTACAATTACAATTACTTGTAAATAAAAATAATTCCAATTACAATTACAATTACCAAAAAAAAGGTGTAATTAATTACATTTCAATTAAATTACAATTACAATTACTCCAAGCCTGTGATGGCCTTCTGCTGAGTCTGACCACTCACTAAAGCTAGCAACTGGCTTGACAGATACTCTTTCTTTCTTCATCTTGTCTCATTTTATCAAGGGCCTGCAAGTCCTTTTTCTGCATTCCATTGTTTTCATCCATTTGCAATCAACAAAGTCTTCACAATACATCTTTCTCTGGGTTCTCTGATCCTGTAGAAAGTCCCACTCCATATCGGTTATTCTCACCCGATGTTTCTGTTCCAGCTTCTTGGGTATTATTGGGTTCTAGCAGAAGATATCAATGACCTCTTGTGCATGATTGTTAAAGGTTTCTGCTCTCTTGGCAAAACTGTGGTTTTGTCTCTGTTTTCGTGTCTGAACTAGAGTCAGAAAGTCTCGATGGAGCTTCAGAATGTGTTTATTTATATGTCTGGTGCGGATGGCGTACAGGTTGTAAAAGAGCCAGTGTTCCTGAATAAGTTCTGCAAGCCAATGAACTGCTTCATCTTTGGAGCGATGAGCTTGACCAGCTTGCTTAGGCTGGAGCACATACAGCATGTTCTATATCACATATATTCCTGTCGGAAGCACCCAGTGTGGAAAGTCTGTCTTTTTCACATAGTCTACACTACAGAGTGTCTTTCTAGAATGCGATCTTGTACTGTCGGTAGCCATATCTACATACTGGTACTACTACTGCTGCTGCCTTTTGATCACTAGAAGGACATAAAATAAGACGTAAGTATTATTAAAAACAGTAAAATTTACATTTTTGGTGTGAACTTCAGGGTGACAACTTTCAAAGGCTATGTACAGGGATATTATCATCATCTGAGAGGTCAAATATTGGTAATTTCTGATTCAGCTATACCGAGTCCATAATCTGAGAGGAGTACTGCTCAGGAAAAATCATTTAGGCATAATAACACCACCCCCTATTTTAATAGTTACTGGTGTATTCAGCTAGCAATATTAATGATTCGCACCTCAGTTGGGTTTATGTTTAGTGAACCAAGACATCTGTGGCTAATAACCAGACAAGTAGTGTAACTTTAAGAGTTATATTGTCTTTCCACAAATGTCGGAGTTTGTTATGTACGTTTTATAGGAAGAATGTGACCCGGCTAATGTTATCGATTAACATCGATAGGCTATATTGAGCACTTTGGTCCTAAGCTAATTTCAATACTTTCCTGAACCCCCGCAAGACTCACTGATTTCATATGCTCATATCGGTGTCAAAGTGGTGGCACATGAAGGTGTGTCATAAGAATGAGGTTTGCTGCAGCTCAGGGAATGAGCTATCAGGTCTGTGTCCTGTGTCAGGTGCATGAAAAACGTGCAAAGTAAGTTTCAGAAAAAGAGATGTTACAGATTTGTAATACTTCTTTGAAAACATCCCAATGATCCTTTTTTCATCCTAAGTTTACGAAAATACGTCTCAATGATTCTTTCCGTACCCTAATATAACGAGATTATGTCAGCGATTCCTTCTTTGCCTTAAGTCAGCAAGAATGACTCAGTGTTCCTCTCCTTACCATTAGTTAACTCAATGAGAACATGTCTCAATCATGTTCCTTTACCCTAGCTCAACAACACTACGTCCATGATGGTGATTCTTAACTTACCCTGTGTCAGTGATGGAAGTGACAGAGGTAAAGATGAGGTCCATAAACGGGATGGTACAGTTTACCACGTGGAGTATTGCAACGGTGCTGTTCAGTGGATGGGCCTACCTGCTGAGGGACTGGCGTTGGCTACAGACAGCCGTATCCCTCCCCTGCCTGCTCTTCTTGCCTCTCATATGGTTAGTATTCTCAGTTTTTCTTCTCTTAAATCACTTTGTAGTTCCTCTACAAGTCTCTCCCTCCACATAATGCCTTCTTTTCTCTGTAAGTTTGGCACTTCCGACACACGTGTGTGAGTGTGTGTGGGGGGGGGGTGCAATTGCATACTGATGTTGTGGCAGGAAAGTGTGTGGGTCTTTGGTAGGTTTCATTGTACAACAGATCTGCTAACTGGCTGTCCAAGAACATTAATGTTAAATCAATCATCCTTGAACATGTCTTATATATTTAAGTGAAGATAACAACTGATGACATTATACAGATTGAATAAGATGTCCTCGTGCAGAGGGAGTTAGATAAGACCTTCATCAAAACCCAGAGGGCCAATATTCAGTTTTTAAAAATGTATCCTTGCTGACTCCAGACGAATTTATTATGTTTGATTTAGAGTCCACTGCACTGAAGAAGTTAAAAACAACCTGAATCCAGTTTTGAACTGACTCACCCACATTAAATAAATCATCAAGATGTAGCAGAGCCAGTATGAAAGAGGTGTTCTTGGGTAGAAATGAATAACTGGTTTCCACAAAAAACTCCAACCTGTATTTTTTTTTTTATAATGAATGGAGGAAGGAAAATCAAAGGAAAAAAATGAGTCCATGTGCCTAAAGGCATCCTCCATTCATAAAATACTCATAACAATTGGATTTAAAATCGAGAGGATTAAATGTATGAGGGAAGCAACTCCCAAGAAGTGCATTCCAGAGAGTAGTTGTTCTGGAGATAAATGAATTTTGATAAGCAGAGGTTCTGCTTTGTAGGGGAGAGAGTGTGAGTCATGGGCGCTCCCAGCTGCCTGAATATTTCGGGAGAAAATGTGAAGGGGAGGCACAATTGAAGCCAGTTCGTTAGAGCACTTACTGTAAAAATATCGATAAAATAGTGCTAAAGAAACAACATCTCTACGTACTGATAAAGGAGGAAGGTCCTGCGTTATGGCAGGATTATTGATTAATCTAATGGCTTTATTTTGAATTTTGTCCAACTGCCTCAATGCAACCGCTCAACATCGACTCCATAGTGGTGAACAGTATTCGATCTGAGAACGTACATAACTTTTGTATACTGTGGCCATCTGATCGTCAGTGAAGAACTCATGAACTCTGTACATAAGTCCCAGTTTTTTTAGAAGTAAGCATTTTTACCAAGGGATTTAACATAAGCTGTCCAGCTTAGGTTGGGGTTCAGAGTAACACCTAGGATATCAATTGTAGTGGATATGGGAATACTGACATCATTTAAAATTATGTGAGAGTCTGAGGGATTCTTTCTATTGGAGAAATTAATGTATTTAGTTTTCTGAACATTAAATGAGACCAGATTTTTTTTTTTTGTCCTCATTGATTAATTTTAGAACGGTCCTGGTTCAGAGAAACTGCTGTGTTTATTTGGGAATTTATAATATCAAATTGTGTACAGGAGGTACTAAATGTGAAAGAACTATGAAGGATCGAGTCATCAGCTTAAGAGTGTATTGGGTTGTGCGTGACAGATAGGAGGTCATTTATATCAATGAGAAAGAGGGTTGGCGCCAAAACTGATCCCTGAGGTACGCCAGCATTTATGGAATGAAACTCAGAATAAATTCCATCTACCATGACCCGTATTTTCATACTATGAAGGCAAGAAGAAATTAGAGGAACCAGTGATGCAAGGCCATAGTGTGACATCTTAGACAATAAGGCCTGGTGCCATACTCTGTCAAATGCTTTTGAAATATCAAGTGCTACTGTGTGTGTTTCACCATGTTGGTCTATTGTTTTGTTAATCTGATGGGTAAGAAGGCAAAGAATATCTACAGTTGAACGTTCCTGTCTAAATCCATGCTGCTGAGCGTTGATCATTTTATTGATTTCTAGATGCTTTACTATGTGTTTGTTAATTAGTGTCTCAAAAACTTTACCGAGAACGGAAGTTATTGCACTTGGTCTATAGTCTGATGGATCAGAAGTTGCCCCCTTCTTAGGAACAGGATGGATATTTGCTTCTTTCCAAGGGGTTGGAAAAATTAGGGTACGGATGCACAATCGGAAAAATTTTGCTAATACAGGAGCCAACACTGAGGAGCAATTTTTAAGTACTATTGAAGGAATTTCACCTAGACCAGTGGCTTTATCTGCTGAGAGATTCTGTAATACAGTTTGTACGTATCTGGTGTGAATCATGAAAGGAGGTATTTGAGGGGAATCAAAATCAAGTACAGGAATATTATGATTTTCTGAATATAGGATTGAGTTTGTTGAAAAAATGTCAACAAGAAGGTTGGTTTTTCCCCGTGGGTCACCTACTAGATTTCCGTTGGGGGACTCTAATGGTGGAATGGAAGAAGTGTTAGTGAAGTTAGTTTTGAATGAATTGAGGGTTCACCAGAATATTTTGTTATCATTTCGATTGTTTAGTAGTTTGTTAGCTTGTCTATGTAGAAAGTTTGATTTAGAAACATTGATACTAGTTTTTGCATGGTTTCTGATATTTTTATAATAGTTAAAGGCTTCTTTGGTTTTTGTTCTTGTATAAGTGTTATAGGCTATTGTTTTATGTTCTGTTACTCTAGCACAATCGTGGCCAAACCATTTAGGAGAATTACATCTTTTTCTGTAACTATGATGGGGTATGACTGTTTCCATGCCGACTTTAATGAAATCCTGTATGTGGCCCAATGTGGAATTTGCATCATGGGAGAAAAACGAGGTCCAAGGAACATCCATGAGAAAATTTTGAAGTCCCTCCCAGTCTGCCCCGTTGTAGTGACATTTAGTCATCACGACAGGTTCAGAGCAGGAGAGTGTGGTAGGTGTGAAACTGGTGGCTTGAGTCAGACAATGATCCGAGGATCCAAGGGGGGACTTCACTTCGACATTATAATTATCTGAATTGGTTGTTAGAAACAAGTCCAATAGTTGGGGATTTTGATTGGGGTTGTCTGGTACACAGGTGGGTTGACGGACTAACTGGGTGAGATTAAATGAGTCTGCAAATAGCTCACATTCAAGACCAGAATCATCAGTTCTGGGTGAATAAGTGAGCCATTCGACATTATGGACATTAAAATCACCCAGAATAGTAATTTCTGATGCAGTATTAATGTTGAGGACACTTAGTTGTGAAGACAGAGTCAAATAAACTCAGCTCTGAAGGGGCATTAGGGGAACGATAAACACAACAGAAATACTTAATTTTACCAAAAGAACTTAATTTGTATATGGAATAGTCGAAATAAAGACAATTAGATTTAGTAATCTCCTCCAGGGCAATTTATGATTTAGCAAGGCAATATACACCTCCTTTGGGTCTGAAATTTTGAATCAAGATATAACCAGGAAAATTAAATCTAGGTAAATCAGAGGTGGAGCTTACTTGTGTCTCTGACAGAAATAGCAAGTCAGGGGATGCAAACTGGAGAAAAATTGAAGAGTTGATGTTGGAGTGAAGTTCCCTAATATTGCAAAAGAAAATTTTACTGCACTGATGAGCAAATTTAGGGCGCTGCAACACTGGAGGTGGCACAGTCACTTGATGATGACCGGGAGGGCCCTGTGCAGACAACCCAGCCCTGCCAGTGGTGGTCACCCAAAAAACCACCGCACTGATTCCCAGTATAGCAGCAGCCATGGTTCTTTTTATGGGGGGGAGAACAGGGATGTGTTATGGAATGGGTATGATATGTAATGATAAGATTGGTGTTCTTTGGAGAGAGGATAGCTGGTTTATGGTGATGTAATATAATGTGGATGTGTGTGTTGTGTAAAGAGGGCAGCCTGATGCCCTCCAGTGTGTGAGGCAGAAAGATGTATAACCAGCTACCAAGGCCTAGGAGAGAAAATGGAATCCAAGCTATTCCTTGAGTCTCCCATAACCTTGGCGGTAGTACTTCCCTGGGCAGTGATGCCTACCCCTACTTCAAACATCTCTGCAAATGCCAACACCCTGGGCATTAATGAAACAGCCAAGTCACCAGACTCAATTACCTGATGAAATAGTATTGAACATACAGTATTTGGGACCCAACATTTCATGCTAATGGTCATTGACTATGCTATTGTGTCATTTCTATTTAACTATTTCACACACGATGACTCACTGTGAGTCATAATTCTTGCAATCTGAAAAGTAACCAATGACGTAACATGATGCAAATTTCTTATAAATGATAGTAGAAACTTTTCATGTGGATTAATTTATGTCAGATTTTGATGAGTCAAATGTGAGGCTGGCCAGGTATAGGGGAAATACATGGCAACACCCAGAGGCTAATTGGAGAGGCAAGCAGCCTATTTTTTGCTCAGTGTTTCCCGGCAGTCAGCCTAGTAGGGTGTCTGAGCACGCGGCTGGCCATTATATTCCTCATGTTCTATTGCCACACTGTTCATACCTTACATGTATTATGGTGATATTGTGTTACATATAGTGCAGTGTGCTTGTGAAGAAGGTTTATAAGTGTTTCTTATACATTTTCAGAGAAAGCCAGATTTGAAAATTCATAACCAATTTTTTCCATTTCCCTCCTATTTTACAAAACCTACAATGTCTCGCAAGGGCTTATCAGAGAAAGAGTACATGAAATATTTGTTTAGTGGAAGTGAGTGTGAAGGAATCAGTGAAAGTGAATCTGGTGAGGAGAAGAGAGTGAGGAGAAGGAAAGGGAGGGCTAAATCTGACCCCAAAGGAGGTAAGTGCAAAGCTGCAGTCAAGGCTGTGGTGATTAGCACTGCAGACAGTAGTAGCACCATCACTACCACCACTCCTTTCACCACTGCCACCACTGGTGTAACTGCTCCTGTCACCATTGCCATCGCTCCTATGGCAACTGTCACCACTGCCATCACTCCTATGACAACTGACACCACTGCCTTCACCGCCATCAGTCTTGCCACCACTGGTATAACCCCTGCCACCACTGGTGTCACACCTGCCACCACTGGAACCACCCTGTCCATGGAGACTGAGCCGTAACATTGCCACTCTCTTCCATCCCCCCTCTGCAAACACTGACCTCATTACCCCCACAGTCACCCTACACTCTCACAACACTCCAACCTGCCCGCATCTCACCACCCATCCAAGAATCAGTATTTCCATATCATCTTCCCCTACTTAATCAGCAAAGTCGCTGTCCCATTCAGACTTCATTCCCCCTTAATATAAGCCATCAGCAGCAGCACCATCGTCACCACTGCAACCATCTCCTCCACAACCATCTTCACCACAACCATCACCAAAACAATCACCACCACAACCATCTTCATCACAACCATCACCACAACCATCACGATCACCTGAACCTTCATCCACCTAGCTATCATCAACACAATCATCATCACTATCTCCCTCCCCACCACAAAGACAAGGGTGGCGTAGGCCTTGACGAGGTTGTGGTGGGCAGTGAGAGGTAGTTGCCTGTTTCGGGGTCGTGTGCGCCACACACGTACACAGCCAAGCATTTCCCCAGATAAAGACCATCAGGAGGAAGCTTGGAGTTTTGGGTCATTCACATCCAATGATGGCCCATTCACTGAAACCCCAGATTTGAGAGTGGCAGCACCAACACCACCACTCCAATACTTCCACCTTTTATTTACCAGGGAGTTATTGCTGTACCTGATGGTCGAAACAAACAACTATGCCAGGTTTCTGGGGACTGCACTATATGTTTGGTACCTCTGAAGTGAAGAGGAAATGGCCCAGTTCCTTGGATTATACTTTCTTATGGGGATTTGTGAACTGCCAACCGTAAGACGCTATTGGCTTTCAACAGAGGTTCACGAATACTCCATATTTCGGCAGGCTATGAGTGGAAAGCACGTTAGGGTCATCCTGAAGCACTTTCATGTGTTCAATAGTCTCGCCATACCCAAGGGCAATCAGGACCGGCTAATATGGATTCACACAGTGATTCAGTATCTCCTTCAGAGGTTCAAGGAGGATTACATCCTGGCCGAACATCTTAGCCTGGATGAGGGATCTCTGGATTGGAAGGGGCAGATCTCTTTTTCATTTATATAACCTTATGAAGCCCCAAAAGTATGCCATAAAACTATATATCTTGGCTGAGGCAAGAAGTGGTTACATTTGGAATTATGAAGTATACAAGGGGGAGAAGAAGTCTCTAGGGAACACAGAATGAAGCCTCATAGAACCTTTGAAGGGCAAAGGATACAAGTTGTATATGGACAATTATTACAGCTCTGTATCACTATGCGAACACCTCTTCACAGAGGGAGTGTATGTGTGTCGCACAGTACGACTGGGAAGGGGAGCCCTGTGGGAGCTGCAGGACATCAGCAGTGCTAAATGCCTTCCTGATGATGGACTGGAAGCTAGGCACAAGGGCAATGTAATGGTGTTGCTGTGGAAGGACAAATCTATCGTAAGTATGGTGTCCACCTTCCACAGCGACACCACCGTCCCTGAGCAGGTGCATGGGAAGGTCAAGGGTCCAGACAGGAGATTCCACCACATTCTGAAAACAGTGAACAAGCCCGTCGTGGTGGAGGACTATAATAGGCACATGGGTGGGGTGGATCATTTCGATCAGATGGTCCAATACTACCCCGCCCAAAGGAGGACGGTCAAATGGACCAAGAAACTGACTTTTTATTTTATCCACATGGCCCTATTCAATGCCTACACCCCGTACAAAAAGAACACCACCAGGCCTATGACTCTTCTGGAATTCCAGGAGCACATATGCCACAAACTCCTGGCATTCCCGAGGGGGGGGAGTGGCCGGCATAGGGTCATGCCCTTCACCATGCCCCTGACCTTCCCTTGCGACGACGACCACCTGAACCTGCAGCAACCAGTCCCTCAACTGCAGCCTCCACTCTACCTGCAACAATCGCTCCACCTCCTGCAGTAGCTGGTCCGTCAGTAGTAACTCGGCCAGTTACTGCCACGACCGCTCTACCTCCTGCAGTAGCTGGCCCGTCAGGAGTTACTCGGCCAGCCCCTGCCACTGCACCTCCAGCAGAAGTATGGAGGCGAGGAGATGGAGGAGCACTGCCGTCAGAGCGCCGTCGATACATCAACGACAGGACATGCTTGAACGCAATGCTGCACCACACACTGAAGAGAATCCCAAACAGGAAAAGGCTGCAGTGTGTGTTGTGCTATTTGAACAAGAGGAGGAGGGACACCAGCTATGTCCTGTTTGCAATGTGCTGCTCTGCACAAGACTGTGCTTTCATCAGTATCATACTGATGAATGCATTCAGCAGTAAATCACACACACACACACACACACACACACACACACACACACACACACACACACACACACACACACACACACACACACACACACTCACACAGCTGTGATCGTACCTGTCCTCCTCTCTGCATCTCCATCTCCTCTCACGAAACACTACAACACTGCTAGAGGACGTGAGTAACCAGCTTGTTTGTCTAGTTTTTGTACTATTGTATTATAAGGTATAAATGGTGCGTTTGCTATATATTTCTCATAGGGAAAATGTGGTTCGTTTCACCGCTATTCTCTCTGTCATTTTACTCGTAAAGTATAGGTCGCATCAAAAATATGAAGAAAGCATGATCAAGCTGATGATTTCTTATGCATACTTGTGTAAAGCAAAGTAATCTATGTGTGCAAATAATTATTTGTGGAAAAGTTACGAAAGGCGAACCTAGGCTACGGGCCGGAGAGTAGGACTGTCACCGTGCGCACCCATCGTAACTTTTCAAAATTCATTTTCTCAATAATAATAAGGGTTATAACACTGTGAATTATATCATAGGCTTCCTTAACCTTTGGGCTACAAAACTGGATAGAATTTACATATATGTTTGTAACAGTGTCACTAATAAAATACAAAATAATACACAAATCAGACGTTTTTAGGCGATTTTCGTAGTTTTTTTTTTTTTTTTACTCGTAACTTGTAGTGCCTGAGAGGGTTAAAAGTCACTCACATTTAAACAGGATAACTCAACAGTATTTTAGTCTGTACTAGAATTTTTAAATTAACCTTATGATGGGATGAAAAAAGTGCAAAAGCAAGATAGATAAAATACACACAAATATTAGGGTATTCAGTTGGGATGGGAGGAGATTCAGGGGTCTGTATCCATTACTTTCACCACTTACAGATGTTTTTGAACTAGTGGGGGATATAATAATGGATATAGTACTTTGAATCACCTCCAGTCCCAAACACACTATTGGTTTTGTGCTTTTTGCATCTATTGTTTCTACACTTCTTCCATCCCTACATAGCAGCAGTTATTTTAGAGAAAAAAATCGTTTTCTAGATTTTAATTTCCTTCATGGAAGACACCCATCAATACACATTATCTATAATAAAAACATAGGCAATGGTACACTGTTGCAACCTTCCAACTGACTGAGCATATTCCCGCACCTCCCTGCACACCTAACCAAGTGCATAGCTGCCCTCCCCCCTCCCCCCCCAGGGCTCTTGTTTGACGAGCCACAGCTCGCAAATGCGAATACTTTTTCCCTTCGGCGAACAAATTTTACATGCAAGTCGCCTTTTGGCGAGGAAAATATACGTCCACTTCAAAACCAAGTATATTACAGAATAAATAAATCTCAGTTAAATGAACAAATATGCACGTTGTGATCGATTATTAAGTCTTTCCATGTCGCCATTGTGAATGTTTAACAACAGGCAATGTGTAAATAAATAAATAAATATATTTATTGCTGGTGAACTACTTCGGCTTGTAGTCAGTTTGGCTACTAATAATCTGAAACCTTACCAGCCAAATGGCTCGCAACCATCGGCAGTTACCAAGACCCCCCCCCCCCGTACAACACATGAAACAATAAATTTTAAAGTTTTCAGTAGTTTATCCATGGTAATATTTAAATTATGGGCAGATTTTATGAAATTATGACTCGTGCTTTTTTCATTTATGCAGCCATTTTTTACCCTCCACCTTACAAAGTCATAGGAGGGTTTTGTTATCACTAACATCTGTCTGTAGAGTTGGGGGGCTGGGTGTACAGATTTCCATTTCCGGAGAAAATTTCAGGAAGTATTAACTACAGAGTCATGAATTTCCACATAGTTACGTGTCTTATGATGAACAGGTGCCTTTTGATAGGTAGAATGCTGTCTTAGTTTTTTTTTTTTTTTTCAATTAAAAAAGATTCGGAGATTTCAGTGTGATCTCAACAACTAATGTGAAGCCAAAAAAAAAAAAAAAATCCCAAGTCATGAAATTTCAGATTTATGTCTTATAGCGAACTGGTGCCTTTTGATGGGTTGAATGTTCTTAAAAAGTTTTTTTTTTTTTTTAATGAAAAAGTATTTTTTTCCCTTTAGATTTCAGTGCAACCTGGTGTCTCTGTTATACAGAGGGGGGGGGGGGCGAGGAAGGGGGATTGAGGGCCGTTATATGCCTGGTTAGGTATGGAGGGAGGTGGGGATATGTACTTGGTCGGGTGGAAAGTTGCAACAGCATAGCGTTGACGATGATGGGGGTGATAGTGTTGATGGTGGTGGTGGTGGCGATGAAGATAATGATAATGGTGATGGTGGTGGTGGTGGTGATGATGGTGATAGTGATGATGATGGCAGTTTTTACCCTCCACCTGAGAAAAGCAGAGTGTAGTGTCCACCCGTAGAGTTGGGCGGTTTGGAGTAATGATTTCATTTTCATGGCAAATCTCAGAAAGTGTTCACATTAGAGTCATGAAATTTCACATAGTTATGTCTTATAGTGAACTGATACTTTGATAGGTAGCATGCTGTCTTAAGTAGTTTTTTTCTGAAAAAAAAAAAAAATGTAATGATAGTTCTAATGTTGAGTATTCTCCAAGACTACTTTCTCATGTTTGGGAACCATTTTTTACCCTCTACCTCACAAAGTCAGTGGATGGTACTGTTATCACTTCGATCAATAGGTGTCCGTCCGTAGAGCTGGGCAGCAGGGCAGCTGGCCGGGCACAGAAATGTCTTTTCCGGGCCAGAACTCAGAACGTATCTCCTAAAGAGTCATGAAATTTTACAAAGTTATGTGTGTTATAGTGAACTGGTGCCTTTTGGTAGGTAGAATGCTGTGTCTTTAGCAGTTTTTTTTTGTTTTTTTTTTCGAAAATAATGAAAAGTAAGGAAAACATTTTTTTTTTCACATATTTCAATAAGAGCTGTGCTAGGAATCTGAAGGGCCCAGGTTATGTTTACCATCAATCAAATACTGAAATTTTTTAAGTTTTAATGTCTCTGTGTTATACAGGGGAGGAGGCTGATTATGCATTTGGTTAGGCGTGCAGAGAGGTGAGGGGTATGTGCTTGGTTGCTTGGAGGTTGCAACAGCGTAGTGTTGCCTATGTTTATGATTACATAATAGGTACATTCATGAAACTTCATACATAATTAGATATTCTAATAATCATTTGTCATACACATTTTCTGCCTCCACAATGTCATAGCTGAACAGTTTTAGTAGAAAAATGCATTGGGCCCTTCAGATTCTTTGCGCAGTTGCACTGAAATCTTTTTTTTTTTTTTTCCAAGAAACTACTTAAGATACAGTATTCTACCTATCAAAAGGCACCGGTTCACTATAAGACACATAGCAATGTGAAGTTTCATGTCCGTATAGCAAATATTTTCTTAGTTTTGGCCTGGAAACAAAATCTCTTAGCCACATATTGTTTGCCTTCCTTGTGATGACAATACCCTCCTTTGACTTCGTCAAATGGAGGGTAAAAATACTTGCAACTTTATCATCACCGCTACTGTGATTGCTGGTACGGTACACATAAAATACGAAGGTAGAATTGGGCAACTTGAATTCGTGGAGTTCTACATAATCTGAGAGGAGTTCTGAGTGCCAGAGAAAGTTTTTTAGACTCTAACTTGCATACTATTGCCCCAATGCTGTTCATAGTATTATATAAAAAAAAATGGTTGCTAGGAAGAGTTTCGGTGCGAAAACACGCCCATGTACGTCCATTCATTCTGAAGTAACTAGTGAGGATGATGGGAAGCAAAAGGAATAAAATCGTATTATTGTGACCCAATTTTGCTACATCTATGAAGGGTAGCAGAGCTTTGCTGGTAACTTTGCACTTATTGTAATAGTGAATGTCTTTTAGTCTGCATGCATAACCCCTTAAAGACCTATGTCTACCGAATGACTGTTTCGGAAACGTAGCATAAAGTCCTAAGTATGTCAGTACACAGCCTACCAAAAACTGACAGTAGGTTGAAGTACCTTTTTTATGACGTATATGAGACCAAGACAGTGAGAACTACAGTATCTGGTGGAGTATGGTCGGATTAGGCCTCTAGAGGGGGGGACACCTCCCTGTCCCCGCCATCTCTCTGCCTACCTCTGCCCCATTGGGCCGTCTCCTCATTATGGCCTCCTAACCACCCATACCCCCATATCCCCCCCTGGATACCGTAGCTGATGTGTGTAGCACGCATACTTCCTCCCTTCCTCCACTCCTCCTCACACCCAACACCTCCCTTCCTCCATTCCTCCTCACCCACAGCATCTCCCTTCCTCCCTTCATCCACCACCACACTCCCTCCACCTTCATCGCTTCCCTTTGTTTCCAGAAACGTATGGCATTGCCTTGCTACACAGCAGTATAAACTTATTTTCATTGCGTGATCATTATTTCACCTTTTATCCCTAGGAAAATATATTATATTGTCTGCAGTTATGATTGTATGGCTGTTAACCGTTCTCAGGCAGATTCGAGTGGACTTTTTATTTTTTAATTTTTGACAGTCCCCAGCACGGTAACCATTGAACATATGAGCATGAGATATACATTTTCAAGTGTGTAAATTCAAGCCCTAGAAATATGTAGGTAAAAAAAATTGCTATCCGAGAAAGTCGAAAAATCAGACCCTAACTGCGGTTCTGGAGATAGGAGCTCTGAGAAATTTGCTGTCTTTAGGGGCTGCAGCTAGGCTTTACAAGAGCTTTTGGTGCACACTCCCCAATGTCTAATTTACGGAAAATTAATCTACATCTTCCCTACACCGATATTGCTACCGCGATTGCTGATGTACAGGATGCCATTTTGAACTAACACCCTAACATAGTAATCGCTGTTGCAGTTACTGATTCTGTCTGCAGTAATTCAATTATCACCTAACCCACGCAGCAGTTGGATGGTAGAGGCAAAGGAGAATGGGTTTGGGGCTGAGTTGAGGGTTCTATTTTTTACATATTTTTATTTTCTACCGAGGAAAAAACACAAGTTTACAAGAGAATTGCTAAACTTTAAGCAGATTGTTGTGATTTAAACATACGCTGTTCTAACTCAAGGTTGTAGTGGATGATCTCGCAAAGCCATCTCAGTAATTGGACATCCTCTAACCTTAAAAACTGGATCAAGGACATCCGATAATGTCCTCCCGGAGAATTCCATCTTCATGAGAGTTGCTGAGATAATATTTTGGTATTTGACAACTGCAATGCAGTGCATCACACATGCCTTGTTTTGCCAGGGAACGCGATACCTAAAGCAAGATTATATTGCAGTGGGAGGTAGTGATGCATTGCTTAGCACATTCACCTTACATCTAGAACTCGTCATTAAGTTTTAGGACACTTAGAGAGTTGAACAAAGTTTTTCACCCCCCAGTGTAGGTAGTGACAGGGAAGTTAGTCTGGCTGCAGTGGGTCGTATTCTACAGAAGAATGGGACTTACCAAATCAATGTTGTGCCTTGATGACCTACGTACAGCCAATAAGCACTAGCCTGAGCCCTTTTCTTTATTAACTTCCGAACAAGACAACACATGATTTCAGACCACAGTTTCGAATAAAAGCCAAAGCACTGTCCCACGAATGCATAGTACTTGCCAACTCTAAAACCTAGGTCAGTAATCCTCGGGCAATCAGAGATGCAGCTTCGCCAAAATCGAAAAAAAAAAAAAGAGCCCTACAATTTTGCTGTTTATGCCTACAAAGTTGAATATCATGGTAGCATTCTGAAGCCTGAAGGCAGGGGTATTATGTTAGTGAAGGTCATAAAGTATAGCAAGACTTTGAAGAATATCTAATAGCTTCCCTTTAACCGTTACCCCGATCCGACTCAAAATTTGTGGATCGGTGATGCCGGATGATGGATATAACCTCAAGAGTTTCTGCGCCATAGTTTGAAGTGGCTGCCACTTGATCTCACCACCAAAGGGTCGAAAGAGACTCCTCCCACCCGAAGCAAGCATACCTCAGTCATCTTTGTGACTTTGCCAGGTGTGGGACGATGTTTTTTTAAACCTCTCGTTTGATTCCGTTCCCGCCTCTCATGAACCCCTTGCCCTATTGACCCCTGCCATGCCTTTTTCCGAGGATACTAGGAAAAGGCTCAGTGATAGTGCCATAGGACGAGGTCTGGATGCATCTGTATCTAATTTATCTGGTAATGGAGAGCGAAGCCAAAGTCGGGGCCGAGCATACATGCATAAATACATCCTGCCTCGTGTGCCAAAAGTTAATAATCTTCACATCCTTACTCATCGACGCGACCACCTACAGACCTGAGGATACTTTTATTCACAAGGAAAGTTGGTGAGTAATATCTTTTTTAATTTCCTTCCTTAACTACCATACTTTCCGAAATATTAATGTTTGAAAACAAGGAATTATTGGAAGAATTGGTCATACTGAGAGGACTATAGTATAAACAGCCTGGCGTCTAGCGGTTAATTAGTTATTCTCTTAGTTGATGTTACCATAGAAGATGATGCATCATGGCAAGCTAAAGGGGAAAGACAGATGGTACTTTTATCTCGCAAAATACCCAGGCAATCAGAGACATATCTTCACAGCATTGCCAAAATCATAACAAACAAGCCATACAACCCAGAATACTACCACCAAAGTTTGATAAAATTTGCTAACTTGATTTTGAGACATTTCAGGAACAGTCAGACACACAAACAGACACACACAAAGATGAAGACGATTACATCATCGCCACGCTAGGTGAGGAATAATAATCGGAGGACTCAACACACAGATGCATCTCCAAATGGTAGTGGTGGTGGTGCTGGCTTTCGGGGCAAAGAGAAGGAAAAAGTATTGTAATATAGTTTGTTATCTCCAAGAAATATACTCATTATTAATATTTCTCATGAGAAATATACACATGGAAGACCACCCCTCTTTGTTTTGACTTTTGTATTCTCAGACACAGAATATGATCCGATCAAGGTTAATTTCAACATCCGCCACCCAACGGCCTCTAACGCATGCAAAATAAATACCAAAGCATGTGCCCACTAATGTGTATCAGCAGCCGTCCCTAATAACTTTGATCAATAATCCTCTGGCAATTGGAGCAATATCATCACAGCTTGGCCAAAAAAAAAAAAAAATAAAAAAAAAAAAAAAAAATCAAAGGATTTGGCTTTACTCCTAAAGAGTTAAATTTCACGATGGCATTCAGAAGCCTCAAGTCAGGGGTACTGTGTTGATGAATGCCATTCAGTATAAGAAGCCTTTGATGAATTTCTAAAGGTTACCTTTTAAATAGCCTTCTCTTCACTGAAGGTACGAATGGTGAATAATGGCAAGCGAAAAGTAAAAGTTAGCTGGTATTTCTTCTTGTCAAATGCTATGGCAATCGAAAGCATATCAATGCAGCTTCGCCAGAATTATTGGCAAACAAGCCAAATATCCCAGGGTACTGCTAATAGAGTTTGCCTACAATTTGCCTAATTGATTTTTAAAATATTTTGGGAACAGCCCCACCCACGCACACACACACACACACACACACACACACACACACACACACACACACACACACACACACACACACACACACACACACACACACACAGAAGTACATCCCAAAGCACAATGAAGCAGAAAAGAAAATAAAGGAATGGTTCAATACAGAAAGTATAAAATCAAAAGAAAGAAGAGATTTGTTGTGGAATAGATCCAGAAGAAACAATAGTGAAAGGGCATATAATAATTACAAACAGGCAAGAAACGATTATACAAAAATAAGGAGGGAAGCCCAAAAACAATTTGAGGAGGATATCATAAATAAAAGTAGTGATCAACCGAAGCTATTTTACAGCTACATCAGAAGCAAAACCAACGTAAAAGATAAAATACAATCCATTACGGACGAGGGAATCACCTATACATAAGAGAATGATATTTGTGAAGCACTAAACAAGAAATTCCAATCAGTTTTTACAGAGGAAAAATATTTTGAGAGGGATTATGTGGAACATGCATGCCCACACATACTACCAGATATACAAACATCAGAAAAAGTAATACAGGAGGAGCTAAGTAAATTAGACAAAGGAAAAGCAAATGGTCCTGATGAAATTTCATGTTGGGTACTACCTGAATGTGCAAAGGAGTTATGTAAACCATTATTTTTAATTTTCAAGAAATCCTTGAATAAGGGTAAACTACCTGATATTTGGAAGAAAGCAAACATTGTTCCCTTATTCAAGAAAGGGAATAGACAAAATCCACTCAACTACCGACCAGTATCACTAAGCAATGTTGTAAGCAAGGTATTAGAAAAGCTTATAAGAAAAGCTTGGATAAATCATCTAGAAAAACACAATATGATAACAGAAAGGCAGTTGGGTTTCAGAAAAGGAAAATCATGTGTTATTAATCTGTTGAGCTGCTATGACAGAGTAACAGACACATTACAGGAAAGAGAAGGATGGGTGGACAGTATCTATTTAGATTTCAAGAAAGCATTTGACACAGTACCACGCCAAAGACTTTTATGGAAACTGTACCATCAAGGAGGAATTCGAGGCAAACTGTATTTTTGGATGCAAGATTTTCACATAAGAAGAGAAATGAGAACAGTACTAAGGGGAAATTACTCATCATGGAAGGAAGTGACTAGTGGAGTACCACAGGGCTCAGTTCTGGCACCAATCATGTTTTTAGTGTATATAAATGATATAGACAATAACACTGGAATTGAAAGCTATTTAAATATGTTTGCAGATGATGCAAAAATACAAAGGAGAATTAATAACACAGACTCTTGTAAAGAGCTACAAGAAGAATTAAATAAACTTCATGAATGGAGTAATACATGGCAAATGGAATTCAATGTGGACAAATGTCATGTAATCAAGTTTGGTAAATGTGGAAGAAGACCTGATTGGGATTATACGTTAGGAAATAAAACCCTACACACATCAGAAAGAGAGAAGGACCTAGGTGTGATTATCAATAACAGACTATCTCCGGCAGACCACATCAGTGAGAAGGTACGGAACATGTATACACTGCTTGCAAATATGAGAATAGCATTCATATACATAAATGAAGACATGCTAAGAAAGATAATAACATCATTCATCAGAGCAACCCTGGAGTATGCATCAGTAGTCTGGAGTCCTCATCTCAAAAAACACATAGACAAGATTGAAAAAGTTCAAAGGGCCGCTACAAGATGGGTATCAAGCTTAAGGGATCTAAGCTACGAAGAAACACTAAATAAACTGAATCTACCAACACTACAGGAGAGAATGAATAGAGGTGACATGATTATGCTATATAAATGCATATCAGGGAAGGAGAAAATAGACATAAATGATTACTTAACCTATGGGGAAGCATCAGCAAGAAGACACTGCAAAAAACTGCATAAGAAGACAGGTGATAAAGACGTAAGGAAATTTAGTTTCCCAAGTAGAGCAATTGATAAGTGGAATGCACTACAGAATGAAATAGTGTGTGCCAAAACAATTCACAATTTTAAGGATATGTACGATAAATATGGTTTAAAACACGGGACAGTACGAGCTTGACTCATTCCTGTAAAGATATTATTAGGTAAGAAGAATTAGGTAAGAACGAACACACATACACACACACACACACACACACACACACACACACACACACACACACACACACACACACACACACACACACACACACACACACACAGATGCAGGTAATTACATTATCACCTCACTAGGCAGACAATAAAGTATCATGAGGTTAACTAGGATATAAATATAAAATCCAACGTTCGTCATTTACGTTTGTTAATCAGTACCGCTTGTAACCTCTTCAACCCGATTATGTCTCACTTTAGCTGCATAGTATCGTCTGGTTTTTGCCTAGACCAGAGCTTCCTAACCAGGGTGCCAAAAGTTTCCTGGTGTGCCGTGGCACAGTAAATTGCCCTCCTCCTGTTTAAAACAGTTTCCACAGTTATATGAAATAAATATTAATGGTCATAACAAACGTATTTTAATACTGGAAATAAATAAATGGATTAATCTGAGTTCACAATTCATTTCCATAAATTTCTGTAATGTGAGTAGGCTGCTTATGAATCCATTGCCAGGAAATCTAATTCGGACATGAATTAAACGTTTTCGAATGCTTGCTTGAATCATTCACTGTGACGCGCATTGTCCTCTGAGACTTTTGCACGTTTTTTTTATTTTTATGCGAGGAAGAAGGAACCAAAGGCCATGAGCCCGCAATAACAGTTCCCTCCAAGAGAAAAACAAAATACAAGAGGAACATTGGCTTCTGGTATGTTTTATTACTATTATTATTAGGTGTACCCTGGCAGTGAGCTGTTGACTTGGAAGGAATAGCATTTAAGAAATTATCTAACTATCTGCTGTCAAAGGCCTCAATCCCGTTAATGGTGACCACAAACAAATCGCCTCCACGTCGCCCTGTCCCCCGCCATTTCACTGCCCTCCCCCCAGCTCACAAACCCCTCTATATACCTCTTCTCTCCATCCCTCCACCTCATCCTCGGCTTCCCCTTTCCCCTCACATACACTCTCCTCCTCAGTCTCTCGTTCTTCATCCTCCCCACATGGCCAAACCAGCTCAGTGTATTTCTCCTAACGCTTTCTGTCACATCCCCATCGACGCCACAATGCTCCTTCACTTCCTTATTTGTTAGTCTGTCCACCATGTAACCTAACATGCTCCTCTCAAAATAACTGATTTCCACTGCTCTCACTCTTGTGTCCTTCCATAAAAGAAACGTTCTGTGTTATACAAAGCATTGTATCTCGGTTCATTATCCTCTTGCCTCAGATGCTGAAGAATCAGTCTGTCTCCTTGAAGGCACGAGAGGAACTTGTCCGTATCAAGGATGATCGTAACCTCAGACATATTTCCGTGAAGTAACTGTAGACATATTTTCTGTGCAAATTAAAGTTTCAGCACTAACACACACAGTGAGAGTGTAAAGAAAAAGATCATATTTTTTTTTTATTTTTTTTTTTTATGTGACCGACTCTGGGCATAGGCTTCACAGCCTGCTATCAAGGCCCAGTAGTCCTCCTACGTACCGCACACCTCTGCATGTCACCACTTCGGCGCTAACACCCACCGTCCATACTGAATACATGCTAGGGCTGTCTCATACAGGACTGGTGTATTGGTATCAGCGGGGGTATTTTTACGACATGTCGGCGGGTCTTACAAGTAACTGGATGAGAAGCTTTGCATGGATCTTCTATAACTAAACCAGACATTACGAACCTGTTTTTCAAAACAATCATAAAGTTCCCGCTCATTTTCAGTTAAAGTACCACACATCTATTTTCTTTCTGGGAGAAACATTATGATTTATTTTTATTACAGAAAGTTTCGATGAAGTATTTTATTTTACCTGTCATTCGAAAAGCACATATTGTTTTATATTTAATTAATAACATATTTCAGTAAAACTGCCTGAGTTTATCCTCTGTTGAAAAAACATTATTTTTAAAAATTATTCTATGTGTAGTAAGCAAATGCTTATAACTGCATGAACTGAATATGATATTTATTTCATAATTTAGTAAATTCTTTGAACACTAAATTAAAAAATAATCAATACGTTATTTTAAATACACGGTATTGTACACGTAACAGTTGTTGATGCCTTTCATCATTTAACAAAAGTAAAAATAACCTTATGCAATTTTGACACGTACCGTGACAGCTATTTATTAACCCTGCCGAAAACATAAATAAACTGAATAATGTTCTGTGAAGTAAAAACGGTTGCAGTTTACATTAACCTAGTTGCACAACCACTAACGAAATAGCACTTAAATTCTACATTAAAGCTGATCAAATCTCCACATACTTTTCTGCTTCTTTTTCTACAGGGTGATCCACCTCCTACCAGCCTTCACCGGCCCTCGCCCCTCAACCTCCCCACACCAAGCTGTCCCACAATTCATCCGTGCCTTTGTTTCTCTTCTTGGTAATCCGAATCTTGTTAACAAACCATGGTCGTGGTTCAGAATCCAAACATGGGGATGATACAGTATTGACAACATTAGGTGGTCCTCGCATGAGTGGAGCCAACAGTATATCGGTGGCCAAATTGCTTTTGCTCATCGTAGACTGTAGCACCAGTCGAGCAGGGCAGTACTCCCGAGGTGGATGGAAAGCTGATGACAGGGAGTGCTGGAGCTCCCGTTTCATCAGCCCTCAGGACTAGTTCCTGACCATCCCCCTTTGCTGAACTTTTTCAGTGTCTCAGTTACACAGAGAGTAGGCCAGCATGTTCTCCAGTACAAATTTCTCTATCTTCACCAAACTACATGCACAGTACACACTACACTTCCTATTCAAAATTCACCAAAAATGGCGTCATTTCACCCAGCCTCGGAGTCCCCAGGGGGGGGGGGACCATAAATGCCCCCGCCATCTGCCCCTCTCCCGGTGACGACCCGAGGTGCCTGGAACCACTGTCTGACTCTCTTCTTCTTCATTTCAGCAACATTCGCGGCCTTTCATCTAACTTTCGCTCTGTTGAGCACCACCTCTCCTCCTCTAAACCTCACCTTCTTTTTCTAACGGAGACTCAGCTGTCTGAGGCAACTGACAGCAAACCCTTTTCTGTATCCTCCTACTTTCTCTATACTCATTTCAAAGCCAAAGGTGGCTGTTGTGTATACATACGCAACAACTTATCTTGCTCTCGTGTTCCTGATCTTGATTCTTCTGAATTCTCCACACTCTGGCTTCGGCTTTCCTGTCATTCTCTGACTAAATATATCTGTGCTGTTTACTTATCCCCTAATTCTACTGACTATCAAAAATTCTTTGAATATCTTACTTCTACGATGGAACACATTCTGTCCATTTCTCCTTTCTCTGAAATCTCCATTCTTGGAGATTTCAATGTTCACCACCACCTTTGGCTCTCCTCTCCTTTCACGGATCCACCTGGTGAACAAGCCTACATCTTTTCTATCCTTAATGACCTAGAGCAGCTTGTACAGCACCCTACCCGTATCCCTGACCGCCTTGGAGAGAGCTCCAACATACTTGACCTCTTCCTCACAACTAATCCTTCTGCTTACTCTGTTAATCTTTTCTCTCCGTTGGGCTCCTCCGATCACAACCTTATTACCTTAACCTGTCCTACCACTCCGGTACGGCCTGTGGACCCTCCAGGGAAACGTCGTCTGTGGCATTTTGTAGCCGCGGACTGGGAGGCCCTCAGGCAGTACTTCTTTGATTTTCCCTGGAATGATTATTGCTTCCATGGCTGTGAGCCATCTGAGTGTGCCTTGCGCATTACAGAGGTTATTCTCTCGGGCATGGAAGCATACATTCCTTTCTCATATCCTTTGACTAACGCAAGAAAGCCTTGGTGTAATCACGCTTGTTCTAATGCTGTCCGCAACAAGGAGAAGGCCTACAAACAGGTACCGGAGCCAACCCACCCCTGAATCACATCATCTTTATGTTTCTGCCCGGAATCGTGCTAAGTCTGTTCTTCGCTCTACTAAAAATAATTTCATCCATACTAAATGCTGTCAACACTCCAACTCGAATTCTTCCCGCTCCTTCTGGCACCTTGCCAAAAATCTTTCTAACAACTTTACCTCATCATCCTTCCCTCCTCTTTTCTACTCTGATGGTTCTGTAGCTATTTCTTCTACTGATAAAGCAGATCTCTTCGCACAGACTTTCTCCTCCAATTCCACCTTAGACGATTCCGGTGCTGTTCCTCCATCACTTCCCCCCTCTGACTTCCTCATGGCTGACATTAAAATTTCTTCAGTTGATGTATTTTCTGCCATCACTGGCCTCAGTACTAACAAGGCATATGGGCCTGATGGGGTCCCTCCTGTTGTTCTCAAGAACTGTGCTTCTGTGCTTACACCCTGCCTAGGCAAACTATTTCGCCTTTGTCTGTCAACTTGTACCTTTCCTTCTTGCTGGAAGTTTGCTCTCATTCAGCCAGTCCCAAAGAAGGGTGACCACTCCCAACCCTCCAACTATCGTCCAATTGCTTTAACGTCCTGTATTTCAAAAGTTTTCGAGTCAATTCTTAATAGAAAAATATTAAGGCATCTTTCCTATCACAACCTTCTTTCCGATCGTCAGTATGGGTTCCGTCAGGGACGCTCCACTGGCGATCTTCTCACCTACCTTTCAGACTCCTGGTCATCCTCCTTTCGGGACTTTGGCGAAAGCTTTGCCATTGCACTTGACATCTCAAAGGCTTTCGATCGAGTCTGGCATGGGTCTTTAATTTCCGAACTGCCCTCCTACGGTTTCTGTCCTTCTATCTGTGCCTTCATCGCTAGCTTCCTTTCTGGTCGTTCTGTAGCCGCTGTTGTAGACGGCCATCGTTCTTCTCCTAGATCTATCAACAGTGGTGTTTCTCAGGGCTCTGTCCTATCACCAACTCTCTTCCTTTTATTCATCAATGATCTTCTAGGCTGTACATCTAACCCTATCCACTCATACGCTGATGACTCCACCCTTCACCTTTCCATTCGGTTCCCGCAACGCCCATCTCAACAGTTACTTCAAGAAACAAGGGATGAGGCTATGGCACACCTAATGTCTGACTTGGCTCATATCTCTGACTGGGGTAAAAATAATATGGTTGTCTTTAATGCATCTAAGACTCATTTCTTACACCTATCAACCCGACGAAATCTTCGACAGGTATACCCACTAATGTTTAATAATATTCAGCTTAATCCTGCATCATCCTTGAACATGCTTGGGGTTTCATTTACTTGGGACTTATCTTGGAAAGATCATATTGCATCTCTTGTAAAATCTGCTTCCAAGAGATTGGGTGTGCTAAGCCGACTCCGCTCTTTCTTTACCCCTGCACAATTGTTGACTCTATACAGGGGTTTTATCCGCCCCTGTGTGGAGTACAACTCTCATGTGTGGGGAGGCTCCCCACATACAGCTCTTCTCAATAGGGTGGAGTCAAAGGCTTTTCGTCTCATTGACTCTCCTCCTCTTGCTGACTCCCTTCATCCTTTGTCTCTTCGCCACATTGTTGCATCTTTGTCTCTTTTCTGTCGCTACTTTAGTGGTCACTGCTCCTCTGAGCTGTCTGCTTGCGTTCCTCCACCTCTGCGACGGGCGCATGGCGCCCGTCTGGCAGCAGACTCTCGTCCCTTTTCTGTCCAGCTCTCTGGTGCAGGAGTTGACCGTTGCTCCCAGTCTTTCATTTATGCAAGAGGTCAGCTCTGGAACTGTCTCCCTCTGTCTGTATTTCCTGCTGCCTATGATCTCCAGTCTTTCAAACGTAGTGTGTCCAGGCATCTCAAAATGATTGGATCTTGAATTTGGCTCTCTATTGTATTTTGTTTTTCTCTTGGAGGGAACTGTTACTGCGGGCTCATGGCCTTTGGTTCCTTCTTCCTGGCATAAAAAAAAAAGAAAAACTAATAATAGTGTCATCACCAGCTGTTCCTCCTGCATTTCAGCAATCGTTCCAACTACCGCCTCAGTACGAGACAACAGATCCTCGTTCGATATGACACCCAGGCCGCCAGACTAAGACAGTTATCTGTCAGGGAAGGAGGTTAGAGGGTGAGCAGTAACAATGGGTAACAACTGTATTTATGTATAATGACCAGGGGTATGGATGTGTCCTTTCTGTGGCCGGCAGTGTGTAAGTGGTCGAGCAGGGCTATGTGGGCATGGTAGTCATGTGTTTATGTCGGTACACTGGGAAGCAATCAGCCCATGTTTACTGGGGCACATATTCGACGTGTGGGGGAGCCAGGTGTTGCGTGCCAGAACACGTATAGAGATTGTATACTTTGGGATTTGGAGCCATTCTTTGAATCAGGTTTGTTTCAGTTTTGGCGCGATATCTTGTCTCATTCTCTTTCCAAGTTGGATATCTTTCCACCCTTCCCCAAGGCACCCCGCAACCGTGAGAGAGAGAGAGAGAGAGAGAGAGAGAGAGAGAGAGAGAGAGAAGGCGTGTGTCTGTGTCGGCTGACTATCCCACGTCATTATTTGTTTAACTGGTATAACAGAGGACACTGAAATATTAAACCTGTTAAAAATTAATAAAATATTGTAAAACATTATTATAATTATTATTTATGGATATAGGAGTTTGTGAAGAAAATAAGTTATGTGAGAAAGCATGACGTGATATTCCAGCTGTACAGTCAAGATTAGTAATCTCTAACCAGAGACGCGTTGCGGGCAGTGTCGTGACCACACACGAGCCACGCATTCGAACACAACCTCTGCACTACTGGGCGGGGCAGAGAACTGTAACCAGGTGATCTGAAGCGTACTACTCCTCATATCTTTGATATTACCATATTCTTATGGTTTCTCCTCCATAATATAATAATCTTGGTTTATTGACAGGGCCGACATTTCTTCAATCAGTCTGCAATTTAGCAATTTCCAAGAAGTAAGAAAACATGTGCCACTATACGTGGGTATTGGCATCATATATATCGTAATAATTATTTATGAATTAACGGCATTTATTAGCACACATTTGACCACAGGGGACATGCAGCTAAGATGTCGCGTAGGAACAGGGCAACCATTCCCACTGGATGGCAACGGCATAGATATAAGACTAGAGGCAGCTTAGTCCATTCTTCAGTGCAGCGGCTATGCGTCTTTGCGGCCGCCATCTCGGAGCGGTCAAGCATGTAATAGTGGGGCTTGTTTTAATTCGGACTATGAATATGAATGTTCTTGTGGTGGAGGTGGTGATGATGGTTATTGTTGTGGTGGTGTTGATGGTGGTTATTGTAGTGGTAGTCGTGACTGTTGCTGTGGTGGTGGTGGTGGTGATGGTGGTTTTTGTTGCTGTTGTTGTGGTGGTGGTGATGGTGGTTTTTGTTGTTGTTGTTGTGGTGGTGGTTGTGTTAATTGTGGTTGTTGTTGTGGTGGTGGTTGTTGTGTTAACTGTGGTTGTTGTTGTGTTAGTGATGGTTGTTGTTGTGGTGGTGGTGGTTGTCGTGATGGTGGTTATAATGGTGGCTGTTGTAGTGATGATTGTGGTTGTTATTGCTGTGGTGGTGGTTGTGATGGAGGTGGCGGTGGATGTTGTAGCTGTTGTGGTGGTGGGTGTTGTGGTGGTCATTGTTGTGATGGTGGCTATAGTTGTTGCTGCTGTTGTTGTTGTGGTGGTGGTGGTTGTTGTGGTGTTTTTTTGTGGTTGTTGTCGTTGTTGCTGTTGTTGTTGTGGTGGTGGTGGTGGTGGTTGTTCTTGTCGTGGTGGTGCTTGTGGTTGTGTTGGTTGTTGTTGTTGTTGTTGTTGTTATGGTGGTTGTTGTTGTGGTGATGATTATTGTTGTTGTGGTTCTTGCTGTGGTGGATATTGTTGTGGTGGTTGTTGTGGTGGTGGTTGTTGTGATGGTGGTGGTTGTTTTTGTGGTTGTTGTTGTGATGGTTATTGTTGTTGTGGTGGTTATTGTTGTTGTGGTGGTTATTGTTGTTGTGGTGGTTATTGTTATGGTGGTGGTTATTGTTGTGGTGGTGGTTACTGTTGTGGTTGTTGTTGTGATGGTGGTGGTGATTGTTGTAGTGATGGTGGTTGTTGTGGTGGTGGTGGTTTTTGTGGTTGTTATTGTGGTGGTTATTGTTGTGGTGGTGGTTGATGTGCTGGTGGTTGTTGTTGTGATGGTGGTGGTTGTTGTTGTGATGGTGGTGGTTGTTGTGGTGGTGGTGATTGTTGTTGTGGTGGTGATTGTTGTTATGGTGGTGGTTGTGGATGTTGTTGCTGTTGTGGTGGTGGATGTGGTGTTGGTGGTAGTGGTTGTTGTTGTTGTTGTGGAGGTGGTGGTGGTGGTGGTGGTGGTGGTTGCTGTTGTTGTGGTGGTAATGTTTGTGTTTCCTGGTTCATCTGAAACGTGAACTCGGTGGACTGCAGGCTTAAACTTCCCTTCTGCAACCCACCATCCTCCTTTCGGGGGATAAGGAAGCAGTTGAGGGACGTTTGCATAACCAGACAGTTGAGCCGGCCGTGCTATCGGTGCCACCTTAGATATATTCCGCTACTTTCTAAGCCCAAAAAGCAGCACAGCGCTGTTCCCATTCTAGGTAAATAGTGGTCAGCTTTGACCATCGTCAGGAACACGACATCGTCTACCTCAACCGTACCAAGATGGCGGCCCCGCAGACGCATCTACAGTAGTGTCATGTGGCATCTAGGCTTATCTATATCTATGGGCAACGGGCCCTGTTATCACTAGAGAAAAACATTGTTCAAAGTAGTAGTAGTAGTAATTTTTTGCCAATTATATAAGTATTATAAATCATTCTTACTTAGAATATGTCGTGTGAATGCCGGCTGCTGTGGCAATAGTGGATATCACCTATCAACAGCTCGGTTAAAGGCTCGCCTCAAGAAATAGGTCAGTGAAATAATAAACATTAATAAAACAGTATGAAATTAAAATATCATCACGCACTCATTATGTACTAAAAATAACAGCTATAACCAAATTTGTCTATTTCTTACCGTGCATATATTACTTGAGAAAGTAATATAATATGTGAAACAAAAGTGCTTCAGTGATGCTTAGAAAATTGTTCATTGAAGCACTAAACCTTTCTGAAACAATGGTGGAGTGTGTCTGACTGTGTAGCTTACGCCTGGCCACGACTTTGGCTAACTCTCTGGTCAGAGATTAATGATCATGAGTGTACATAATCGTATATTTAGTGCCACATAAAGACATTCACTAATTTGTGGTGCACAGACCATTTTTACACAAATATTGTCCATAGTGATTATTAGAGATATTAATGTGACTTGCTTGAATTAATAGTTTCACCTAACCAGACCAGAACTGCTGTCATATGTGCAAGAAAAAAAGTCTGAACGAATCAATTAACCGATTAGCTCCCAGAGTTCCTATGTGAGAGATTACGCTGAAAGGGCACTAAGCAAACCGCCCTCCGCCTATCGACCCACAGTAACAAAGCTCATAGGTCCCTACCCCGAAGTTCCCTTCTTTATTAGATTTTGAAAATGTCCAGTTCCATCCTGTACTGAGGATTCTGGGTGCAGAATGGGTTAAGGAAACTTACAGATTTGCCAGTGTTTAACCCATTAGCTCCCAGACTTCCTGTACGAGGGATTTTGCTGGAAGGTCACTAAGCTATCTGCCCTCCTCTTATCAGCTCATAGTCGCAAAGCTCATAGGTCCCCATCCCCGGGTTACCTTCTAATTAAATTTTGAAAATGCCCAATACAGCGCAATTTTACAAGATTAAAAAACTTAAATGAAAACTCGAATTACCCCTGTGAAACTTGATACCAGTGCCTCACTCGCCATTAGCAAGAGGATAATGCCCCCCTACCCCCGACCGTCATCTGAATTCTTCTATCTCAGAATCAGTAAAAAGAAACTTTGCCGTGAGGAGGAACAATACAAAAAAATTTTCATTTGTCATTATCATCATCATCATCCTGACCTCCATTCAGATTCAAGGGGAGGGTGAGGAGTAGCAACATCCAGACAGCCCAAGGTTCCAATCCAATGGGTCACGCTTCTATTCACAATCATATATATATATATATATATATATATATATATATATATATATATATATATATATATATATATATATATATATATATATATATATATATATATATATGTAATGGTTTACAAGTGGGGAAATTTTCATATCTGACAGACATGTGAGAGGGAGGTGGTCGGGCTGATGGCGACCTTGCTGTGTTGCCAAGTTACTCAATTTTCTTTAAAATTTTACATGTTGTTCTCATTGTGAATTAAACTATTCTTTCATTAATCGTCAGGCAAGTATCTCAGTGTGTGTGGACCAGCCGAGTGACGACGAGATGCAGTGATGAGGCACTGAGGTACTGTTCACCTGCCACACCACCCTCACCACTACGCACAACAGTTACCGAAGAGCAATTTTTCTCTGATTTTGGCTTTTTTTCCACATCACCCATGAGGCAAAAGTCTCGGCACGTTCTTCTTTTTTATAGAGGTTTCCTCACGAGGCCTAATCCTCCCTGAAAGTCTGAGATGTTGATAATGAATGAATACTATTGAACAAACTTACAAAATGATGATCAAAGTGACCGCCACCAGCTGCTAAGCACTTCCTTGCACGATCCAACACAGACTGCATAGCCTTCCTCAAAACTGCTGGGTTGTGCCTGATAATTTGTGCTGTTCCCTTGATTCGATGGAGGAGTTCTTCCCCGCTGTTTATCTTTTTCTTGTATGCCAGTGACTTCATGTGTCTCCAAAGGTGAAAGTCCAGAGGTGTTGAATCGGTATCTTGCAGGCAATGGGTGAGGTTTTCCACGGCCTATCCATCGATCTAGGAATTCTTGGTGATATATTCAGACACTTGTTTGCTGTAGGGTGGATGCACCCCCTCTTGTTGAAAAATGATACGTCGTCGTGTCTTCAGGGGCACATCTTCAAGTAACAGGGGAAGCTCATTTCTGAGAAAATTAATGAAGACATCTCCTGTAAGCCCCCCTTCAAAAATATGAGGTCCAATTAGCTGGTTGTCAATCATACCGCACCACACATTAACTGAAAATCGCTGTTGAAAGTTCCGTTCAACTGTTTCCTTGGGATTCTCTTTTGACCACCAATGTGCATTACGAGTATTATGTGATCCACTGCGGGTACATATGGCTTCATCAGTGTATAAAATGTACTTGCACAGCCGAGGATGATCTGCTAGCCAAGTATGAAATCAAGTCATTGAGCAGAATCTCCGGGTTGTGGATGCTGAACTTGTTTTATGTGATATGGGTACAGACCTTCCCACTTTAATGTTCTCCAAACCTTCTCTCGTGGAACACAAAGTCGGGATGAAATTCTTCTTGTACTGATGCAGATGCTAGGGCTGCGGTGTACCAATCATACTATGCGTCGTACTTCATCTTACTTCTCCATGCATTCAGGTATGTCTCCAACTCTACGAAAACAACCTTTGGCCCGGAGATGCTGGTAGACATAATAAAACACTTTTGCATCTAGGCTCCTTCTGTTTGGATATTTCCGTCTGTATTCTCTTGCTGATGCATCAGCGTTGCCATTGCAGAATTAACAGATAAAAATCATATTTGCACACTCCATGTTTGTAAAAGTGAATGGCATTGTAGCGAAATGTGGGTGAAACTGTCCCTGGAATTGATAGGCCTGCCATACTCGCTAGCACTTGGAGGGAACTGTCAGTTTGAGCTCTGAGCTACCTCATCTCGTATTACTGGTAGGCAATCTTTGCCATGTTTACCCTCAATAGTAGATTTATTTGTCACTTTAAATTGACATACCCTTCTATGTAGAACAATTACTTACCTGACGATTAATGATAGAACAGTTTAATTCAGAATGAGAACAACGTGTAAAATTTAAAAGAAAACTGAGTAACTTGGCACACAGCAAGGTCGCCACCAGCCCCGCCGCCTCCTGCTCACATGCGTCAGATTTGAAAGTTTCCCCACTTGTAAACCATTACATTAAACACCTATTGTCAGAGTAATTTATGCTTAAAATTGCATAAGCTTGCATTCCCAATAGTTTCCGGAAAAAAATCGTTAATCACTTATATATATATAGGCTATATATATATATATATATATATATATATATATATATATAGATATATATATATATATATATATATATATATATATATATATATATATATATATAAAGTACATTAATTTTTGACCTGGAGCAGTTTCTTTTATTCATTACTTTCACGTGGGTTAATTTCATCCAGAATTATTCATTTTACACACTTCACATTAAGACTTTTAGGCAGAAATTAATGCAATTTTTATTACCTATTCCTACAATGTTGTAAGAAAGAATATTGAATGAACAGTCCTTTGTTACTTATTAAGGTTCTGATGATGGTAGATACACACCACAAAGCCAGCCAGGAGACAGGACGTGTGTGTTGGGCAATTCCCAGGTCCTGTCCTCCCCCCTTATTATTACTTAACCAGCCCATACCCCACTGACCGGGCTAATGTATGGCCCAGCCTGCACTATAGGTGCAGGAAATCTTTAACCCGCCATGTGCCGGCTATTTTTAGCCCTCTGGGTCACCCCAGTGCCGGCAATTTTTCGACCTTTTTTTTCTTTTTTTTTGGCTAAAATGATAGATTTTGATGTGGAAACAACGAATTTTGCCATTAAAATGCTCACCGAGGCTCGGAAATGAGTTTTATTAAGTCCTGCATACTTGTGTACAGGTATAGCCGCTCTCTCACGCTCACCACATATGTGAGAGAAAGCCGTTATCTATGAAAGGTATACCAGGTATTTATGCTGGGAAGGTATAGCAATGTTCAGTACACTTTTTTGATCACTTATTACTTCAGCATCTATCACAATTTGCGTGTCTTTCTCACCGTGAAAGCATTATCTTATTTTACTTGAAGTTAGGTACAACCTGACTTCATTATGTACATTCCTGGCACTTACAAGAAGGTATTTACAAATTGACTTCACTATATAGTCCTTACACTTACAAGAAAATATTTACAACTTACACTTACATGAAAATATTTATAAAATGCCTTCACTATGTACAGCACTGGGTGAGGCACACAGGCAGAGTGAGGCAGAGCGAGCGTGAAGGGGGGAGCGAGTGAGTGTATGGCCTTGACAGCCTGGGGGATGCCAATTTTTACCTGCGAATCTTGAAAAATGTGGTCCCAGAGAAGTATATATTTTAAACTGTTTTAAAACGGCACTGGCCGCGGCATTATGTCAGACAGTTTTAAAACGGCACTGGCACGCGGCGGTTTAAACAACAAACAACAACAGATGGTAGATATACTGTATGGAATCGTTACCCAATCACACACACCGCAACACAGCCAGGAGACAGGGCGTGTGTGCTGGGCATTCCCCAGGCCCTGTCTTCCCCCTTACCTTTACTCAAGACAACCACCACCAACCGGGCTACAGCAAGGCCCGGTCTCCTCGAATTGAGGAGAGAATCATCAACAACAACAACGTTACCCAATTGAGATGAAGATATTTGTACAAGACATGGTGATTTTATTCATATATATATAATTATAATTATATAGATGTATAGATAGATATAGATATATAGATATTGATAGATATAAATATATAGATATAGATATAGATGGATTGACAGGCAGATACATACATACATACATACATAAAGATAGAAAGATAGATACATGGACTGACAGATAGATAAACAGATAGATATTCGGTCGGCTAGTGGAAGATAACGAACATAATTATCTTGTGGCTTTGGCTGCATGGGGAGGGGGTAAGTATTGCTGCTCAGGAGTGTACAGTATGTGTGTATTCTTAGGTTGATGGGCGAGTCCCCACGGTGGCTGGCGGTGGTGGGTCAACATGAACGGGCCCTGAAGGAGCTCAAAAGGGCAGCCAAGTGGAACAACGTCGTCCTTCCCCCAGACCACGAGCTGCTTGCCATCATGCATAGCGTCCAGCAGCAGGTAGGGTACACTGCGGCATCGTACCGTACTCTGCTTAAATGAACAGTCGGAAAAAGTTGTTCAAACTAAGTGTGTATTTATCATTTTCCTCGTGACTTCACCATATCAAAGAGAGTCGCTATAGAGGGAAGAAAAATGCCTCTTTTAGCCTATGGAGGTTAGCTAGCAGAGAAAGTGGTATTATAAATGGTGCAATAATTGACAATCGTATGTCCATGGCTACCTGCCCTCATACACCACCCTCCCTTTCATCTTATCCTGCCTGTTACAAGAATACAAAAAAAAAAAATAAATTGGATACTTGTTTATCTCATGCTAACACATTATCATATAATTAGCAATAATGACATATAGTACGTTCTACTTATATCCTTTTCCTGAAGACTTTTGGTAAGTGTCATGTAAATTAACATGTAGCCTACCCTGAATGAGAGTGATAATAGGGCCATCTACACTTTCTATTTTTAAACTATTTCACCAATTTCCATAATATGATGTACTTGTTAAGGTAATGAAACACTTAGGTTTGCCGTGATCAGTGAGTCTTCTTCATGAACTAAATTCCCATGTAATGTATACTTACCTGTGGTTTGTGAAAACTAGCATCATCCTTAACGAAAGGAGATGAATCAGGAAGGGAACTCAATAACATTATGACGTGAAAATGTTTAACCATTATCTGTCTACCTATCTCTTGCCAGACGCCTTAATCCCATAAGGGCTGGCCACAAACAAATCGCCTCCATGTCGCCCTCTCACCCCCCATTTCACTGGTTTGCTCCCAGCTCACACACCGCTCTCTCATATACCTCTCCAATCCATCCCTCCATCTCATCTTGGCCTCCCAGTCACTCTCCTCTCTTCCACCTCACTCACATACATTCAACTCGTCAGTCTCTCGCTTTCCACCCTGTCCACCTCAAAGTGTTTCTCCTAACGCTCTCTGTCACATCGACATTCACATCACAATGCTCCTTCACTTCCTCTTTTGCCAGTCTGTGTCTCCATTTGGCTACACATGCTCCTCATTTCCACTGCTTTCACTCTTGACTTGTGTCCATCAAACTAGGTCCAAGCTTCACTTCCATACGTTGGAGTTGGTATCACAATACTGTCATGCAGTGACTTTTTCACTTCCATGCTCACTTCCTTATTTCTTATCACTGCATTCAAGGAACCAGCAACCTTTCTTCCTGGTTGTACCCTTTCAAGCACTGCACCCTCTAAACTTCCATCTTTACTCATTACACTACCCTACTATAGTCCTTCCCATTTTCCATGTCCTCCTCGTCCAACTTCATTTTACATTCACTGACTTTATTTATCTCGAAGACCATAACTTTACTCTTCCCTATATTCACCTTTAGATTCCGTTTCTTACACATTCTCCCAAACTCATCCACCAAGCCTTGCAGCTCCCTTCGTCTTCACTTAAAAACACAGTATCATCTGCAAACAAGAGTGCAGGGAGTTTCCAAACACTACCCTCTCTCACTAGGGCCACTCCAACATCCACTGCCGTACCTTGTATCTCTTTTATAGCCCCATCCATATACAGATTGAAGAATCATGGAGACATGACACATCCCTGTTTCAATCCAACCTTCTAACAGAAAAATTCATTCAGTTCACTATCCACATGCACTGCAGCCTTAGCATCCTCATACATAATGTTCACGGCATTCAACAACCTCCCATTTACTTCACATATTCTTATTACTTTCCACTATCCTTCTCTATCCACCCTGTCAAATTCTTTCTCCAAATCCATGAACTTCATTCCTTTCTCTAGAAACTCTCCCACTAATGACCTAAGAATGAATATCTGATCTACACAACCTCTTCCTTTCCTAAAACCTCCTTGTTCTCTTCCAACTAATTCCTCTGCTATTTCCCTAACCCTGTCAATAAGTATCCCACCATATACTTTTCCTATTACACTAAAAAGATAAATGCCATAATGATTACCACACATTTCTTTTCCTCTTTTCCTTTGTACAGGGGAAAAAGTATACCTGATTTCAAATCCTCCCTCCCAGGCCAAACTGCATATCTTCCACATCCATTCTACTACTATCTGTCCTCCAAACTTCAGCATTTCACCACACATTCCATCAGTTCGTGGGACTTTCCCCATTTTGACTTTCTTCATTGCTTTCACTATTTCCATCCAACTGATTTCTTCCTCTCCTCTCACCTCCCTCGGTCTCCTAGCCATTCCCAAGCCATTTATCCTCATATTACTTTCATTCTCTATGTTCAGCAATTCCTTAAAGTGTTCTCTCTCCATCAGCTCACTTTTTTCTCCCTTGTCCACCAGTAATCTACCATTTTTATCTTTCACTCCCCGGCAAACTTCTTTGACACCCTGTCTAACTCTCCTTACCTCTTTCCAGAACATGATCTTGCATGCCCTCCACTTTACACTCAACTTCCTTCCATATTCCTCATCCACTCTGATCTTACTCTCTCTTACTAATCTTTTCACCTCTCTCTTCCTCTCTACATATAACTCTTTCTTCCATCTCTCAACTTCATCCACACCCCCGTTTCTCATCCACTTACTACATGCTTTCATCTTTTGTGCCACAGGATGTTTCACCTCATCATTCCATCATGCTGTTCCTTGCACCCCCTTTCGTCTTCTCTTCATCCTACACACCACTTCACAGGCTGCACAGATTTCTTCTGTGTATATCGTCCACATACCTTCCACGTCCCCCATCTGCTCCAATACATATTTACCCAATCGCTCCACGACATCTCTCTTATACTATGCTTTTTTTTTTTTTTTATCCTCTTGTAACCTTTCCACCCTCCTTGAATGAACTACTTCCTCCTTTCATTTCCTTCTATTTTTCCATTTCATTTGAACCCCGATTCTCACCACCACCAAGTGGTGATCAGAAATTCCATTCTCCCAACCTCCATATGATCTTGCATTCATTACACACCTTCTCATCCTATCATCCACACACATAATTAATCACTGCCTTATTTATATATATATATATATATATATATATATATATATATATATATATATATATATATATATATATATATATATATATATATATATATATATATATATAATAGTTAAACATTTTCACATCTTAATGAATGAAACACTACATATTGCAGACGTACTTAGTAAATTCTATGCATATAAAGAACGTTTAAGTATCTGTTTTATTATATGTGAAAATATCTCTTACCAGTATATAAGTGGTAACCATTAATCATTATCACTTTCTTAACCCACCAGGCTGCTTCGGCCAAGAAGGCTGATGATGAAGTAAGCTCAGTCACCTCCAGATTCAGTCGAGCTGTTGACCAGTTCATGATTCTGTTTAAGTATGTTTAACTTATGTATGTTTTAGAGAGAGAGAGAGAGAGAGAGAGAGAGTGAGAGAGAGATCGGTAGAGATATATATATATATATATATATATATATATATATATATATATATATATATATATATATATATATATATACACCGGTATATATTGCCAGACGCCTCAATCCCGTTCCGGGTGGCCACAAACAAATCGCGTCCATGTCGCCCTGTCCCTCGCCATTTCACTGCCCTGCTCCCAACTCACACCCCTCTCTCTCATATACCTCTCCACCCCATCCCTCCATCTCATCCTCGGCCCCCCCCCCTCCCTCTCCCCCCCTCCATCTCACTCGCATATACTCTCTTCGTCAGTCTTTCACCCTCCATCCTTCCCATATGGCCAAACCACCCCAGTGTATTCTTCCAAACGCTTCCTATCACATCCGCATCGACACCACAACGCTCCTTTATATCCTCATTTGTCAGCCTGTCTCTCCATGTGACTCCACAGGCTCCTCTTAAATAACTCGTTTCCAATGCTCTCACTCTTGACTTGTGTCCTTCCAACAAAGTCTAAGCTTCATTTTCATACGTTAGAGTTGGTATCACAATACTGTCATGCAGTAACTTTTTCACTTCCATGCTCACTTCCCTGTTTCTTATCACTGCTTTCAAGGAACCAGCAACCTTTCTCCCCTGCTGTACCCTTTCAAGCACTTCACCCTCCAAACCTCCATCCTTACTCATCACACTACCCAAGTACTTTAACGTACTCACATTTTCCAGTTCCTCATCATCCAACCTCGGTGTACATTCACTGACTTCACCTCTCTCAAAGACCATCACTTTACTCTTCCCTACATTCACCTTTAGATTCCGTTTCTTACACACTCTCCCAAACTCATCCACCGAGCCCTGCAGCTCCCCTTCGTCTTCATTCAACAACACAATATCATCTGCAACAACAGTACAGGGAGTTTCCAAACACTATCCTCTCTCACCAGGGCCACTCCAACATCCACTACCCTACCTTGTACCTCTTTTATTACCCCATCCATGTGCAGATTGAACAACCATGGACACATGACACATCCCTGTTTCAACGCAACCTTCAAAGAGAAAAATTCACTCAGATCACCATCCACACTCACTGCAGCTTTAGCACCATCATACATACTGTTCACAGCATTCAACAACTTCCCATCTACTCCATATATTCTTAATATTTTCCACAATCCTTGTCTATCCACCCTGTCATATGCTTTCTCCAAATCCATGAAAGCCGCATACAACTTCTTTCCCTTCTCTAGAAACTTTTCCACTAAAGATCTAAGAATGAATATCTGATCTACACAACCTCTTCCCTTCCTAAAGCCTCCCTGTTCTTCTCCAACTAATTCCTCTGTTCTTTCTCTAACTCTGTCAATAAGTATCCTACCATACACTTTTCCTATTATACTAAGAAGACAAATGCCCCTATGATTACCACACACCTCTGTTTCCCCTTTCCTTTGTCCAAGGGAATACTTATACCTGACTTCCAATCCTCCGGGACCCTACCTTCCTCCCAGGCCAATCTGCACATCTTCCACATCCATTCTACTACTATCTCTCCGCCATGCTTCAGCATTTCACCACACACTCCATCAATATAGATACGCATATATATATATATATATATATATATATATATATATATATATATATATATATATATATACAGTATCTATCTATCTATCTATCTATCTGTCTATATATAGTATCTATCTATCTATCTATCTATCTATCTATCTATCTATCTATCTATATATATATATATATATATATATATATATATATATATATATATATATATATATATATGACGGAGTAATACAAAAGGGGTGAAGAATTGTTAAAATCTTGAGCCTGATAAACGCGAGGGCGCCTTTTTATATTTCGGTTTTGTCGTCCATGGATGATTGTTATTTTGTCGTGTGAATCACAGTAACTAATGTGGTTAGCGAAGTTATGCTAAACGACTCTTGTAAAACAAACAAACAAAATAAAGTAATCTTTTCTGAGCTGAATTTCCTCAGTAACAAGAATTAAACAAAAAATGTATTCTCGGGCTGAAGGAGATAATCTGAACCATTTACGATTTATTTGCTAACTACTGAACGCCACTGCAATGACCATGCTTTATAAAATACCATACTGAAAAGTTGAGCTTGGTGTGTGTGTGTGTGTGTGTGTGTGTGTGTGTGTGTGTGTGTAATTACATAACCAAAGGTGGCCTACTAAGTAAGATATTGCTTCCACTGTAGTCTGTTTTCTTGTAGCGGAGATCCGTACCCCTTTCAGTTCAGTTAATAGCGGTCAGGTTTACTCAGGCTGGAGGTTAAGTTGACTGTTAACCATGGAAACCTATTCGTACCTCAGAGCTAAAGCTCAAAGAGTTCATGCAACGACAACTTAGTATTCAGGCTGTAGGAGTGACCTAAGGGTGTTAACACATTCATGCACGTGATCATCATCGTGATGGTCAAGCCTCTCACTCCGTCTTCCGCCCCAGCCACAGTTCCTGTAGTTGTTACTGCAGGTTCATCTGGACATTAACCCAGTGGACTGTAGGACATCGACCACTTCAACCGGTTGATTCTAGACGTCTTTTGTCAATGGTATGTTGAAGGATTGTCTGTATTTTGATATCGTGATGCATAAGGCGGGTAAGAATGTCGTAGGGATGGAGGGTGTACGAGTACTGCAGTTTGGTCATAGCTGGTTGTCTGTGATTTGTACTTTGTGTTGATACTGCAGTAGGGTTTTTTTGTGACCACATCGTAGTCTCGGTAGGCGTACTCGTATTTCTCTGGGCAGGGTAGTTCTTGAGAGGTGGATGTCTGGTCGTGATTTGTGCAACAGGAATTATGGTTTTGGATGACTGTTGTGACCTTATGTTTATGTACGTGTTTGTGAAGGTTAGTATTACGTGGAGGAAAAGGGATGTTACTGAAATACTCCGTGTAGTGTTGGGTAATTGTTTTTTTTTTTTTTTTTTTTTTTTTTTTTTTATGGTGGGGGGGGGGGTTGAGGCAACGTGAAAATACAAGGATAGGATGGGAAACTACTGAAACAGCAAACTGTATACCTCTCATATTCGTATGATCCTAGACTGGAAGAGGTTTTGTTTGTTGACGTAGTCAACTTGGACTTGTATTCTTAGCACATCCTGTTTTTATTCTTAAGGTTTTGATTTTCATTACAGCTGTTGTTCTAATAAACTGTTTGTTTTCAGGGATTCATTCTGTTGTCCGAAGATAGTGTCTGTGAGTATCTTTAGACCATCGAGTCTGCGAGACCCCTTTCCATTGATGTTATTTATTTACTGGAAAAAAGGATCGTGTGAGTTAAATTATGTCCTAGAATTTTATGGTCTATTTCCACAAGGAGTGGTTGGTTAAAGAGGGTGTGTTAGAGATTCATGTCTGTCATGAGAGAAGGAGATGGTTGGTTTGGTTACTAATTCAGTCATTCAGACTGAATTAACAAGTTCTCTAGTGACTGTAAATATAGTTAATCGTTTGATGAGTTTTGGGGTGTTTTGAAGCTATTGACAAGTCGTTTGCACAGATCACTGTTACAAAAGGCAAAGAGATGGACAGATAGTGGCAGGATAGATTAAAATGAAAAAAGTGAAGGAACTGAGCCCACTGAGACCCTACTAAATGGTAATATGATTATAGAACTATGTTTTAAGTTGAGTACGTGGGTTTATCTGCCTGAGACGAGGTTGACTAGCCATTTCCTCCCCACCATGTTTATGACTAAGATTTTATTTACCAGAGTGTGCGTTGCTACTGTCCCAGAATAATTGTTTATGGCTATTGCTACTAATGTGTTTATTAACCCCTTTGCAGCTGGCATACTGGATCAGATACAACCTCCAGATCTGAAAATATGAACGTCTTTAGAAATTAATGAACCTCTTCCCCCCATACTATGATAGGAAATGTTGTCCTCAGTAAGAAATATTCCCATTTTGTGTGTCTGTTCCCTCACTGGGCACCGCTATGGGCAGTTATAATTTTCCATTACTGCTGCAAACAGACATGTATACACGTCGGCATGCATGCATGAGTGTATAATTATCGCCCTCCTTATACAGCAATAATGATTTTCCTCGCCTCTGTGTGTGTGTGTGTGTGTGTGTGTGTGTGTGTGTGTGTGTGTGTGTGTGTGTGTGTGTGTGTGTGTTTATGCGAGGAAGAAGGAACCAAAGGCCTCGGGCCTGCAATTATTGTCCCTTCCAAGAGAAAAACAAAATACAAGAGAGAGGCCATAATAGCTCATGAATGGCTTGAACTATCAGCATGAAACCTTCAGGGTATCAAGATATGACCAAAATCTTGGACTAGTTCGAAAATGAGCACTCGGGGTCAAGATCAAGGTCACTAAAATGACTGCCAAAGGTTAATTTGTTTTTATCGCCCACATTTAGCACCATCATATCTCATGAATGGCTTGAGTTTTATCAACATGAAAACTTTAGCGTATCAAGATATGGCCAAAATCTTGGACTTAGCCAGCAGCACGTTGTGGCAGGCGACTAGCGTTCGGCTCTCGATGTTTTTCCTTCTATTTACTGTATGTATGCACTTATGTAAGTATATTTGTATGTACTGTGCAGTCGTGGTCGTAAATAATCGCCTATCCTCCTGTACTCCGTGCCTCAGGCTGGCTGCTTTATGCGTGGCAAGTCACAGTGGAGAAAGAGGGGCTGAGAGGGGGGCCAGAGAGAGAAGGGAAGGTGGGTGGGGGGAAAAGCGATGGTGTTGGGGTGGGGTGAGGGAGGGGAAGGAGGGAAGGTAGGTTAGTTAGAATGAAATGTGTACTGGTGGTCACATTATTTGTCTATTTTTTTCATTCGAGGCATGATATAAAGGAGTTAATATTTGGTAGATAATGCTGCATTACACCTTGTATAACGGCGTCAGATAACAAGCTACACATAGGTGGAGATATCAAGGGCTGGCTCGTGACAGATATATCCTGACGTGATAGATCAAACATTAGTGCTGAGCCAGAAATTTCTAGCACAACACACTATTGCCTTGTCCACCAGTTTGTAACTCGCTGTTTTTTGTCGGAGGAAAATATCATTTCGAGGTGATGAGAGGGTGTTGGGGTTGTTGGACGGCCATTCGAACCTATACCGGCATGGAGTCCAAGCAACAAATTATGAGAAATATCGTTATTACATCCACCCATATGCACAGGCATCAGATTTATTTACCTTTTGTGCAGAACTTTTTAAAATAGCCTTTTCAAATAGAGATGCCATTACATAGATGAAATGATGATGACTGTATTGAGAGAGAATATAGCGAGAGGATGATCATATTTACTTTGGACAAAGCCATATCAAAGACTGCAAATGATATTTAGTTAACAAATTAAATACGTGTAACGGTTTATCACACAAACATCCCTGAAGTCGAAGCCATCTTCATTCCATTCTGCATGCGTAGTCAAAATACGCGGATAAATGCAAATATCTGGCTCCTAACTTGTGTTTGATATGTCATGGCAGCATATTTCTCTCACGAGCAAGCCCTTGAGCTTGTTGTCTGACGTCACTATACAAGGTGTAATGCAACATTATCTACAGAATATTAACTCCTTTAAATCATGCCGCTTTTGTTATTTCCACAGATTCACTTAGTGCACTACATGGTATTCGGTCTATCCCGGCCAGTAACCCGCTAGTGTTGGAGATACAGGAATGGTTGTTCCGTATTGCTACCAGATTGAAGTCTGTCTCTTTCTGTTGGGTCCCAGGCCATGTTGGGATGCCGCGTAATGACAGTGTTGACTGCCTGACACGTACAGCTGTCACCTCTCGCTCAGTCATACCTCGTCCTGTCCCAGCAACTGATTATTTCCCGATTGTTACCCGTCTCCTTGGCCAGCGGTGGCAGTCGGAATGGACGTCTACAACTGAAAACAAATTCCGCTCCATCACACATATTCTCATTCCTTGGCAGTCGTCCTCCCATAGCAACAGGCGTTGGGAAACACCCCTAGCCCGTCTGTGCCTTGGCCACACGTGGATCACACATGGCTTTCTAATGTCAGGAGGCACTCCTCCAATCTGTCAATGTTGCCAGGTTCCAATCACGATCCATCATCTTTTGCTTGATTGCCCTCGGTTCCTCGCCGTGCGCAGATGGACTCTCCCGTTCCTTTACACCCTTGGACGTCCCCCTACCTTAGCCGATCTTCTTGTGTTTTCCATTACACACTTCACGCGCTTCCTATCTCAAACCCCTATTTTGCCTTCCCTCCTTCCCCTCTACCTTTATTCCACCATAGCATACCCGTCGTTTTTTATGCAGCGGTTTTAGTGCCAAATAGTCCTTCTGGGCTTGGTGCTAGTCCTTATTAATCAAATAAATCATGCCATGAATGAAAGAAAATAGACAAATATTATGGCCACCACTTCTCATTTTATTCTCTCTCGCCTACCTACCCTCCCTCCCCTCCTTCACCCCACCCCCACACCATCACTCGTCCCTCCATTCACCTTCCCATGTCTCTGTCCCCTCCCTCTAAGCTTCATTTGCTCCACTGTGACTTGCCACGCATAAAGGAGCCAGTCTGAAGCACAAGGTACCGGAGGATAGGTGATTATTTATGACCACGACTGTACATATGTATACGTGAATGTATGTATGTATGCATGTATGTGTATGTATGTAAGTATGCATGTGTATTTGACAGCATGTAATGTATGTATGTCGGCAGGCATGACGGTCGGCTGGTATGTAGGATACTTACGTATGCATAAATATATGTATGCATGTATGTGTATGTATGTAAGTATGCCTGTGTATTTGACAGCATGTAATGTATGTATGTCGGCAGGCATGAAGCTCGGCTGGTATGTAGGATACATACGTTTGCATAAATATATGTATGTATGCACGTGAATGTGACCCTGTATGCATGTATGTATGTAGGTAGGTAGGTAGGTGGGTAAGTCAGTAGGTATGTAAGGACATATATACGGGTATGTGTGTATGTATGTACACCCAAGGACATATGAACCTGCTACACGTCAAGTGGCTGGTTGGCGATATCTGGTAATCTGCCGCTGCAAAGCGTGGAATTTTATGAATTAACTTCGTCACTTGTTAGGGAGATCCTGTTTGGCTGCTGTATTTTATGGTGTATTTATTTTGGAAGTAAGCAATAATCGTCGATGAATATGTATGCACATTAGTGTTATATAAATATTCGTACTAGTGTTCCTCACAAGCTTTTTTTTTTTTTTTTTTTAGGTGTACTAGAATTATTTTAGAATGAAAACATACAAGATTTGGAAGTCTCTTACTCGCAAGCTTACCAAACGATATGATAAGACCAACATGAATATACTATTTGGTCACTGAAATTCAAGAGGTCTTAATGAAAATGTCCATCACAATATGTAGATTTATACATTCTTATTGTTAAAGCAACCGTGGCCATAATATAATGAAATTAAACAGTGACACCGGTTTACCATCCTTCTTTGCCACCTTCACCACAGCAGGTACTGGTAGGAGGCCAGACGAGTCAGGGTGACCAACTGTTCCATCCCATAATACCTACTGTATACATACGATACACTTCTATAATAAAACTAAATTCATTACTTAGCGACCTCATTATATATCCCATAATAAAATGAATGTTAAGGTGAGGTGTAAGGCTAGCAGATCAAACCCTGCTTGAGCCCTCTATAAAAGTGATACATCTCCATGCTATGTTATTATTATAGCCTGTTTGATATGCAACAGGGAATATTTGGTGGAAAATAATATAAACGATGCTCCAAATGATAAAAAATAAGCCCTAATTTTACTGACACGTGTCGGAAGAAAGCTATATAGAGACAAAACTTAAGTGATTGTTTTATCAACTTGCCACCCCTCACCTTAAAACTTGTCCCACTAAAATAAATTCGAGGTATGATTCCCACGCATGAGGTTAATGATATCTTTAGCTACTGGTGAACATGGAGGAATTCTTAACAACAAACAAAATGAAATATAAATGACCATCATCCTTGCCTCGATACAAGGATCAAACCATGATGTTTTTCATATAATTATTTATGGATTAATAAGCTATCTATCATGGGTTTATAGCAGGAGTTAGTGGTGAGAGACTGTGAGGCAGAGTTTCCAAAAGTCGTAGTGGTGGGAGGTGAAAGGAACGGTAACCATGACAGAAGATCCCAGTGGGGAATGTGGGACAGAAGGCTGATACAATGCGAGTAGTGTGAGTGAGTATAAGATGCTTTGAAATCGCAGTTGCTACGGTGTGTTTCAGTTGTGGGAAATGCAAATGGTAATGAAAACATTTTGTTCCTTGGTGTTTTCCAGCTTTCTGATCCATGCAGAAAGAACGAACATGCAAACCAGTTAGGAAATATTTATGGCCATATAGATACTACAAAAACGTGTGGCACCTCGAACACAGAGGACGGGACAATCATAAAAGAATACAGAGGGAGGGAGGAAATTATTTACAACAGCAAATTGATAAGAGGGAAAATGTGAGGTGTTAATCCGGATGTCTGATAGCTAGGCAATTTGCGTTATTGATGATGATTCTGATGCTTTATAAATATGAATGAAAGTAATATCAATGGATATGGTAATTTTGTTCTCCAATAGCTAAAGATATCATGAACTCCAGGCATGGGAATCATATCTCGAATTAATTTAGTGGGACAGGTTTAAGGCGAAGGGTTGCAGGTTGATAAAACAATCACTTTAGTTTTGTCTGAACATAGCGTTCATCCGACACATGTCAGTAAAATTTGTGTTTATATTATGTTTGGAGAATCATTGATATTACTTTCCACCAAATATTCCCTGTTGCATATCAAACAGGCTATATTAGTAACATTACATGGAGATGTATATATCACTTTCTAAGGGGGCTCAAGCAGAGTTTGATCTGCTAGCCTTACAACTCACAGTAACATTCTGTGTATTATGGTAGACATAATGAGGTCGCTAATTAGTAAATTTATTTTTAATATAGATGGATATCGGGTGTCAACGTGATATGAGATGGAACAATTGGCTACCCTGACTCATCTGGCCTCGTACCTGCTGTGGTGAAGGTGGCAAAGTAGGATGGTAAACAGTTGTCACTGTTTAATTTCAGGTAGTTACCTTCAATATATTATGGCAGCCGTTACTTTATCAATATTTTAATCTACATATAGTGAAGGACATTTCATGAAGACCTCTTGAATTCCCATGATCTAATATTATATTCATTTTGGTAAGCCTGCGAGTAAGATAATTCCAAACCTAGTATGTTTTATTGCTAATAAAAATCCATCATGCATTTAAGAAAAAAAGCTTGTGAGGAAGACTTGTACAAAAATTTATTTAACATTAATGTGCATACATATTTGTCGAAGAAACTGATTGTTTCCATGAAAATTACACCATAAAATACAGCAGCTAACCAGGATTGCCCTAACAAGTGACGAAGTTCATTCACAGAATTCTACGCTTTACTACCGCAGATTACCAGATATCGCCAACCAGCCACTTGACGCGTAACAGCTTCCTATGTCCGTGGGTGTACAATCACTCAAGAAGTGATACCTCGTTAGCCATCCCCTCCGTGTTTCGTCTGGTAACACAGTACCTTTACAACTTCAGGTCATTTGAGTTGGGCTTTGAGATAATATGCCTTAATGAACCCCGATTCGAATTTAGTATCACTTCGTTATGAACTAATGTAGCTATGCCGTGTGCGAAAATGCTCTTCAAAACACTGCATTGTATATTAAACAATCGCATCACAGTGCAAGCGGCAAAGCCTCTGACCTCAGTGGATAATCAAATGTTGAACACTTTCATAATGTAGCACCTATCATTAACATTAAAACATGATGAGTGGATGCACAAAAACAATTACTATGTCGTATCTGCCAATGATTTCCAGCACTTCCTCACACAGTTCAAAGCATTCCGTTGAAGTGATTATTTTATCTCACCCCAGAGCCTAACCTATTAAGTAACCTATAAAAATTTAATTTCACATTACCTACTGGGAGTTGGTATGTCGTTACACGTCCCGGAAATGCCAATAATTAATCTTGTAATTTCCCCGCCAATTATAAACATCTTGAGGATAAAAAAAAAAAAAAAATGTAATTCACATGAGGCTGCTTAATTTGAATGGCCGCATGTCTTCATCATGTGTAGTTTCTAGGTAGGCCACAACACTATGGTGAAATAGAGACAACTCTTTCACATTATTATGATCTCATTGTTTTGACGAAGTTTCTGAAATAACTGTGATCTCGATGACCTCGTCGGAAAATATTTTCTTTTATACATAACCTACATCCGATTTTATGATGTATTACTGTGCTTGGATAAAATGTATTACCGTGGGAGTGATACTGTTATAACCAAACAGCGGTTTACTGCTAAAATAAAGATAAAAGTTATACTTTCATTAGGCTAAGAGTTCCAGATCACTTCTGTATGAATACTGCATAAAATTCATCAAGACAATTTCACAGTTTATGACTTACTGCATTATCGTTCGTTTATTGATTTTTTTTCCTTACGTTTATGGTTACTTATTTCATGTTTCACCAGAAAAATAATGTAACATTGAAATGAGTAACTATATCAGTGTTACGTTTTTGTGCATTATGTCTTAGATATTGCATCCTCTGAATATATTACACGAAATTTTAGCATTTCACTGTTGGCGCCATAATAATCATGCAGCACAAGAAGAATTTTGTCTTAGGTAGGTAACGTATCACTGTCCGAGTTGAATTCTAATGTAAATACTCTCTTTATCGTCTCAATCCCCGAATTTAATAGATTATGCATGTCCTTGACAATATACTGTAATATGGAGATAAGATTACTGAATTCGGAGTTTGAAATCTCCGTTGTGGAATGTAATCCCACAGCTTGAAGCTCAGTAGCTGAGTTTATCTTCTCAGATTAGTATCCATATCAATAATTTCTCCTCTGCTGCTTGCCACACAGCTGTGAAAGAGGGGATGTGTCAGTGCCAAAGTAAACGCTAGCTTGTTCACATCTCTACAACATATGCGTGGGTGTAGGGGATGTCACTCCTAGTGCGAAAGCCAGCTTGGCCACATCTCCACCACACATGCGTGATTTGAGGAAAAGTGTCACTGCCAAAGCGGACGCTTACCTGGCCTGATCTCCACAACATATGCGTTGGTTGAGAGGATGTCTCACAGCCAGAACGACAGCTAGCTTGGTCACATCTCTATCACATATGCATGGGTGAAGGGACGTGTCTGTGCTACATCACATGTGAATCTGACCAAATCTCTGCCACATATGCATAGGTGACGGAAAATGATAGTGCCTGATTACTTCTTTACCTGGTCACATCTCTGTCACATACAGGTTCACGGATTACCGTAGTAGTGCACATACGAATTTCAGAAGGCTTAAGCTCAAAAGGACGGAGGACATATTCGTGTACTGGTTCAGTTTGCCCCATGCCCTACTTTTGGCGACAATAGACCCAGTAGGTTTCCCGCGAGTGCGCGTTTACGCACGCACGCACACACACACACACACACACACACACACACACACACACACACACACACACACACACACACACGCAACAGGCACGGACTCTGAGTAGGTAAGGGCGTGAGGGGCGTATGGCCACAAATTTTCGCCAGACCAATAAATATTCATAATAAAAGAACTGTGACAACAAAATATAAGTATTAACCATCGTACACAAATGCTTTCAAGGAATTATTTTGATGAAAAGAGGGATTTGGTGATAAACTGAGGATGGTTTGACAAGGGGTTATCAGGAATTCATACTTGTAAATCCACAAAGAATCATGCCACAGTTTTTCAGAGCCTTGCATCCAGCACTGAGCAACCCCCTTCCACATCCACTCGCCCCCTTTACGACACCCAGACATAGGCATCCCTCCCCCCTCCCCCCCACACACGCAGTATCCACGCATATGTTTCTTTGCGGCAATATGATGTTCTTCACTGCTGCTCAGTTTTCGCTGCTTTCTGCATCTAGAATCCCTGACTCTGATCGGTGCAAGTTGGACCCATTTGTTCTTTGCGCAGGTATTAAGTCTTCACACCCTTTAGTACGATGATGTCTAATTATTTATTTGCTCGTTATTAGTACGGTTATACTTGATGGACTTATTAATGGGGTTTTGGATAACAGTACTGAGTAAATCCTGCCATCTTGAGGTCACTGGTAACTTATACAAAATTGCCTGGTGGTAGTCTGATAAATATTATCACGTAATCATGATGAATGAGACACTGTTGTTTTCTGGAACGTTTATGCCAAAAGTATGATGCTGGATGTCAGTTATTGCAACCACTGTCTTAGTATATGGTGGTCTCTGGGGATTGAGCCCATGACCTGCTCTTTGTATAGTTATTATTATATTAAAAACCACAATCATTGACACTTCTGGTCGTCAGTAAAATAAGTAGTGCCCTTAACTTCCCATCTACCAATCGAATCGTAGCACTTGTGGTAACGATTTATCGTACTATATAACGAAAAATAAGTGCACGTTTATTTTTTATTTTTTCAAATTATTCCGACTCAGTAATGACGGAAGGTTGCCTTGTTAGACTTTTCTAATATATTTGTGTTACCATCAAATATAATGAGAAGACTCTCTGGCTTTGGTGCATATAATACGCCGAGAAAACCTCCCTGTCAGCCCCTAACTGCTACTCTTAGGCTATTTTGTTTAGATTAGGGGAAAAGTTTCCTGTTACAAGATGTTTTCCCTCAGCCTGACAGAACCAAATATAATTCATGGTAATGAACGAGGTAATATAAAATAATTTTCTTTTTAACAGAAATGGTGGTGAACCAGGTATTAGGCCTATTTTCTGATAATTAATATTTTTAACTGTTTGGACAAAACCGCAACAATGAAAATGTAAACACCTACGTATATCCATTGTCAAGTGCCAACTGGGATTGATAGGAGGTTTTCTCGGCGTATGACATGCACACAAGTCACAGAATCTTCTCATCATCATAATGGATGGTAGCACAATATGATAGAAAAATCTAACAAGGCAACCTTCCATCATCGTTGAGTAAACAATAATGTGCAGTATTGTTCGTGATATAGTAAGTCGTTACCACAAGTGCTACGATTTGACCGGTAGATGAGAAGTTATGGACACCACTTTACTGACGACCAGAAGTGTCAGTGCTTGAGGTGTTTAGTACAATAATAAATATAAAGAGAACAGGTCATGGGCTCAATACCTAGAGACCAACACATGGTAAGACAATGCTTGCCCTAACCGACATCTAACATCATACTTTTGACATAAACGTTCCATAAAAAAGTGTCCCCTTCACCATGATTACTTGAGAATACTAATCTGACAGCCACCCCGCAATCTTATGTAAATTACGAATGACCTCAAGATGGCAGGGGTTTATTCAATACCGTTATCAAAAACCCTGATAATAAGTCTACATAGTAAAACCGTAGTAATGATAAGCAAACAAAATAATTAGACGTCATCGTACTTGAGGGTGAGAAGTCTTAATACATGTACAAGGAATAAATGGGTCCAAACTCCACCAATCAATGGCTGGGATTTTATATGCAGAAAACAGCGAAAACTGGGTAGCAGTGAAGAGCATCATATTACCGCAAAGAAACATCTACCTATCTATCTATCTATTGCCAGACGCTTTAATCTCGTAAGGGGTGGCCACAAACAAATCGCCTCCATGTCGCCCTGTCCCCCACCATTTCACTACCCCTGCTCCCAGCTCACACACCCCTCTCTCATATACCTCTCCACCTCATCCCTCCATCTCATCCTTGGCCTCCCCCTCCCTCTCCCCCCTCCACCTTACTCACATACACTCTCCTCGTCAGACTCTCGCTCTCCATCCTCTACACATGGCCAGACCACCTCAGTGTGTTTCTCCTGACGCTGCCTAACTCTTTCACATCCACACCACAACGCTCCTTCACTTCCTCATTTGCCAGTCTGTCTCTCCACGTGACTCACATGCTCATCTCAAATATCTTATTTCCACTGCTCTCACTCTCCACTTGCGTCCCTTCAGCAAGGTCCAAGCTTCACTTCAATACGTGAGAGTTGGTATCACAATACTGTCATGGAGTAACTTTTTCATTCCATGCTCACTTCTCTGTTTCTCACCACTGCTTTCAATGAACCAGCAACCTTTCTTCCTGGTTGTATCTTTTCAAGCACTTCCCCCTCTAAACTTCCATCTTAACTCATCACACTACACAAGTACTTAAAAGCACTCACATTTTCCGTTTCCTCCTCATCCAACCTCTCTATACATTCAGTGACTTCATTACTTTCGAAGACCATAACTTTACTCTACCTTTCATTCACCTTTGGATTCCGTTTCTTACACACTCCCAAACTCATTCGCGGAGCCTTGCAACTCCCTTTCGTTATCACCTAACATCACTGTATCATCCGCAAACAACAGTACATGGAGTTTCCACACACTGCCCTTTCTCACTAGGGCAGCTCCAACGTCCAGTGCCCGACCTTGTTTCTCTTTTATAACTCCATCCATATACAGACTGAACAACCATGGAGACATGACACATCCCTGTTTCAATCCAACCTTCAAACAGAAAAATTCACTCAATTCACTGTCCACACACACTGCAGCTTTAGCGCCCTCATACATACGCTTCACGACATTCGTCAGCTTCCCATTTACTCCATATATTCGTAATACTTTCCACAATCCTTGTCTATCCACCCTGTTGTGTGCTTTTCCCAAATCCATGAAGACTATATACAACTTCTTTCCCTTCTCTAGAAATTTTTCCACTATAGACCTAAGAATGAATATCTTAGCTACACAACCCCTTCCCTTCCTAAAACCTCCCTGTTCTTCTGCAACTAATTCCTCTGTTATTTCCCTATGTCAATCAGTATTCCACCATATACTCTTCCTATTACACTAAGAAGACAAATGCCCCAATGATTACCACACACTTCTTTTTCCCTTTTTCCTTTGCACAGGAGATTAATTATACCTGACTTTTAATCCTCCAAAGAAACGTATGTGTGGATATTTTGTGTGTATGGGGGGGGGGGGCTATATTTGGGTGTCGGAGGGAGGTTAGTGGATGTGGAAGGGATTGGTCAGCGCTGGAGGCAGCTTATCATCGAAATTATTACATAAAGGCATTTATGTAAGATACTTAATACTTATATTTTCGTGTCATATTGCATTTATCATTAATATTCATTTGTCTGTCGAAAATACGAGGGCATACGCCCGCCACGCCCCTCCCTACCCAAAAGACTTGCATGATGTGTGTGTGTCTGTGTTTGTGCCTGGGTGGGTGCGCGAACTTGCATGCGTGTATGCATGCGTGCATGTGTATATGCATTTGTGCATGTGTGTGTATGCGTGTGCGAGTGCGTAAATGGGTGGGTACTGGGTCTATTGTCGCCAATAGTAAGACATGGGGCAAAGTGAACTAGTATATTAATTATGTTCTCCCTCCGTTTGAGGTTCAGCCTTCTGAAATTCGGATGTGCACTACTATGGTAATCCATGAACTTGTATGTGCCAGGGATGTGACCAGGTAAAGGAGTACTCAGGCACCATCATTTTCACTCATCTATGCATACGTGGCAGAGATTTGGTCAGATTAACATGTGATGCAGCACTGACACATCCCTTCACCCATGCTTTTGTGGTAGAGATGTGGCCAAACTAACCTCTCGTTCTGGCTGTGAGACATCCTCTCAACCAAAACATATGTTGTAGAGATGTGGCCAGGCTAGCTTTCACATTGGCACTGACACATCTCTTCAACCCACACACATGTGGCACAGACGTGGCCAGGCTACCTTTCGCACTGGCAGTGACACATCCCCTACACCCACGCATATGTTGTAAAAATGTGAACAAGATAGCGTTTACTTTGGCACTAACACATCCCCTCATTCACAGATATATGGTGGGCTATAGAGGAGATATCATTAATAAGGACACTAACGTGGGCAGGCAAACTCAGCTCTTGAGCTTCAAGCTTTGGAATCACAGTCCACAACGGAGATTGCAACCCCCGAACTCAGTGATCTTATCTCCACAGTTATCGAACATTAAAAGAACAGTATATCGTCAAGGACAAGCATAATCTATGAAATTCAGGGACTGAGATGATAAAGGGAATATTTGCATTAGAATGCAATTCGGACAGTGAAACATAACCTAGCTGCAATAAAATTCTTCTTGTGCAGCATGATTATTGTGGCACCAACAGTGAAATGCTAAAATTTCGTATAATATATTCAGAGGATGCATGATCTAAGACGTATTGCACAAAAACGTAACACTGATGTAGTTACACATTTCAGTGTTATATTCTTGTCATGGAGAAACATGAAATAAGCAGCCACAAACGTAGGAAAAAATCAACAAACGAACAATAATGCAGAAATTCATATTCTGTGAAAATATCATGATAAATATAATGCAGTATTTCTACAGAAGTGGTCTAGAACTCTTAGTCTAATGAAAGTATAACTTTCATATTTATTTTAGCAGTAAACTGCTGTTTTAGTTGTAACTATCATTCCCACGGTAAATATATTTTATCCAGTAATAGCCTGTGTCATAAAATCGGATGTATATTACGCATAAATTTTTTTTTTTCTTTTTTGACAATGTCATCAAGACCACAGTTACTTTACAAACCTCGTCAAAACAATAAAACCATAATAATGTCAAAGAGCTGTCCCTATTTCACCATGGTGTTGTAGCCTACCTAGAAATTACACATCATGAAGACAAGCGGCCTATAAATTTAAGGAGCCTCATGTCAATATGTTTTCCCCCCCCCTTTTTTTTTTTTTTTAGTCTCAAGATGTTTATGATGTGAGGGTCAGTACAAAATTAATTATTGGCCTTTCCGGGACGTGTACCGATATAGCAATTCTCAGTCGGTAATGTGAATTTAAATTTTTATAGGTAACTTGATAAACAAGTTAGGCTACAGGGTGAGATAATCACTTCAAAGGAATGTTTTGGACTGTGTGAGGAAGTGCTGGAAATCATTGGCAGATACGACATAGTAATTGTTTTTGTGCATCCACTCATCATGTTTTAATGTTAATGATAGATTCTACCTTATGAAAGTGTTCAAAATTTGATTATCTACTGAGGTCAGAAGATTTGCAGCTTGCACTGTGATGCGATTATTAAATATACAATGTAATGTTATGAAGAGCATTTTCGCACACGGCATAACTACATTAGTTCATCAGGAAGTGAAACTAAATTCAAATCGGGGTTTACTCAGGCATAGTATCTCAAAACCCATCTCGAATCACCTGCAGTTGTAAAGGTCACAGTGGTATCAGACGAAACACGGAGGGGATGGCTAGCGAGGGATCACTTCTTTTAATGAATGATTGTTTGTAATAATGGCCAGCTATTGTGGTGGGGGATTGCAGACATTCAGAGAAGTTTATCTGACAGCATATCAAATCAGTCTGGGTTGAGTATATATGTATAAAAAGCTTTGTTTTAATCTGCATCACACACTGCTGCCTAGAATCACATAAGGTTATGTCACCCGCTGTGGATGGGTTAACAATGGTTATTTTTTGTTGAAGCCATGTAGGATGAGCCGAGTCTGCTTCAAAGGTGGGTGGTGATTTAAGGTAGTTTTCGGGTCGGAATCCATGCTGGGAGTCAGGCGCAGGGATGTCGGGATTTGATGTTCTTTTCATTATTCTGATTGTTCCAGAAAGCAAAAATATTCGTGTATAGGTTTTAGGACTATTGTGCGACAGTGTAAGACAATCATGGGTACGTTTTTCTAGGTATCAGGGATTTATCAGAGAGTTCGGAAACTGAAAATTTTTGTGCTGGAATTTATTGCTGTGGGGTCAATATGTTATAAGTAAATGTCTGAAATCTTCTGTGGTCCTTCTGCTGTTGAGTTTAATGCACTTTTCGTTGTATGCTGTACTTGCGATATGAAAGTAAATGATGTTTGTGCATTTCTCTTGACTTCGTTTTCTTTGTGATGGCTTCAGTTTGACATTTCGCGTGTTTTGTTGCTTATTAATGTATAATAGTTTACTAAGTTGCTTGCTTGTTCTTCATTCGTAGGGACAGTTATGTTGCTGTTTAGTTGGACAGTTGAACAACGTTAGTTGATAAGGATGAACCTTTGTATAATGAATCACCCCTCTAAAGACTTTATTTTTATTTATTTTTTTTTGCAATAGTATAGAGATTTTATTAACATTTTCCACGTTCCCAGTACATTTTGCTACATTTTAACTGATAAGGAAGTTTATATAACTTTACGATATTTTACGGGATATAGATTTGGCACCCATGATCTACACGCTTCGTATCATCACCTTGAATCATTCATTTTCCAGTGGCTATGTTCGGGGTAATGGCTGGTGCTTCAACCCTATATGTAGACCTGTTCATGAACCAGACCATGTCCTCAGGAGTTAAACTAAATAATTTTGACAAATTTTGTAGCAATAATTTAGACATTCTTTCCATTATTTTGATCAAACTCAAGTTATTTAATTCATACTCCCTCAATATTTTGGTTACTTTGCTATTGCTTTAGTTTTGAAGTTAGTATCATCGATAAAAAAAAGTATCGGCAACCATTCCGTGTGAGACATGATACACGGACTATGATTTACGGGAAATGACACGGTTATGTCGCTTTGTATGCTTCGTTTGTGTTGTTATTATATATTTTACGGATACATAGCTGGATCAGTCGGAGTAACATTGTACCACATGGTCACTCAACCATTTTTGTGAATTAAACAGGCATGCCAACACTACTGAAAGAACCAGAGACGAAGTATTTCACATGTTATCCGACCCCAGGGTGCCGATACTTTTTTTTATCGATGGTACAGTCGTGGTCATAATTAATCACCTATCCTCCGGTACACCGTGCCTCAGGCGGGCTCCTTTATGCGCGGCAAGTCACACTGGAGGAAGAGGGGCTGAGAGGGAGGGGCCAGAGAGAGAAGGGAGGGTGGGTTGGGGGGTTATGTGAAGGTGCGGTGGGGGGGGGTGTAGGTATAGGAAGAGAATGATATGCGGAATGATGGTCACAATTGTTTATTTTCTTTCATCCAGGCCATGATATAAAGGAGTTAGTATCCGGTAGATAATGCTGCATTACACCTCGTATATCGGCGTCAGATAAGCATTAAAGTGGTGATATCAAGAGCGTCTGAGAGAAATATACCAAATGACATCAAACGCATAGTGTGGAACCAGATATTTGTGTTTATCCGTGTATTTTGACTTCGGACGCAGAATGGAATGTGGATGGCTTTGACTTCCGTAATGTTTATATTTTTAAACTTCCTCCACCGTTACATGAAGTTAATTCTTGAATCTAAATATCACAATTATGCAACCTTTGACATGGCTGTGCCCACAGTAAATATGATCATCCTCTCGCTATATACTCCCTCTATACAGTCACCATCATGTCAACTGTTTTATGGGATGTCTATATGAAATGGCTATTTAAAATACTGTATTTGTGCATAAAAGGTAAATAAATTTTACGTCTGTGCATATCGGACGTTATAGTAACGATATCTCTCATAATCTATTAGAAGGAATCCTACCCAAACTCCCAAAATATATTTATGTCAGTGTTTACCGACATTGGTCAAGCCAAAGCCTTAATAACTAGTCCAGTGGCCTCCAGTCTCAATAACCTCTTTGCAGTCTTCGCGGCACCGGGGAAACGGTGTTGATGATTGTTTGCTGGTTTCGTGTGAACAGCTCCCATTCGTCCTTGGTTGCTGTAAGAGGCGGTCCCGTGTCCTCTCGTTCTCTGTCTCCCACGCATTGACGTTGATATCAAGGCCCACACAGTCTCGATGGCTCTGCACTAATATTTGATCTGTCACGTCAGCGCATTTCTCTCACGGGTCAGCCCTTGATATCACCACCTATCTAAAACTTATCTGATTCCGCTATACAAGGTGTAATGCAACGTTATCTGCCGAATATTAGCTCCTTTATATCATGCCCTGAATGAAAGAAAAAATAAATAATGTGACCACCACTTCGCATACTATTCCCCGTCCTCTACCTCCCCTCCCTCCCCTCCCTAACACAACCCCGCACACCATCACTCGTCCCTCAACCCACCCTCCCTTCTCTCTCTGGCCCCTCCCTCTCAGCCTCTCTTCCTCCAGTGTGACTTGCCGCGCATAAAGGAGCCAGCCTGAGGCACGGGGTACCGGATGATAGGTGATTATTTATGACCACGAGTGTTCATCTACGAATTATATTCAAGCACATTTTGTTCCATTATTTCTACCCAGGACCCCTAAACTACGGATCATCACGTTGGTCACCAGCATCAACTTTTTTGTTTCGTCAATGCTGTTCTTTGGGTTGACTGCTGGTGCCCCTACCCTGAGAGTGAACCCACTCGTGTACGTGGCCATTTCAGGGATGGTTGAGCTCCCAACCACCACCATTGTCATCCCTTTCATTGACTACTTCGGCCGCAAAAAGGTGTTGGTCTTCAGCTTCCTTTTTAGTGCAGCCGTACTTCTGGCCCAGCCTGCTGTTCCTGATGGTCTGTAAGAGTGACTTACATTATGTTCAGTTCTAGTCGGTTAATTTGTGGTCTTCTGTCTTCCTTTGAATCTAATCTAATTGAGTGTAATTGAATTTTTCGAGTGTGTCTGTCTGTCTCTTTGTCCACTAAAGATATTGAGGGCTCAGAGGGGTCTGTCAGGAGTAACTTTCTACAGTGAAGTTAATGGTGTGGTTTAAAGCTTCTAAAGTGACGCCCGTGATGTTCAAAAGCATAACTAAGCAGGACGAGATGATGGAGACCAGTGGCCAATTTTCATGGAGTTTTTAAAAATCTTGTACAAAAATATCAGTAATATATCTTACATCCAGTGTATCATGTCAACATGAAAGAGCTTGGTGTCCAGGTGGGTTGTGTGGTGAATGGATGAGTCAGGTGGTTAGGTATGGAAGGTAAGATAGTAGTTACATCGGGAACAAATCTTATCAGTACCACTACTCTGCCTACTGTGCCGCCCCTGCCCCACCTTTCCCTTTCCCATCAACCAAGATTGGATCACTGATAATGTCAAAAGTATCTATATGGAATCTACAGCCTACCCTGTATCTCCTTACCCTTCCAGTGAATCTTCTAAGGACTCTGAAGGTGAGGAGGAAGGTGGGAAGTGGGGAAGTCAAAAAGAAAATATTTGCTGCGTGAGGCATCTGGAGCTGGGTAGAACCAAGGTCTAATCTAAAGAATACACTGTCAAACCGTGACCGTACGAAAACGTGTCAATCTTCGCGCATGACGTCACGGGGCCAGCAGTGGCGCTCGCACGCTCAGTTCTCTTAAGCTCACTGTGCTGTTCACAACTATTCAATGCATACTAATTGTGCAGTATTCGGGTGTTACGAAGACTCTACAAAGAAGGTTAAGGGTGGCAGCTTCTTTAGATTCCCAAGAAATGAAGTTCATCAAAAGCGCATACATTTATGAAAAAGAAAAGACATTTTAAAACCTAATATGGTGCGAGTATGCAGTCATTTTTGGCAGAGTGCATTTAAAAGGTCACTTAAATGTGAACTGCTGGACATATGAATACCTCCGTATCAAAGAAGACTAGAGAATGATGCATCTTCAACACTGAAGTTACCAAAATCTAAAGACAAGAATGGGTCCCACGAGAAAGAAAAGAAACACGAAGGGATATTATTTAAAAGGTACCTTTCAGCAGTTACCCATGAATATATCAAGTTGGCGGACATATTCACATTTTCTTGCAATAACTCTTCTATACAAGTCTATTTATCTATATTTCTTCTTATCTATCTATCCCTCTATCTTCATTTCTACTTATCTATCTATCCCTCTAAATATACTCTCTCTCTCTCTCTCTCTCTCTCTCTCTCTCTCTCTCTCTCTCTCTCTCTCTCTCTCTCTCTCTCTCTCTCTCTCTCTCTCTCTCTCTCTCTCTCTCTCTCTCTCTCTCTCTCTCTCTCTCTCTCTCTCTCTCTCTCTCTCTCTCTCTCTTCCCCTTCTTGGTTCTGAGTTTACGTCCTTCCACCTCGCAGTCTACCTTCACAGTACCCGACACGATTAAATTAATTTCTTACTTCCTTAACCCATAGAGTTGGGGATTTTCTTGTGGCGTCTTTGATCGTCAGAATCAAATTCAAACCGTTGTTTATGGGCTGCTAGACTTTATCAAACCTTGAGCCTTTGGACATCACTAGTCCTTTCGTCACACAAGACCAGTGTCTAGAATTAGTAGGGAAAACTACAAAAGTAGTCAAGCGCTTTCCATGGGCTAGCGCTGGATTACGTCCTTCTTTCTTATTGTTATCTCTTACATAATAATAATAATAATAATAATAATAATAATAAACACCCAATATGTGTCGTCTACCATCGCCACAGGCTCTCTTTTTCCCCCCGTCTTGTTGTCTGCCTCTCCGCCCCGTCTTGTTGCCTTCCTCTCCCTCCCCCCCTCTCCGTCTCCTCCCTTCTCCCTTACTCTGGTGGACAAGCGCTGCAAACTCTATGGGCTATGTTTGGAAACATATGCCTGGTGGCAGGGACTGTCGGCGAACTTTTGCTCTTGGGTTTATCTCTCCTTCTTGCTGGAAGCTTGCTCTCATTCAGCCTGTCCCAAAGAAGGATGACCATTCCCCGCCCTCTAATTATTGCCCAATTGCTTTAAAAGTTTTTGAGTCTGTTCTTAACAAAAACTTTTAAAACATCTTTCTTGTGTCAACCTTCTTTCTGATTATCAGTATGGGTTCCGCTAGGGATGCTCCACTGACGATCTTCTCATCTACCTTTCAGACTCCTGGTCACCCTTCTTTCGGGACTTTGGCGACAGCATTGCCACTGCACTTGACATGTCAACGGCTTTCGATCGAGTCTGGCATAAATATTTAATATCTAAACTGCCCTCTTACGGTTTCTATCCTTCTACCTGTGCCTTTATCTCTACCTTCCTTTCTGCTTGTTCTATAGCTACTGCTGTAGACGGCCTCCATTGTTCTCCTAGAGCTATGAATAATGGTGTTCCTCAGGGCATTGTCCTACACCAACTCTCTTTTGTTCATCAGTTACCTTGTAAGCTGTACGTCTAACCCTATCCACTAATATACTGATGCCTCCACCATTCACCTTTCCTTTCACTTCCCACAGTGTCCATCTCAGCAGTTACTTCAACAAACAAGGGATGAGGCTGTGGCACACCTAATGTCTGACTTGGCTCACATCTCTGTTTGGGGTAAAAGTAATCTTGCTTTTAATGCATGAAAATAGTTTTTACGTCTATCAATCTGACAAAATCTTCCATAGGAGTACCCTCAAATTTTCAGCAACATCCAACTTAATCCTGTATCATCTTTAAACATAGCTGGGGTTTCATTCTCTAGGGATTTATCTTATCTCTCTCTTAAAATCTGCTTCCAGGAGATTAGGTGTGCTAAGCCGACTCCGTGTCTTTAAATCTACACAGTTACTTATTTTATATATGGGTTTTATCTGCCCTTTTGTAGAGTACAACTCTCATGTGTGGGGAGGCTTCCCAAATCCAGCTCTTCTCAATAGGGTGGAGTCAAAAGCTTTTCATCTAATCAAATATCCTCCTCTTGCTAGCTCTCTTCATACTCTGTATCTTCACTGTATTGTTGCATCTTTATCTCTTTTCTATTGCTTCTTCAATGGTCATAATTTGTCTGAACAGTCTGCTTGCATCTCTCCTTTACTACGTTGGGTGCATAGCACCCGTCTAGCAACGAACTCTCATCCCTTTCTGTCCAACTCTCTAATATAGAGTTAACCGTTACTCCCAGTCCTTTATGTATGCAACAGGTCAACTCTGGAACAGTCTCCTTCTGTCTGTATTTCCTACTGCCTATGATTTCAACTCTTTCAAAAGCAGTGTGTCCAGGCATCTCAAAACAAACAGTTCTTGAATTTGGCTCTCATGTTTTTTTTTTTTTCTTACAGGGAACAATTTTGCTGAATCCTGGCCTTTGGTTCTTTCTTCATTGCATAAAGAAAATGGGTAGGCCGCGTGTTGTCACACCACCTGCGCGCGGTTAGAGCTGTTGTATTCTTTAGACCTTGAAGAGAACAAGTGTCATAAGAAAATTATTTGCTGTGGCAGACAACCTACACACAGCCCACAATTGCTGCTCCGTCCAGCATTTTCCTTGCCAGGTGTGCGTTTCCATCAGCTCGTAACCTACTAAGCACACGTGTGTAGACCTTTGTGAATGGTGAATATAATAGTGTGTGTTTATAGTGTGTGTAAGTAGAAAATGTACCTCACTTAAATTACCGGTACATGAATTAATGATAAGCAAAATAGAAATAAGGCTATCGGAAAGTATAGCCAGGAATATAGAACTGTAAGGAAGTGATTTGTATATTTGGATTAGTGCATAAAATTATAGAAGTAAGCTGTAAGTGAAACTAGAAAAAAAAAAAAAGTTATAAGTGAAGTAATGATAAGTGTTTTAGGTTCAATTGTCATAGTCTCATAACCGGCTAGGCACAAGTGTGTTCTTATGTACCTAATTGTCCTTACATAATTCTATCTTTACAGGAGTCAGTCAAGCTCGTACTGTCCTGTGTCTTAAAACATTTTAATCGTACATATCCTTTAATGTACGAATTGTTATGGCACACATTGTTTCATTCGGTAGTGCATTCAACTGATCACTTGCCCTATATGGGAAACTAAATTTCCTTACGTCTTCATCACCTCTCTTTTTAGTCTTTTTTTTTTGCCATGTCCTCTTGCTGATGTGTCCCCATAGGTTATGTAATCATTTATATTTATTTTCTCCTTCTCTGATATGCATTAATATAGCAAAATCATGTCTCCTCTTTTCCTTCTCTTCTGTAGTGTAGGCAGATTCAGCTTTTCAAGTCTTTCTTCGTAGCTTAGATCTCTTAAGCTTGGGACCCATCTTGTAGCAGCCCTTTGAACATTTTCAATGTTATCTATGTGTTTTTTGAGATGACTCCAGACCACTGACGCAAAGTCCAGGATTGGTCTGATGAATGATGTTATCATCATTCTTAGCATGTCTTCATTTATGTATGTGAATGTTATTCTCATATTTGCAAGCAGTGTATACATGTTCCGTACTTTCTCACTGATGTGGTCAACCGGAGATAGTCTGTTACTGATAATCACACCTAGGGCCTTCTCTCCTTCTGATGTATATAGGGTTTTACTTTCAAACTTATAATACCAATCAGGTCTTTTACCACTTTTACCAAACTTGATTACACGACACTTGTCCACATTGAACTCCATTTACCATGTACTGCTCCATTCATGAAGTTTATTTAATTCTTCTTTAGCTCTTTACAAGAGTCCGTGTTAGTAATATTCCTTTGTATTTTTGCATCATCAGCAAACATATTTAGATAGCTTTCATTTCCAATGTTGCTATCCATGTCATCAAAAATAAGATAGGTGCCAGCTATGAGCCCTATGGAACTCCACTAGTTACTTATACCATGATGAGTAAATTCCCCTTAGTAATGTTCTCATTTTTTTTTTTAAATAGAAAATCTTGGATCCAACAATACAGTTTGCCTTGGATTCCTCCTTGATGGTACAGAGTCCATAAAAGTCTTTGGTGTGGTACTCTGTCAAATGCTTTCTTGAAATCTAAATAGATACTGTCCAGCCATCCTTCTCTTTTCTGTAATGTTTCTGTTACTCTAACACAGTAGCTCAACAGATTAGTAACACATGATTTTCCCTTTCTGAGACCAAACTATCTGTTATCATACTGTGTTCTTCTAGATTATTTACCCAAAAGTTTTCTTACCAGCTTTTCTAATACCTTGCTTACAACACTGGTCAGTGATACTGATCGGTAGTTGAGTTTGTCCATTCCCTTCTTGAATAAGAGAACAATGTTTTCTTTCTTTCAAATATCAGGTGGTTTACCTTGTCCCAAGGATTCTTAGAATAATAAAGATAATGGCTTACTTAACTCCACAGCACATTCATGTAGCTCCGAATATGAAATTTCATGAGGACAATTTGCGTTTCCTTTGTCTAATTTACTTAACTCCTCCTATATTTCTTTTTCTGATATTTGCATATCTGGTAATATGTGTGGGTATGCATGTTCCATATCATCCCTCTCAAAATTATTTTCTTCTGTAAAAACTGATTGGAAATTCTTATTTAGTGCATCACAAATATCTTTCTCTTGTGTATTGATGATCCCCTCATCCGTAATGGATTGTAATTTATTTTTTTCTTTGGTTTTGCTCCGGATGTAGCTGTAAAATAGCTTCTGTTGATCACTACTATTATTTATGATGTCTTCCTCAAACTGTCTTTGGGCTTCCCTCCTTATACTTGTATAATCGTTTTTTGCCTGTTTACCGTATAGTTGTTATATGCCCTCTCACTATTATGTCTTCTGTATGTGTTCCACAACAAGTCTCTTTTTTCTTTTGATTTTATACATTCTGTATTAAACCATTTCTATATTTTCTTTTCTGCTTCCTTGTGCTGTGGGATGTACCTTTGGACTCCAATATCATAAAGTTCACAGAATTTTTGTTATGTATACAACTTTTAAATCTTGTCCTCTAAGCTCCTTTTCCTAATTTATTTCTAAGAAGTACTTCTATAGGTCATGGCAGTTTCCCTTTTTATAATTTAGGCTCTTTTTGTAATTTTCATTGCTGTTAACTGTGTTATCTGCAGTCCTGAAGTTGCAATTTAGTACTGCATGGTCGCTTTTGCTGAATGGATGGTGATACATTAAATTGTCAATTTAGTTTTCTTGCCTACTAATATATATGATCTAGTACTGAGGGTACATCAAACCCTCTTTTTTCTGGTGCTTTCCCTTACATGTTGCAATAGGAAAAATTCCTGCACGAGATCCAGGAGCTTTTGGTCCCAACAGCTTTCTTGGCTTATTATAATTTATCTAGAGTATTCCAACTCATATTTGCACTAAAAATCTCCAATTAGTGTAAATCTTTCCGATTTCTCTTCAATTCTATGTAGTAATGCTTTCAAATTTTTAATTGTACTCTCTGCCAGATCCTCATATTTGCCTCTTTCCCAAGTGTTTGACCTGGGTGGCATGTATAATTTTGCTACAATTACTTTCCCTTGTGTCACTGCTTATTGCTTTTCATTCCGTTACAGGTGGCTTTACACTGAGTGACAAGCCAAATGGTTTCCTGTAAGCCAAGAAACCATTTACAACGCTGGGTGGTAACCATATAACCAAACCATACATGCTCCCTACGTGTCAAGTGGGTTGGTGGAGGGTTAGTGCCCTTCTCTGTAAAACAAATAACTCAGAGTCGAATGGCCACCCCGTATGGGATTATGCGTCTGGCAATAGATAGATAGATAGATAGACTTTCCCTTCAGATGTATTGATATTTACTGCAATCAGTTCTACTTGTAAGGGTATATCTAATTCTGTTTCTTTGACTTTTAGATTATTCTTTGTTAATATTATAATTCTTCCTGCCTTTTTTTAAGTTCCTATCTCTTCTCCATATATTATATTCCTCTAAGTTTAGGATGTTGTTTGATATCGTTGGTGTTTTGTTTCAGTTAGGTATATAATATGTGGTTCATTTTCTCTGATGTAATCATTCATCTCTAATTAATTAGATAACATTCCATCTACATTTGAGTTGACGAACTTAACTTGCCTAATTGTCTCTGTATCATTTTTTAACTCTTCCATGATCCTCTCATGGCTGACTACTGTACTTGCCTTTTCACTGATTTTCCTTCTAAGTGAACCCACTTCAACTGTCATCTCATCTATTGTTGTCTTTCTTGTTGACTTCTTTTCCTAATTTTTCTATTTCCTCCTCTGCATGTGCAACTGCTTCTTACTTTCATCCATTTCATTCTGAAATGCCATCTCCAATTTGTTTACCAGTTCTACCAGCTTATTGCATGTCTCCATTTCAACCAGTTCCTGGTAGAAATCATCGTCCTGCTTTCTACCTTCATCTCTTTTCGTAGCTCCTTCCAAACTTGCTTTACTAAAGTAGGTGGACATCATATGGTACTACGAGCACAGATTCTACTAATAGTCAGGAGGAGTTTCACTGAACCTCGTGCCGAGACATAAACAAAGTTTTATTATATTTTTTTATATACTGGACCCTACTAATGAAAATTAAAAAAGTGCACAGAGTTGGCACACTAGAGCATTTTGTTATATGAGTCGAAATCCAAAATGGCCACCCCAAAAAATGAAAAATTACAATATTTGATTACTGTTGTCACTACTTTTACTAATATTACATTATTTAATTGTAGAATATTTCAAGAAATTCTAGGCATAACAAAGTATATTATAATTGTGTAAATTGTGAAAAGAAAAATTACAATTAATTATAATTGTTTAAAAAAAGACACCAAATGTGATTACCGTACCATGTTAGACTATCACCAGGTATTACCACAATATTTCGTTTTCTTAACAAACTATACAGGGAAAGGATGGAGAATTGGGTATTTGTCAGTAAACATTTTTAAGTATTTAACATATCTGTTCCAACAAACATATTTAGACCATAATCTTTTTCACATAAATCCCTTATATCAATGTTAGACCAATTACACCCTTCAAAATTGATCAAAATGCTTTACATCAAAAATATATGTTGCTTATAAATATAAAACACTGTTAAACTAAATACATCTACAAAAAATACACTGTATTATACTTCATCTATAATATCGAGTCATTGTAGGTGTGGCCACCTGAGGCGTTTGACTGCTAGCTGTGTTGCCACTTTACCTCCACTGCCTACTCTGTTCTCTCACACTCGTTGGTGGCTTTGGCCATACATGCAACTGCTTTAGAGGGTGCTATTAAAAGTCCTTCCTTTGCCTTCTCTTTTAAGTAATATTTATTTACACAGTAAATAATTTCCTTGGTTTGGCCGTGGAGAACATGTGAGCGAGTTGTAAGGGAGGCTTCCATGATGGACAAATGACCCCGAATGAATGAATGACTGCTCCCGCCACCGGGTCAGGTAGTAGGGCATGGTGCGGTGACTTTTTCACCCTGCTTGACAACCTCGCACAAGCAACACTGCCACAACTTACAGGGATGTATGTATACAAACTCATTGTTTTGTCTTCAGAAAATGAATCGTTCATAGAATTACATGGTCTTATATTTAAATTAATTTAGAAGTAGTTAATAGTTAACAATATGAGAGTGAGAGAGGGTGGCGGCGATGATGTGGCATATCTGCTAAGCCCGCAAGCCACACCTAAAGTGACTTGATATTTTAGACGGAGTATAAATGTCTGTGAATTCCATGTCCATACTTTCCTCGTCTTCAACTGACACTCTTGATTTACTCTGAGGATTGTGGCAGTCAGTTCCATGGCAAGCACAAAACAGTGAACAAGAAAGTTGTGCTGCAACACAACTGCAATGGGCAGTTGAACATGGGGTGTGGAATTGACGCCCACACTTGATTAGTTTTAGGATATCAAGTGGTGCAGGAGAAACATCAGGTGGCAAGCCAATTGGAACCTACCGGTACATGTCTGAATCAAGATCTTTGGTCACCCATAACGAAGAGGGTTCATTTCTGGTGGCTCTGGATCAAGGGAGCTTCTCCAAATTGCTGCCTATAAATGGGTTCTGCAAACATGTTCTTCAAATGCTTCTGTTGTTGGTGGCAAAGCTTTTAGCTCTGGTGCTGTGGTGAGCCGAAGACTACCCATCTTTGACTGTCACACAGTATCTTAAAGGCGTCGTGTTGTTTTCATTTGGAAAGCCATAACATGCTGCAATGAATTTTGTGGCTTCACTAGTAACATCAGTCACCTCTTTTTGTTGTCACTATAATCTAGTAAGTGTCTTCCCACTCTTTTTTGCCTTTAACTCTGCTCCTTTATCAACACCCATAAATATGAAAGCCTGTCATATCCTGTAAGAACATGGGCAGGTAACAGACTGTTGAGAACATCTTGATTTTGCTCAACTGTTGCTTTGATATATGCCCTTGATCGTGAAGGGCTTGTTCCAACCATTACCATATTGCAGGCAAGATTTTCTTGCTTATAGAAGTGGCATTGCAGGGCAAATATGTCTGTGTCAGCAGCAACAATTCTAATACTGTCTTCCTGACCTTGCCAAATGGACAGTTTGCTGCACCACAATAACATCAGCTTCCCCATGTGCAGTGTGCAAGTCAAGCCTGTTTCTTCTGATTCCATTACAAAGCTCTACGGCTATTGGTTCCCTACCTGTAATCACAAGGTATTTATCACTGTGTGGCAGTAGATCAGTGAGATCACAGAGATACTCACAAATGAGATTAATCACCTGGGATGTATTGTGAGTAACAGATAAGCAGACCTTCTGTGGTGGCATAAGTGTTGCCAGTGACAGTCTATGGCATCTACTTGCTTCCTTCCCAGCTCTAGCTGCTCGTGTTGCTTCCACTGTGATATCTGTCAAACACATGATGTGTGTTTGCTGCTAAAAACAGTGACATATGTTCTGCACAGACTTTAGTATATAATCTTCTATGACACCTTTGCTTGGCCACTTGACAACCCAGAGAACTACACATCCATCAAGTATTATAGCATCAGCTGGGACCGTTCCGCGATCTGATACTTCCACTTGGATTTTGGCTTTCAGGATGGCTTTAGAAGGTGACAGCCTCATATCACCTGTCTTTTCCTGGAATATTGAGGGTGGAAATGCAGCCAACTCATAAGAGAGAACATCTCTCATGTTGATGTTCGTAGAGGTTTGAAGACAAAGCACTCTTGAATAGATCAATGTGGTATCATACACAGATATATTGTCCATTTTATTTTTTTTTTCTTGAAGTTGACATGAGTACAACTGGTCTTGTTAATGGCTTGTGAAAACTCTGTGGCCATCCTTCCTCAAATGTTTTCATCATAGCCGCTCCCAATTCAACAGCCCTGTCAACACTGACATGCACTGCACATATACTACCTGTAACCACATTACTAAGTCCAGGTGGGTGGCACTCTCCTTTCAGTGGATCTATGCAGTTTTGAAGCTTCTCCCGAATTTTTGCTTTGTCTACTTCATCACTTTGTATCCTTGAAGGACCTTCTTCCTTATGGGTCATGACTGTGGATTGTGCGTTTCCATCAAGCATGGATATAACATCTTTTTTTTTTTCAGTTGAGCGCAGATATGTAGTTCAAGACCCCACCTTTTCAATGTTGCTGGTTGATGGGTTATTCCAGTAATTCCTCCTGGACTGTGGCCATAACGCATGGAAGTTGTCTCAATGTACAGGTCAGAGCAGATGCCATTCCAGATGCCTGGTTGATGTCGCAATACAGAACCTCTGCCCACGAAGTCTTGAAGCACTCAATGCTATCTTTATTGTTTTATTGACTCTGATGATAGCAGTTTATCAACATTCAAAACGCTCAGGTGTGCCAGCTGGGTGCACATTTTTATTTTGATGGTTACATCCCAAAGCATCAGAAAATGCAACAAAACTTTGCATATGTGTCGGAACGAGGTTCCAACACATATACCAGACATTCTGCCACCAAACTATTGCATTCCCGTGCGCAGACAAAGCAATCAGCTGATGCTTGCTGGGCGTATTCCTGCACTACTTTGTTTATTTTGCTATGTGAACAACAGTCTTACTTAAAACTTCCTCTTTTATATTAGGGCACTTTTTAGTTTAACCTGGTACAGAACTTGACTCATATAAAGATACTAATTTAGGTATGGCCAGTTGGCCAAATGTGGTGCGATGTGGCTTGCGTCTTGCCTACCCGGCGCCTCTCGTGTGTGTGTGTGTGTGTTTTGAATAGTATATATAATAGTGTGTGTATATATTGTGTGTAAATATTGTGAAAATTTAAAAAGTGCCTCAGTAAATTTACGTGAAATAACGACAAGCCAAATGGAAATAATGCTATTAAAAAGTTTAGCCAAGAAAATAGGAATGCAAAGAACTGATTTCTATATCAGTATTGGCACACAGAATCAGACATATATGCTGTATAGGTGAAACTAATTCAAACAATATTAGTTATCAGCGAAGTTATGATGAGTGTTATGTTTTAGGTTAATAAGTGTTTTATGTAGCAAGTGCAGCTACAGTGAGGATTATACCCCTTTTTGCTTCTCCTCCATACACCACTTTGCACAGTGGCTTGGGGAAGTGACAGTGGCTGGGAAACAATCAGCGAGCCAACACATCTTAGCCAGGGACACGAGCATGCCTCGAAACAGGGCCACTGCACACCACCAAAAGTCAAAACTTACTCATATTCATCACCTCCTCATTCCTTAACACCAGTGCCCGGTCTTTGGGAGCTATTTGCAGTGGAGAGACGAGGGATTGTTGAGTCTTTTTCATTGAATGTTCTAGATCTAATATTAGCCGAGATAGAACATCTTGAAAATAGGAGATTTTGCGGATTTCACCAGCATGTGAACACCGGTAGTCAAAATATGGCCGAGGTTTAAGGGTTAACCCATTCTACCCCAACCAAACGACGGTATGCTACACCACCTTACCACATCAACCATAAAACTAAGCTTTATTTTGCCCAGTGATGTAAGCCTAAACACACCTAACTTAACCTAATCTATACTATGCAATTCTAATCATATCCATACCTCACATCCCTCTGAGTCATCACATTTCTTCTTTCCTCTCTTCTTTGGTCTCCTTACCACCTTTCCATCCTTATTTCACTTAATCCATTTGTACCTCTCTCTCCAATCATTTTCAGAGTTTATTCACACGCCTTCCTCCCAGGCACTCCAATAATACCTCTTATTCATTTTCTCTTCATCCTCTACATTCTTTTTTTTTTTTTCCCCTATTAGTTCCTTTTATCAGTCGCAATCAAGCCAACGTGGCCACTCTCACCCTCTGACTTGACCCCAAACGTTCCCCTCCGTTGTGCCAGCAGTTCCTTCTCTCAGGAATACAGTTTCTGTCTTTTCAATATTTTTTTTTATATATCCTCTCCCACATCACCCATTTATTTACATTGCCAAACCTAACTTCTAAGTCGCCCCTCCCCTCCTGATGCAATTTAATTTTTCATATTCTGTCCCACACCACATCATTTTCACTTAGCCAAATCTTACTGCTAAACCCCCATCCCCTCTCTACTTTGGTCTTTCACCTCGTTCCGACACATATGCAAAGTTTTGTTGCATTTTCTGATGCTTTGGGATGTAACCATCAAAATAAAAATGTGCACCCAGCTGGCACACCTGAGCGTTTTGAATGTTGATAAACTGCTATCATCAGAGTCAATAAAACAATAAAGATAGCATTGAGTGCTTCAAGACTTCGTGGGCAGAGGTTCTGTATTGCGACATCAACCAGGCATCTGGAATGGCATCTGCTCTGACCAGTATATTGAGACAACTTCCATGCGTTATGGCCACAGTCCAGGAGGAATTACTGGAATAACCCATCAACCAGCAACATTGAAAAGGTGGGGTCTTGAACTACATATCTGCGCTCAACTGAAAAAAAAAAAAAGATGTTATATCCATGCTTGATGGAAACGCACAATCCACAGTCATGACCCATAAGGAAGAAGGTCCTTCAAGGATACAAAGTGATGAAGTAGACAAAGCAAAAATTCGGGAGAAGCTTCAAAACTGCATAGATCCACTGAAAGGAGAGTGCCACCCACCTGGACTTAGTAATGTGGTTACAGGTAGTATATGTGCAGTGCATGTCAGTGTTGACAGGGCTGTTGAATTGGGAGCGGCTATGATGAAAACATTTGAGGAAGGATGGCCACAGAGTTTTCACAAGCCATTAACAAGACCAGTTGTACTCATGTCAACTTCAAGAAAAAAAAAATAAAGTGGACAACATATCTGTGTATGATACCACATTGATCTATTCAAGAGTGCTTTGTCTTCAAACCTCTACGAACATCAACATGAGAGATGTTCTCTCTTATGGGTCGATTACCTGCAAAGAAAATTGAAAATCAAATTAGTGAGGGACTTTTGAAACTCCCTGTATTATATATATATATATATATATATATATATATATATATATATATATATATATATAGATATATATATATATATATATATATATATATATATCCATTTATATCTATCTATCTATCTATCTATCTATATATATATATATATATATATATATATATATATATATATATATATATATATTTCTCCTCCCAACATTCATCATCCAACTCGATCTCTTGTCAGTTCCCTAGCCTCACCGACTTCCAAACCTCTCTTCCTCAAACACATCTCTTCGCCTTCTCCTTGGCCTACCTCGTCTCGTCCCTTCTTCAAATTCGCTCAGGTAAACCTTTTTCACCACTCAGTTGTTATCCATTCTTTCCTCATGACCATACCATCTCAGGACAGTCTCTTCGATTCTGGTGTCCACCGACTTCCTCACTCCACACCTTTCACGAATCACATTATTTCGTATCCTATCCACCCTCTGTACTCCACTTAGATTCCTCAACAGTCCCATCTCCACTGCTCTTACTCTTGACTTTTCATTTTCATGCCACACCTTAGTCTCACACCCATAAGTTAGATTTGGCACTAACACTCCCTCATGAAAGCCTCGTGCAGCTGCAACACTCAAGCCTCTGTTTCTTATCAAGGCCTTCATTGCACCATCTACTTTTCTTCCTTGTGTCACTCTACTTTCAACATCTTTTGCCCATTTTCCTATCTTTTCTATCACTGTACCCAAGTATTTGAACTCTCTCACCAATTCCTGTCTCTCGCCATTCACTGTGACAACACACTGGAAGTCACCGTCTCTCCCAATAACCATCACTTTTCTCTACATTTACTCGCAAGGCACGACGCTCACAGACATCAACAAAACTCTGCACTAGCCTACCAAGTTCCTGTCCGGTACTTGCAAGCAGCATTGCATCATCAGCATACAACAAATTTGAGGTATTCCACTCATCACCATTCAGTACCAACGCCATCCCTCTCTCCATTACTCGTGTTTTCACTTCTCTCATCACGCCATCCATATATATATTGAACAATATATATATGTGATAGGGACATCACACAATCTTGTCGCTTGCCCACACCGACATAAAAACTCTTGACAGCACCTACCAGCTTACCATCTACACCATACATGCGCAAAACTCTCCACAATTCCTCTCTGTCTACTTTGTCGTATGCTATTTCCAGATCCATGAATGCTATAAACACCTAATGGTCCTTCTCACAAGCCTTCTCTGTTACCTGTCTCACTGCAAATACTTGATCCACACATTCTCTGCCATTCCTAAAGCCACCTTGTTCATCACTCACTAGGACTTCTGATATCTCTCTAACTTTATAATAATTCTTCCATATACCTTCCCTACCACACTCAATAAACTTATGCCACGATAACTCTTGCACTCACTTCGCTCTCCTTTATTTTTGTACAGGGGTACAATCACAGCCTTTTTCCACTCTGCAGGTACAGTTTCACTCATCCCTGCCTTCTTACATATCTCCAACAAGCACTTCATTCCACTCTCTCCACTTCACTTAAGCATCTCTGCATACACCTTATCATCCCCGGCTACTTTCCCATTTTTCAGCTACTTCAAAGCGTTCTTCCCCTGCACGAGTGTCACGTTTCCCGGCACTACATTCCTTCTCTGCACACCCCCAAAACCAATCATGTTTACAGCCACTCTGCTCTCTCTATGCCCATTCATCAGACTTTCAAAATATTCTTTCCATCTGGTCCTTACTGCATCTCCATGGGTTAGTAACCTACCACCTTGATCCTTCACACTATCACATTTCTTTCCGCTTTCACTTCTACATATCCTCACCTCTTTCCAGAATAACTTCCTATTTTCAGAGTAGTTTTCATTCATTTTTCTTCTCAGTTCATCATTTACCTCCTTCTTTTTCCTCTTCACTAGTCTCTTTACGTGCTTCTTGCCCTCGATATACTGTACTCAGTTATTTCAACTGAACCCCTTCCTGTAACCATTTTAGTCACTTCTTCCTCTTTTCCTCCACCACTCTCTTAAACTTCTCATCCCACCATGCCGTACCCTTTTTTTTTTTTTTGATACTCTTGCCACACCACATACCGCTTTAGCATTCCTAACTAAGCAATCCCTATATGTATTCCATGGACTGTCCAGATCCAATTCATTCCAATTCACTGAATCTAACTCGTCCTCTACTTTGGTCCTGTAATCATATGCCACTTCTTTGATCCTCAGCTCCTCAACTTTCAGTCTTTCACCCTGACTGCTCTTCTCTCTCTTGATCCACCTCACTCCCCTCAGCTTCATCTTGCATACCCCAAACATATGATCCGACAGACCTCCACATCGTCCTCTCACAGCTCTCGTATCAGCAACCATTCCCATCATCGACCTCTCTACAAGCATGTAATCAATCAAGCTTCTTTCAACATGATCCCCGTTTCCTCTATACCATGTATATTTATGTGCATCTTTGTGTTTGAAATATGAATTACAAATGCACAACCTCCTCTCCTGACACGTATCCTTTAGTCAGTTCCCATTATCATTTCCTCCTGGTACTCCATAACAACCCATTATGTCATTCTCTGCACCAGTGCCTACTCTTCCGTTCATATCCCCCATCATGATCACTTTATAGCTCCTGGGCAGTTCTCCCACTACTTCACCCAGCTCATCCCAAAACCTGTCTTTCTCTCTCTCACTCCTGTCCTCACACGGTGCACATGCTACAATTACTGCCACTTTCACCTTCTCAAACTTGAACTTGACATACATACACCTCGAGCTGACGCATTTGTAGTCTCTCATTGCACTCTGCCACACCTCATTCATCAAGAAAGCAACTCCTTCCTTACATCTTCCTCGCCCATTCATTCCTGATCTTACACATTTCACACTCTCCCACTCCTCCACTTCGCACCCTTTCATCTTCGTTTCACACAATGCCATCACAGGATATCTCGGACTCTTGAACACATTTACCACTACCACCCTCTTGCTCTCCTCATTCACACCTCTCACATTCCACATGGCTACACGAGTCTGCCCATTTGGTTGGGGCCCTGGACAGGTATTGGGCCCTCCGAGGCTCTCTGAAACGACTGCCATAATTAAGTGATTTTGGATAGGGGAATCTGGGGTGACACTTAACCCTGCCAGAAACCCCCCTTTTATGGTTACCACCCAGCATAGAAAATGGTGTCCTGGGCACAGGAAACCATTTGGCTTGTCACTCAGTGTAGAACTCATATGGCATCACTCTACATTGAGTGAGTGGATGATGGGCGCCCCCACTTACCACATAGTTTGGTAATACAGGTGTTTAATAGGTATACTGTCACTTCTTTTCTCCAATGTCCAACACCTACTGGTACTCTCAAGGATACAAGTAAGTGAACTCACTGGAGTCACCACTGTTAGAGGAACTGTCTACCTGTTCCATTGTTACATTTTGTTTATAAAGGCTCCAGCATGCTAGCATCCGTTGACCTTGGTCACCTGTTGGCAGCTCACCACACCACTGGATCTCTGGCAGCTTCCCTGTTAGTCCATCTACCTATCTATCTATATCTATCTATCTATCTATCTATCTATATGTGTGTGTGTGTGTGTGTGTGTGTGTGTGTTGGACCTCGTAATGTCTAACATTTTGTTTTCATTTCTTATTGAATATTAAACAAAATGTTCTGTGATGTATAGTTCCAATCGATTTTTTTCTCCTTTACAAAATGAAGTTCTCGTCGTTTCTTAACGTTACTTAGGTACATCCACCAAAACTGAGGTTCAGTTATTAGTCTTTTCCATGATAATCTGTTTTAAGACAGAGAGTAAACAATTGATGATTGATACTAACATATTTTGCTTATGATAGTTGCGTATGCTAATCCTACTTGTTTAACGCTGTTCTCGACCCATTACTCGAGAGTGCATTAAATTTCCATTCTCATTCATTTCATGCCACCCGTCACACATAGCTGGTAAACAGTTCCGAACGAACCGAAGCTTCACCCTTGCTTCAGGGAATATCTGAAATATGAATTACTTGTCTCACGTTGATGATTTACCATGAGTTTACAAGAGAACAGACAGACCATGTAAAACTTAGTAAGTGAATCAGATAATTCCTTAGCTTTACAGAGTCTTATCATTTGTAAGTATTTAATTATTCGTCCTGCACTGAATATTTTTGTGACCCCTTTTGTTGTGCGCACCCCACGTCTGGGCAACGAAGAGGCGCCAAATTATTATTATTTTGACAACTCAGTTTCCCTTATAAGTCAGTATTTTGCAGAAATCTTCATTATTGTAAATTAGTAACGTTATTGTCCCTATTGTATACTGCCGTTCAAAATAATATCACCTAACATTTAGAATAATATGTTATGTAAGATTATAAGATAACAGCATTATACACCTTTGACAATTACGTCTGACCAACGATCACAGAGGCTGTTTCATACCCGTTGTTGGACTTGCAACGTAAGGAAATACGTAGTGCCACATATCACAACTCGATATTGTTGCCACATGTATCACAACTCGAAACTGTTGCCACATCTACTGTACTTCACTGGAAGAGTCCCAGACTGTACTACCTACTAGGATGTGGCAGCATGGATGTTAGAGAAGGTGGACAGGAAGAGTGGGTAAATGGGTCGAGAGGATGGGTGGGTGAGTGGGTGGACAGGATGGGTGGGAGAGTGATTGAGCTGGATGAGTGAGTGTTTGGGTGAAGTAATGGATCAGTGTGGTTGAATCGATGGGCAAGATGGTGAGAAAATTAATTCATGGGGATTAGGTCCAGTAGGTTAATAGATGAAAGTTTGGAGAGTGAAGTGCTTGAGAGGATACAGCAAGGAAGAAAGGCTGCTGATTCCTTGAAAGCAGTAATAAGAAACAGGGAAATGAGCATGGAAGTGAAATAGTTACATGACAGTATTGTGATACCAACTCAAACGTATGGAAGTGAAGCTTGGACCTTGTTGGAGGGACAGAAGTCAAGAGTGAGTGCAGTGGAAATGAGTTATTTGAGAGGAGCATGCGGAGTCACTTTTTTTTTTTTTTTTTTTTTTTTTATGTGTCCGACTCTGGGCATAGGCTTCACGGCCTGCTATCAAGGCCCAGCAGTCCTCCTACATTGGAGAGACAGACTGACAAATGAGGATGTGAAGGAGCGTAGTGGTGTGGATATGGATGTGATAGGAAGCGTTGGGAGAAACACACTGAGGTGGTTTGGCCAAGCAGAGGGGGATGGAGAGTGAGAGACTGACGAGAAGAGTGTATGTGAGTGAGGTGGAGGAGGGGAGAGGGAGGAGGAGGCCAAGGATGAGATGGAGGGATGGAGTAGAGAGGTATATGAGAGAGGGGGATGTGAGCTGGGTGCAGGACAGTGAATTGGTGGGGAACAAGGCGACATGGAGGCGATTTGTTTGTGGGCACCCCTTACGGGATTGAGGAGTCTGGCAATAGATAGATAGATAGGTTCGTAGATCCAGGGTAGGAATAATTGCACGTTGAATAAAACCCTGGGGAAATGGGCTCACAGGTGAACATGGCTTCACAGTATAATATGGGACCCCAGAGGTTGTGTAACTCAGTGGGTGGCCCCCCTGTGACCCAACCAATGTTAGTATACACGGCCATATTCTTTCATCCGGGTAAGCCTGTAAACCTGCTGGGTAATAAAGCTAGGATGAAGATGATAATGATCTTGCTATGGTTATGAAGATAGAAGAATTTTACCCACGTACTGAATATATGCTTATTGTGAATTATACAACAGTTTCTGTCCAAAATCTTCTACTCCTACTGTAAATGCAGTTTCAGTATATGGACGTCAGTCTCCTGCATCAATAATTCTGATCACAGTGACATCAAAACTAGATGATGCCAGTGATACTGATAATAATAATGATATAGGGGTACAGGACGTGACAATGACGGTGATAATAAAGATAATGCATGCCCGTAACCACCTTGAGGCAGACGAGGCAGCCGCCTCGTTTGGCATCTCTCCCCCTCCCCTCCTTCAGCAGCCTGCTCAATCCACACCCACCCCAAGGTCCAGGGCCTTGTTCTGATCGTGTTCATAACTTTAAACTGATCCCTGTCATCCTCAACCCGCAGTGCTTGTGGATGAGTCATTGGCAACGGATCAGTGTAAGGTTTCATATGTTCTTTGTGCTCTCTTGGACTCCAGAACAAAGTCCCGCAATCTGTTCATTAATTTAGTATTCATGTTTACCATTAATTACATAATGGTTGGTTGTAGAAACATTTCAGTTATATTGAGAGTAATGAGATAGACCTACTAGTCTTCTAGATAATCAGAGTAAAATTTAATTGAGCTTCTTCAGTCACTGGAGTGCAGCAATCAACACTTGCTTCATTACTGTTTAACATGATGCTGATAATCCTTTCTATCAAGCATGAAAATGCCGTATTGCAGAACATTGATATACCTGAATGCAGTGCACCCAACCCCTAAAGATGGCATTAATAAAAACATGCAACTGTTGCAACATTTTTGAAAATTTCCGAGTTACTTAAATCTGTTCAAATTCCCCTGCAATTGCATTGTTTGGTGCTAGGGCTAAAACAAAAAACAAAAAATCCGGGGGAAAATGCCCCCGGACCCCCATGGTAGGGGTGTGTTCGCCTCGTCTGTTTTGAAGTCCTGGTTACGGCCATGTGATGGTATGATGTGTGATCATAGTGAGTGATGGTGATAGTAATGAGTATGGTGTATATAGTTTTTCTGTGATAATTAGCACTCATAAGTGCGATGATACTAATAGCAATGAAACTGGCGTAACGTGATGTGATGGTGATAACGCATTCGATATTACTGTACCAAAATGATTGTGATGATAATGATAATAACGTGACCTAAAGCGACTTTGCCTTCAGCAGACCTTAAGTGGGTATCAGTGGCCCTGGTGATGCTGGGTAAGATGTCGTCTACTACGTCTTTATTCATGATCCTTCTCTACTCAATGGAGCTGTTCCCAACTGAGATCAGGTACATCACTACTTCATTAAAGTTTCATGTTCACAATACACCTACTTATCTCTTCACAGGCACAGTATGCTGAAAAGTAAAAAAAATTCAGTCAAACGATGTTCCAATAATAGTTTAGCGCCACAGAAACTTCATTATTGTAATAATTTTTGTTCGTTATTTACGGACACTTACCCAAACCCTTTGTAGAACAAACCTCATTAATTACTAAATTCGAAACGTACGACCAAGCAAAATGAATTATTACAATATTTCACCTAACCAAACTCTTCAAGACAACCGTAGAAAATATTAACTTGAAGAATAGGGCCAGGACAATGATTTCTTATGCTACTTCTCTGCCACGGATACTTGTTCACTGTAAAATTTACTTACAATAACATTCTAATTTTTGTTTGCAGGAATCAGGGTGTGGGTGCGGGCATGATCTCATCCCGCCTCGGTACCATCGTTGCACCCTTCATCATGAGCACCCTGGTCAGTAAGATTAGGAGAGAAAGAGGGGGGGGGGGAATTCAACATATTTTGGAATGTAAACTAAGAGAGAGAGAGAGAGAGAGAGAGAGAATTCAATATATCTAAGGTGTCACCGCATTCTTAACCAGAATTTTAGACTAATGTTAATAATGATGTTGATGCAGTTTTCATGCCATGGACTCACATTATAATAAAGGGACTCAGGTATTACCATCATTTAAAGATGAGTTGAAGAGTGTGGCACTTTGTGACCAGATCCTCATCTTGACGTCAACCAATGGCCTTTCAGTGGGCCTGAACGTACGGTCATTTAACTGGTAAAGTGCATTCCAACTCAATAAACAACAGCGGTCATACAACATAATGTTGTGGTCCTTTCACTTCCAAGCATAAATGGATATATTACTTGCAATACAGGCATCCTCCCATTAGTAAGTCCAACTGGGGCTGGAAAGACCACAGATTCAGGTAACTGCAAATTTGCTGTACATACATGGGAATCCACACTCACCCCCTCCACCACTTCCTTTTTCATGTGGATCAATCAGTATGCACACTTTCACTCTGACGTGCAATCAGAGACAAAACTCGTGTCGCGATTTTGCCTAAAATTAAGTGTATTATGTGAAACATCATGACAGCTCTTCCACAGCTACATATTCGTGGTTGGCCAGCCTGACTCACGATACCTGCAGCTTCATATCTTAGGCTGATGGGATGATGGTACATGTGAAGTCATGAAATTCCAAAGCCTTAACATCCATTTACGAGAACTGCTGCATCCGAGAGAGGAAATGTGATTCCTGGCCGTTACACATTTACATCTTACCACAACACGTCAGGCAGACCTAGAGTATGCCTTGGTATGGAGAGGGCATACAACATGCATCCAAGTACTTGGAACATGAGAGAGGTCATGAGATACCTTTATTTAGGAGGGAAGAATTTCGAACAGATAGTGCAAACCGTCGGGGTAAGCAGAGCCGTAGAAAGGTGGATTATGCCATTTCGGGAAAAGGGCACAATAGAGAGCGGTCATAGTTCTGGTTGTCCGAAGCTTACTACATCACTACTGGACCAGGAAATAATCACAACAATGGAAGGCAGCGCCTGAAAGCAGTGCTTATTCTGTAAGAGACGCACTGGGCCTAGAATAAAGCACATGAATAGTTGTGCATAGACTTTGTTATGTGTTCAAACTCCAGCATGTGGGATTCATTTTGCCACTCAGAACAAAACATTCGCTAATCATTATAGCCCATTGGATCCCAGGGGTGCTGGGTGAGGCATGGCACTTGATCGGGTACTAAGCGTACCGCCCTCCGCCTATTGGCTCATAGTCGCGAAGCTTATAGGCCCCTACCCGGGGGTTCCCTACTTTATACAGACTTGAAGAATCCCAGTTCTGTCCAGTATTCTGGACACTGGGCTCCAATGGGATATATATATATATATATATATATATATATATATATATATATATATATATATATATATATATATATATATATATATATATATATATATATATGTATATATATATATATATATATATATATATATATATATATATATATATATATATATATATATATATATATATATATATATATATATATATTGTAGGTTTGAGTGAGACCCACAGAAAAGAAGAAAAAATAATTCAGCTCGATGATAGTGGCCACCTATTTTAATACAGAGGAAGGGAAAATGAGAGAGTTAGTGGTGTAGGATTTCTAATTAACAGAAATCTTGCAGACAACATTGTTAAATTCAGCACTGTATGTGACAGAGCAGCAGTGGCTGTAATCAGACTGTGCAAAAAATATACCCTGAAAGTAATACAAGTATATGCACCAACTTCTCAGAGCTCAGATGAAGAAATTGAAACATACTATGATAACATCTCCCAGATTATGGAAGAGGAAAAGACCACCTATACTATACTCATGGGAGACTTCAATGCAAAAGTTGGAAAATCAAAGCATGGAGAAGCATGTATGGGAAAATTTGGAGTGGGAGAAAGGACCGAAAGAGGAGAAATGCTGGTAAACTTTGAAGACATGTTTAACATGAGAATAATGAACACATTCTTTCACAACAGAACAGGGATAAAGTGGACCTGGAGAAGCCCAAATGTAGAAAGAAAGAACGAAATCGACTTCATTATAGCAGATAAGAATAACACGATCACAAATGTCACAGTTATCAACAAAGTAATTATCGGTAGTGACCATAGAATTTTGGGTTGCACAGCAAGATTCAATTTCAAAAGGGAAAGAATGAAGATGATTAAAGATAAAAAGATATGCCCAATAAATGTAAACGAAAACAAAGTCGCCTTTCAGTTGGAAATAAGGAAAAGATTTCAGGCTCTCAGTAATCCTGAATGTGACATTGATGAGCTGAATGACAGACTAACAAAGTGCTAAAAGAATCAGCGGAGGTAGTAGGAAAACCTAATACAATTAAAGGCAAGAAGTATTCAGAAAAGACACTCGATTTATGAAAAAAAAGTATGAAAATGAAAGTGAAAACAAAGAAAGGTGAAATGGAACGAGCGGAATTAAACAAGCTTATCAACAAAAGACAAAGAGAAGAAAAAAGAAAGAGAAACATGGATCAAATCAAAGAAACCATCAAAAAAGGAAAAAGTCTGAAACAGGTCCGAAGTAAAATGGCACTTGGAAAGCAACAAATTGCATCACTAAAAGACAAAAACGGTGAAGCCATTAAATGCAGAGATATGATGCTGAAGAGAGTTGAAGAATTTTGCAAAGAACTGTATGCATCAAAGACAGTAGTACCAATAGCTAGCTTTTCAATTAACACAAGTGAAATACCTAAGATAACACCAAACGAAGTAAATAATTCTCTCAAAATATGAAAAGAGGGAAGGCTCCAGGAGAAGATGGAATAGTAGCAGATTTACTACTGGATGCAGGAACAGAAGTACAGAATAGGCTTGCTCACTTATTAACTCAATGTATAAAAAAGAAGAACATTGCCAAAACATGGTGTAATGCAATAGTTATTTTACTTTACAAAAAAGGTGACTCAAAAGTCCTTAGTAACTATCGACCCATTAGCTTGCTATCAGTCATTCACAAACTCTTCACTAAAGTCCTTACAAACAGAATAACTGCAAATTTGGAGGAAAACCAACCTCGTGAACTGGCAGGATTCCGAAGCGAATATTCGACTACTGATCATCTGCACACAATGAATCAGCTAATTGAGAAAACTACAGAATATAATAAACCACTGTGCTTAGGTTTTGCTGATTACGAAAAGGCTTTCGACTCGGTGGAACACATAGCAATTATAAATTTATTGCCAGAACAAGGAGTGGATGAGAACATTGTAAAACTGCTCGAAAACATATATAAAGAGAGAACTGCTGCAGTTAAATTACATAAGGACCGAGAAAATTAAGATTGAGAAGGCCGTGCGTCAGGGAGATACAATTTCACCAAAGTTATTTACAGCATGCCTAGAAAGTATTTTCAGAAGGCTAGACTGGGAAAACAAAGGAGTGAACATAGATGGAGAAAAGCTAAACCATTTAAGATTTGCAGATGACATTTTCCTAATCTCAGAAACAGCAGACATTGCAAGCAATGCTAAATGACCTGAACAGAGAAAGTCTCAAAGTAGGGCTAAAGATGAACCGGAGTAAAACTAATGTTTAATCCTCAAACACCAAAGAGCGTCATCAGAATAAGTGAAGAATTCTTGAATAAGTGGAGGAGTACAATTACCTGGGACAAATACTAAAAATAATTGGCAGCGAAATAAAAAGATGCATTGCAATCGGATGGAAAGCTTTCCGTAAACGTAGGGATATTATGAAACGTAACTTGCCAGTTTGTATGAAACGAAAAGTGTATAATTCCAGCTATGACATATGGTTGTGAGACTTGGAAACTGGCAATATCGATGGAAAGTAAATTAATTCGTTCTCAGAGAGCAATGGAAAGGTCAATGTTGGGAATATCTTTAAGAGACAGGAAAAGATCAACTAAGGGTGAGAGAGCAGACTAAAGTCACAGATATTATAGAAGTGATAAAAGAACAGAAATGGAGGTGGGCAGGCCATGTAGCAAGAATAAGGGATAATCGATGGAGCAAGAGGTTGACTGATTGGACACCAAGAGACTCTAAGCGTAGCAGAAAAAGGCCAGACAGGAGGTGGAGGGATGAGATAGAGAAATTTGCAGGGAAAACGTGGCAAAGATTGGTTCAATCAAGGAATTCATGGAGAAGGTTGGGGGACGCCTTTGTTCAGCAGTGGACTTGTAATGGCTTATGATGATGATGATGATTTATATATATATATATATATGTATGTATATATATATATATATATATATATATATATATATATATATATATATATATATATATATATATATGTATGTATGTATCCCATTAGCGCCCAGTGTCCTCAGTATAGGACGGAACTGGGCATTTTCAGATTTTGATAAAGAAAGGAACCCCAGGGGAGGGACCTTATGAGCTTCGCGACTATGAGCCGACAGGCGGAGGACGGTACCTTAGCACCCTTTCAGCAAAATCCCTCACACAGGAAATCTTGGAGCCAATGCTATATATATATATATATATATATATATATATATATATATATATATATATATATATATATATATATATATATATATATATATATATATGTAAAAGTCCATTAATCCGAATGGCAGTGGATTTTTTGGGTGGGACCCCTAAGACACTTTTCATTCATTCATAATACACTATGGCACATATTAACATTACTTCAACTATTACACAATTTTTTTACTTAATAATGTATTACTGAGGACACGAACTGTAATTGGTAAATTTTAGAGATGTTATGGGTTTAAGTTACCAGCAATGCGTAGTGTTCAAAACAACAGTTGTAGGCAGGGAAATCCCATTAGAGAGAATAAGTCCAGGGTTAATAATAATATGCACGTATTATAAAAGCACAGTTCGCTGTCAGACAATTCGCCGTCAAAATATGGACGATTCCCCGTCAGGACGATTCTCCGTCGTTTATTTACATATCAGTTTATTTAGCGAGTACACTAGTTTTTTAATATTTGTACTTCTTCAGAGTCGTTTTAAAATATATCCAAGATGTTGCAGTACCAATGGAAGTTAATGAAGACAGCTACGGGTGACACTAGAGTATAATTCAAAGTCAACTACACCGAGGTAGAAACAAGTGAATTATTGTCTAAAAGTGCAACTTATAAATGATATCTAAAGCCTACGCTATTGAATGAACACAGAATTTGATAGATCCCCCTGAAAATTAGTTACTAAAATATCAATTAATCAATAATAAGTGTATTAATAGAATGACGGGGAATCGTCCAGGGTGCAAATTGTCCTGATGGAGAATTGTCTTGTTATTGTTGTGACGGCGAACTGTCCCGAAACCATCGGTGGATTTACCTGCCTGGTTGCTCATGCACTTCAGCCAGTCACGGATACCAGCCTGCCTGACAGCCTAAGCACGTTTCTTGTACAACTCATTTCCCAAGATATGGAAATTGTTCACCTCAGCCCCATTGTAATGATTATTTTGTTCAACGAAATGCACCAGTTTATCAAAGTATACAGAAGCTTCTTTCCATGAAACTTCCATGACCACACCGCTCGCCACTTCGGCACATTTGGCACACAGTTTGAATTTTTTATTTATTTATTTATTTTTTTTTACTTTTGGGGTTATTGTCAGCCTTCTTTAAAAATTCGAATTGTTGGGATTTTCGGATTATCAATGTTCGGATTAATGGACTTTTACTGTGTGTGTGTGTGTGTGTGTGTGTGTGTGTGTGTGTGTGTGTGTGTGTGTGTGTGTGTGTGTGTGTGTGTGTGTGTGGAGAGAGAGAGAGAGAGAGAGAGAGAGAGAGAGATACTGAACCACTGTACAGTAGGATATCCATCATAAGGAACATCTGAATCTCCTCTGCAGTACCCTCCCATTATGTTCTCTTAAATGACAGAAGTTCACAGTGATTCTTTAAATAATTTTTGGTGAACATTTAAACGTTGTTCAAGATTTTGAAGTTAGAAAGTTTTTGTCCGATGACAGGTTATCCTCGCGCTTCATTACTCAAATGTTTCTCAGACCAAGTTAGTACAATTCTGTCAGGCGTTTATTGCAGCTGTATCATAGCATATTTTCAGCCATCAAAATAGTTAGCATAACTGCCTTGAAAACACTACTGCAGAAAAGTATTCCCGATAAGCAACGACTATCTAGCTGCTGGGTACTTGACTCTGTGACTTGAAACAACCTGCAGCAGACACTGCTTCTGTTCTTCACTTGTTGTGTTGGAGGTATTGAAGTCTTGCATCAGTTTCACAGCTAACTTTCTCTGGTCATTCACGATCGCCAGATTGTTGACGAATTTCTTTAACCCCTACACCGCGGGCATGTTTACCAATGTTTTGCGTGTGCTGCGGGGTTATTCGGGCTCCGACGGACTCTCAAAAAATATTTGCAAAAAATCAGTTATTAGTCCTAGAATAATAAAATTACATATGCTTATGGCATATAACTTCAGCTTTCTCCTGGAATGTTTGTTGAGCCTTCGTCCGTTACCGTAGGACTTATGGAGACCTCTGAAGTTGGGTAACGAAGTCTCCACTTTACACTTCCTGACAACCCGTAATATTATTACCACAGCCAGATATTAACACTAGAAACACTACTCTATGATTTTCAAGTAGTTTGGGATCCATACTCCAAAAAAAAACCCACTGTGAAAGCAATGAAAATTACGAGCGAGTCTGACCGTCGCACTTGCGCTAGTTCGCTCTTGGTATTCTGTCATTTATTATGCATAAAACCCCTCACACTATATTTCTATTACTATATAACACTTATATATATCTACAGTTTATCCAAAAGTTTCCTTCAGTAGTATTAGTTTATTGTCACTGTAGGGATTCAATTTCTTTCAGTAAAATACGTAGCATTCACTTTCTCATCCTGTATACTAGCATTGAGAGTGAATGTCACTTTCACCTTCACTCTCATAACTCATAGTATTCAGACATGCTAGAGTGAAACTTTCACTTTCATTACTCCTAGGGTATATACTCGTATTCTTATAATACTACTCATTTACATTTCTATTTACGTTCTCTATTTTATTTACGTTATTTACATTTCTATTTTATTTACACTGTGTTATGCACTGTCACTTGAAGTAACTTATAATACTATTTTCCACTGTTCACGTGTATTTACATTCATTACTTTCACTTGCTGTTTACACATTATTTACACATTATTTACAATTCCACTTGCACTGTTTTACTCAATAGAAAGATCGTAGTTACTCTTTTATCAATTGTCAGCCCGTTACCTCTTTCCACACGAGGTTTAGTAGGGGGTAAAGGTCACAGGGCCCTTTGCATGGGGGTGAAAAGTCCCTGAAGCTAGCAAGAGCGAACACACACGTACCTCCACTTTGGAAGATGAGAGTGAACTGATAAGGGTGGGACGGGGTGGTGGCCTACCTAGGGAAATTCATTACTACCAACGATAGCCTCTTGACACAGCTAATATATACCAGTGAAATGATTGGCAGGAAATCTAGACAATACATTATAAATTAGGTAGTTCCAGGTGAATGTAAATATCACTTAGGCTTCTCCTTTCCCTCCTTATACGTATATTTATTACGAAAATAGATTATACAGCATATTTCAAGGGGAAATAAACAGCGAAAATTAGCGAACGAGTGCATGTGAGGTGTTGTCAGGTGATAATTAGCCAAGTCCAGGTGTATGGCACTCTCACTTACCTTATTTCTTTCTTGTATATAGTATTTGGTATAAGAATAGGGCATAGGGCTTATTTCAATGGATGAAATCAGTGAAAAATTCCAGGGAAGATTTACTTAGCGTAGCATGGCCGGGCAGGCGAGAGGATAGGGTAATGGAGGGGGGGTAGGGAGGGGAGTCAAGAACGGGGAGAAATGGCTAAATTGTCAACAATGGATGGGAGTACAGATGAGATTAGAAGTGCTGACTAGTGTTGGACATTGGCAGTACTGATAGATGATACAAGCCCTCACTTGGAGGCCTGGGTGAATTCAAAATAACACAGAATCACAAAAGCGACGCCCTGCGGTATGATCCCTTGCTCCCAAGCGTCACGAAAGTGACGCCCATCGGTTAAGGGGTTAATCACTGAAAATCTTCAAGTGACCACCACCTGTCTGGATCTGCTTGTGTGAGGAAGTCTGCGTTCAACCCAAGTGTGCCTAAGAATGACATGGTACTGCTTGTGACAAAGTCGTGAAGTTTCTCTTCAGAAATACTGCTTGGCTCCATCAGGATTCGTTTGGGTGGTTCATCAGAACCATCTTCAAAGCACTGATCATTTTCTTTTATTGTTACTGCCTGCAGCAGCATCGAAAAATGAAAGGGCAAATAGCTTCTCACTCAGGTACCATAGGTGTCTTAAGAATACTTTAACTGCAGCAAATGATGTGCCTTTGTTGATAGCCTCATAGTTCTTCACCAAGTTCAGAGAGGCAAGATCACTGGCCAGGGCAGATGCTGGAATTGGTTACAATGCCCAAGCCTTTGTGTACAGCAGGGATCCAAAGAGGCTCATTTCCCTCAGTGCAGTTTCATCACTTGCCTTTAACTTGATACAGTTTCTTCACTTGCCTTTAACCTGAACTGCTGTTTGAACATCCAGATTTTTAAGCAGTACAGCAACTTGGCCATCCATCTACCTATATGCATCGCTCCGGGGGCCAGGAATCGTATATCGCCTGGTGTATCTCTCTCTCTCTCTCTCTCTATATATATATATGGGCAGATAAATGTATATATGTATATATACTGATTTTATTATACAACCCCCAAATTTCGCGGGTGCTAAAGGACACAGACCCCCATGACTTTAGAATTTCCATGAAATATTGATACCCCCCCCCAATAATGCCCCTATGGTAACCTATAATTCCAATATACCCCTAAAATCCATGAAAGGAAGCTAAAACCAGCTAAAATCAGAACAAATGTATACTGTACTATTGTACAGTACAGCATACAATTTACTTCATTAAAAAATGACCTGTTAATGGGTATGATAATAGGAATTAAGGATAGTTTTGTTGTTGCTGACTGCCACTGACATCGCAGCAGTGTGCTCAGACCTTAAAAAAAACTATATCTGCGACCAGAAAATGCCATGAAATATCACAGACTTATACTGAAATACTGTTTAAAAACCTTAACCCCCACTGCGCTTATCGCCTCATGTGAGGCGATATGGAGACCACCCCAGGCCATGCTGATCACCTCATATGAGGTGATGAGTCTCCGTGCCATAATTTCAAGCATGAGGAAGTATCAGTGGTTTCCATGAAAATGTTCAGTCTCCCTCTATGCCACCAGGAGCTGTTGCCAAACCCTGCCACACCACAGTTGCAAATACCACATATTTAGTAATTCAGTTCTCATTAGTAGTCCAACAATGGTGGATTCATATCCATCTACCTCCCATGGTACTGGTGACTTATCGCAGCCTTCACAACCACCCAAGAGGCATAAATTACAAAAAGACGAGGGGTGATGAGTTCGAGCTCAGAAACACTTGGTCTGATGAAAAAAATTAACATAATTTTGAAAAAAATGCACTAAAACAATGACTTAGGGAAGTTAATCAGATTGATAAGAATTAGCGTGGTGAAGGTTAATAACAAATAAGGATTTAATGGGTAAGTCTAAAATAAGTTATGGCAATTCATTTACCTGGTGACTTCCATCACCTCCCAGGACAGTGTGCATCATGTGCGCATGTCAGGCAGCACGAGACCGGGGAAGTCATAACATAAATACCAGACCCATTAAATACAGAGTTAATTAACCTTTTACTCTAAAGATATGGTGGACAAACCCTGACAACTCATTCAGTGATTACGATGAAGATGATGACAACAGTGAAAATGAGGATGATCAGCCATGCAGTTACCACTGACAGATGACTCAATGAGATAAGTGAAACTGCATGGCATGAGCAGCCTACATCTTCGCACACTCCCCATCATCTCCACTCCTGTCATTGCCACTGAGTGTTGGTGGGTGGTCCATGTCGAGCACAATCGCAGGTTGACATAGTGAGTGGTCAGGGTCAGGGACAGAGACAGGCACAGGGACAGGCACAGGCTCAGGGGAGGGGGATGAAGACTTTGGAGCAGGAGGCTACGTCTGCCTTGTCAGGAACATAATTATCGAGAGCTGTGATGTTGCCCGCTTCATCTTCGAGAACACTGGCTTATAGGGGGCAGTAGCAATGTCTATGGCACTATTTACTTTCAACGCCCCCACCGTGGATGGGTCCTTGCTGTAAAAGTCCTTGACCTAGGGTATCATCATTTCCTCTGTAAGCATCTCCAGGGTGAGCGCTTGGTCCTGTGGTGATTTGTCTTGGTGCTGTTCCTCCACCTCCTCCTAACTCGCCGTCTTAACAAGTTCAACGAGTTCATCATCTGTGAACCTTATCTCATGGCCCCCCACGAATTCCCTCACCTCCCGTTCCTCCATGACATTGAAGCCATCGCCCCCAACGAGCCACGCCAGCTCCACCATCCTCTTAATGGTCTTGTTCACATGGTCACTAGGAGCAAACTCCTCAAAATCACTGACACACTCTAGTTTCAGCGACTTCCAGCAGCCATTCATAGTATCAGGCCGCAAATCTTGCGGGCTCTCCTGCATCACTGAGCGGTAGTCTGCAATGGTGAACCCCTTCCAATAATCCAGTACTCCGAGGCCAGGATTTGTCTCCATGGCTGTGTAGCCTAGCCATGGACCATATGGTATAATAGGCCTCAAATGCACTCATTACACCCTAGTCATGCAGTTGTATCAAGGAGGCGATGTCAGGGGGCAAAAACACCACTTGCACCTCCTCACATAACCCCTCCAATGACGTTGGTTGACCTGGAGCATTGTCCAGGACTAGCAGGATTTTGAAGGAAATGCCCAGCTCCTACAGGTAGGACCATAACTCCGCCAGAAGGCAGTCGTGAAACCAATTCATAAATATGCTACTGGTGGTCCATGCCTTTTTATTACTCATCTAGAACATGGGGAGGATGTTCTTGTTGCAACACTTGAGTGCTTGGGGGTTTTCAGATTTGTCAATAAACTCGGGCTTATTCACATGCCCAGCAGCATTGCCACAGAGCAGTAGCATGCAGCAGTTCTTTGCTGCCCGAAACCCTAGCATCTGTCTTTCCTCTCTCGCTACGTAAGTTCTGGATGGCCTTTTTATTCAAATAAAGGCCTGTCTCATCCACATTCCACACCTGTCCTGGCCTGTAGCCCTTCTCAATGATTTTCTTCAGTTCCGTCGTGAATGCTTTCAGTCTCTTGATCAGCCGAAGCAGATTCCCCTGTTTTTTCAAGCTGTGCAGGGAGAACCATTTGCGGAATCTGTCAAACCACCTCTTGCTCGCATTGAATGGGGGAGGGCTGGTGCTAGGGGCGACCTGCACAGCCTGAGCAACCTGCTCTGCCCTCTCAGTAGCCATGCTTGCATAAAGGGCCTTGGCCTTTTCACTAATGGTGTTGTTGTCTATGGGATTGCGTTTTCGATTCTGGTCCACTGATCAAAGATAGAGAGCATTCTTCTTCTTAGGTAGTACCATATCCCTGGCATGCAACACGTATTTAGCCGAGGGAGGCGCAGTCACTGCAAGCACCTCCCTAATCTTTTCCTAGTTTTTCTTAATGGAGCATACTACTGTGTGCTGTTGTTTACATTAAAGTGTTTTCCAACAGCTGCATATGTCATGCTCTCCCTTCACTTATCCAGCAACTTCACCCTGTCTTATTGGCTCATTATCTTCTTATGGCACTTAAGAGTGGTGGTCTCACCACTAGAAGAGGCAGGTCACTTATGGCACATGCTGGATACACCTGTGGGATACCATGTTATCACACAGTTTGGGATACCATGTTATCACACAGTTATAACAAAAAAAATCACAGAATAGGGCCATAATGCTCTACTGTTTACCACAGCACTGCAACTGTAACGTTAGCACATGTGGGAGAACTAGGCTCTATCACAAATTAATACTGGCCCTAGGCTACAGTCCCAGTATGGCACAAACACGTGGTAGCACAATTTATCACACTAACATGCACATAAATTCATAAAATAGGGCCGTACTTTACTCTTCAGTATAGCACAGCACTGCAATGGCAGCCTTTGCACAAATGAGAGGACTAGAGTAGGGCAATAAAGAAAGTAAAAAGTTATTCAGTACAGGCATCTTGCAAGACCATACAGAGAGGGTGTTTGTGGCGCTAGCGCAAGTGAGAGAGAGGGAGAGGGAGGGTGGCACACGTCCTGAAGCAGATTACTGTATGTATGGGTGCTGCCTCCTCAAGAAACAGCGCACAGCTGGCTGATCCCGGGAAAAAACCACCGCGATTGCTTCCCGGTGCTTTCTACGGACTCGGATCGCTAAAAAATGTTTTACTTGGGGGAAAATCCATATAAAAGTGGAGGGCGTGAATTTCGGGCCCATGAATTTTGGGGACTGCATTATCCATCTACGGTATCTATCTACCTGTCCATCTATCTGTTTATCTATCTATCTATCTATCAGTATATGTTTATATATATATATATATATATATATATATATATATATATATATATATATATATATTTATATATATATATATATATATATATATATATATATATATATATATATATATATACAGAGAGAGAGAGAGAGAGAGACAGCTACTGTAAACTTAGTCATGTTTCATGCTGGGCTGGGATGCTACAGGCAAGTGAATCTTGAATGCAGTGATATGTTCGTTAATGGAATTAAACTTTTTAACAAGCACATTTTAGAGTAATTACTATAATTTCAGAACTATGATCAAGCCACCGTTTCTGCCAGTGTTTGTTTTGGTAGAAATAAATACGAGCTCGCTTGTCCACCACGTGACCTGCGTAGTGGCAGGGAAAGCTCAACTGGGGTAAAGAAAATGGCGAGTTGAACAACAGAGTGGGTGGGATGACCTGCAAGTTGGCAGGCGGTAAGATTGAGGCAAGTGGTATATCCTCAGAACATGGGTGTTGTGAAATATTGTTATGAGGGAACTGAAGGCTGTATAATTACAGTCTCGACGGTTAAATGCGTGTGGTAGAGTTTAAGGAAACGGGCGTGGGAAAAATAATACGGTGGGAAGATATGGTGTGGTGGTGGTGGTGGGTGAGACTGCCATGAAAGTATAGGCACACTGGGAATGTACAGTAGGTACTGTCAGATTCCTAGTTTTGAAAATTATGTCCACCAACAAAGACAACAAGATTTAGATGACCTCGCACTGATTATTATACTTGACTGATTAAGACGCAGGTAATCATCACCCGCTTTTAGCAAGGCAAGAAGATTTAATTGTGTATGTGTGTGTGTGTGTGTGTGTGTGTGTGTGTGTGTGTGTGTGTGTGTGTGTGTGTGCATCACTTTTACCAAAGTATATCGAAAAGTTGTGTACAAATGGTCACCAAACCCTCAAGAAATAGCATCTGTTGAATGTGCATAAACCTATTAGTTTTGGTGAGGGTTTGATAAAAAAAATGAGCGAATACCGGCTGCCATATTTTTTAAATATAGAGTGTTTGTGGGGGGCGGGTGGGGTGAAACAAGGTGTCTGAATTCCGTAGGGTTTTGCAAAGTTTCTTCAACTGTGGTCTGTAGGTAACTCGTACCTTAGCCAGCAACATATTTTGGCAAGCGAATAGTATTCGGCCCCCAGATGCTTTTGTTTCATTTAAAATGGACTGGCATTTTTTGAAACACTGAAACTGAATTCCGTAAGGTGTTCCAATTTTTCCTTAAATAGGGTTTGTAACTTGGTACTTTGCCCACAACATATTTTGAGGGGCTATTAGCATTTGGTGCCCCAGATGCTTTTATTTGATGTTGCAACTTCTTTCACCACACATAATATTTTTTTCTCCTTAATACCTAGCTCTCAATACTGTTAAAATAAATCATTCAGCATGGAGTTTAGAAAAAAGTAACCATCAGTTTCATAACACTCCATCTGCTGATTTGGAATTTAGTCTAGGCTGCAGCAGTGTACAGCAATCAAGCATACGTGATTAAATTTCGCATCTGGCAGCATTAAGATCAACCTCCCTTTACTTGCACAGGAACTGAACACTTAATTGTAAGTCAGCGTGATAGGTATTCCACAGGAAATATCCAAAGCACATCAGTCTATTTAATTATAAATTTATTTCATTTTTAGTCCAGTACTTCCCAAACAGAAAATTTACACTGAACTGAATTACGACAGAAGGCCTTCAGAAATATTGTTTCATTTGGGTATCGGGATTATCAAGTAAAATATGAGGTCCAGTTACATTTACAGCTGTGAAGGATGACCACAGTATACATTGGGATCAGGGCAAAAAGGGAAAGGGGATGGACAAGAAGAACCTTGATTTTTCTTTCCTGTATCCATGTACCAACTTTTTTTTTTTTTTTAAATCCCCCCTCTGTTCAACGACTTATACAAACGAGGACATGGATGCGCACATGAACACGCAGATGCACATATGTAAACACAATGTCACCTAAATTGTTGCCTTACTGTGTAAAAATTTATTGGCTGGCAAATGTTTATCATAAAAGAATTACATAATCTAGATGACAGTGAAACTAGAAGTATTTTATATCAGTTTCATTCATAAGCCAGACATCATCAACCTCCCGTTGTGTGATTTCTTCACGCTAGAAATCCAGATAAACCTTAACTGTTCTGGCAATAGCAGTCAATTTCTATATAATATCCCTCACCCCAGGTAACATTTATAATTTTGAATTTTTAGCTACCTTAACTCTGATCCTGCCATACTCAGTGCTCTCCCACTATTCATCCTCACCAATACCCGACAGTTTTTATCCATTTTCCTCTTCACTGCATCAATCCATCATTCCACTGTGGCGTGTAGACAATAAGGCAATCCTAATTCCCGACGAGGGCTTTACTAGTGGTGAACTTTTGATTATCGTGACTAAAATAAATAGTAAATTTTGTGGTTTCTTTCAGTCAGTGATTTTTCCTTTGGTTACTCAGTCCTTTAAGTGCTTCACCCTTTTGTTTCTGTAAGGCACCAGTGAAAATCAAGGTTTAGCTATGATCGATGCGTCTGCCAGTCATATTTCTAACCGGTCGTACTGTACTGTACTGCATCGTTCAAATATACAGGAATATTTCTGTTAACTGAATCCCACATCTCCAAATTAAACAATAAAACCAATGTATACTTTAAATCTGCGCAACCTTATCAACGTATTTTAACCTATAAAAAGTCCTTACGTATTTCAAACCAAATACATTTTCATCTGGATTATTCTGTTGTAATCTTATATAAATATTCATGCACTTCTGATGTAAATTTACTGCTAATGAGTATTAAGAAGTGTGGTTGATATGGAAACGTGTTTTATGATTAAAAAAAAAAAAAAAAAAATCTTCACAAATAGCATCTAATGTTAACTACAGTACTTGTGGCAGCAGTACATTGGCGCATCAGAGACTGGCCCTGGCAGATCTAATTCGGCCTGATAACACCCCAAAACCCACCTTCTCTGTTTCAAAAGCCACATCTGCTTGTAACACCACCACTTTCCATTCTAAGCACACACACACACACACACGAGGCTCCGAGCAGAGCAGACGCACATCACATCACTCCGTACCTGGCCAAACCTGGCCAAGTGGCCATACCTAAATAAGTATCTTTATATGAGTCAAGCTCTGTACCAGGTTGAACTAAATGGTGTCCTGATATAAAAAGAGGAAGTTTTAAGTAAGACTGTTGTTCAAATAGTAAAATAAACAAAGTAGCGCAGGAATGCACCCAGTCAGCTGATCAGGTGTTTTGTCTGCGACTCTGCACCAGGGACTGTAAATAGAATCTGTGCTCTTAGGACCGCATGATGTCCACCTACTTTAGTTAAGCAAATTTGGAAAAGAAAAGGGGTAAAGGTAGAAAGCAGGATGATGATTTCTACCAGGAACTGGTTCAAATGGAGATGTACAATAAGCTGGTAGAACGGGTAAATAGGAGATGGCATTTCAGAATCAAATGGATGAAATTAAGAAACAGTTGTACATGCAGAAGGAAGAAATAGTAAAATTAGGAAAGGAAGTCAACAAGGAAAACACAACAATAGATGAGATGACAGTAGATGTGGGTTCACTTAGAAGGAAATAAATGGCACGTACACTAGTCAACCACGAGAGTATTATGGAAGAGTTCAAAATGATACAGAGACGTTTAGGCAGGTAAGCAGTCTGATAGATCTGAGCAGTGATATTGAGGAGAAGATAACACAGGTCAATGAGGCGATGCAAAGCTACAAAAATGATGTGGAAACCACTTATGCTGAATGATGAAAGTAAAGAAAGAGAAACAAGGGTTGAAGAAAAAAGCATTAAAAAGGAAGTGAAAAAGAGTAAGCCAAAACAATCCTAAATCAGTCAGCAGATATCACCTAATCTATAGTAATCACTGGTATAGAAGAGGAAGAAATAAAAAACAAGATCTCGAGAGGCAAAAAGAAGATGGCAAACGTAATGAGCATAGTGAAGGATGTATCAGAGGAAAGCTGTAATAAAGACAAACCGTAGAGGAACACAAAAGGTTATGGAAATATGAGAGAAATAAGTCAAGGCCTCTAAAGGTAACCTTCCAGAGTGTAAACACTGGGGAGGATATACTAAAAAAAATACCAAGAAACTCATGGAAAAAGAGGAATTCAAAAATGTTTTGATAAAGATGCCTAACTCAAGAGGAACTGGAATTACTAAAAGAGAAGAGGGAGGAAGCAAAAACAAAGAATGAAGGAAGATCAGAGGAGGAGAAGAAAACATCTTTTTTTTTTTTTTTTTACAAAGTAATTGGATTGCAGGTTCAAAATTGGTATATAAAAAGGAAGAAGGTAGTAGGCTAGACCCAAGTCATGACAAGTATGTAAACAAGATGATTAAGTTGATGTAATCAAATGTATATAGATGGAATAGTATCGAAATTATTAAAGATGAATGATTATATCAGAGAAAATGAACCACATAAAATATGCCTAACTGAAATAAAATTAACACCAAGGATATCAAATGACATCCTAAACTTAGAGGAATACAATATATGGAAAGGAGACAGGAACATAAAAAAGGGATGAGGAATTATAATATTAACAAAGAAAAATCTATAAGTCAAAGAAGTAGAACTAGATATACCCTTATAAGTAGAACTGATTGCAGAAGAGTTGAAGACATCTGAAGGGAAAGTACTTGTAGCAAACTTATACATGCCAACCAGATCAAATACATGGGAAAGAGGGGAATATGAGGATCTGGCAGAGGGTACAATTCAGAATTTAAGAGGAACTCTGCATAGAATGGAAGAGAAATAGGAAAGAATTATATTAACTGCAGATTTTAATACAAATATAAAGTGGAATACTCTAGATATAATAAGCCAAGAAAGCTGTTGGGAACAAAAGCTCCTGGATCTCGTGCAGGAATTTTTCCTAATGCTACATGTAAGGGAAAACACCAGAAAAAGAGGACTCGATATACCCTCAGTGCTAGATCTTATATTTACTAGACAAGAAAACTAAATTGAAAATTTAATGTATCACCCTCCATTCGGCAAAAGCGACCATGCAGTACTAAATTGCAACTTCAGGATAGCATATGACATAGTTAACAGCAATGAAATTAAAAAAAAAAGAGCCTAAATTATAAAAAGGGAAACTACCATGACCTAAAGAAGTACTTCTTAGAAACTGATTGGGAAAAGGAGCTTAGAGGACAAGATTTAAATGCTATATACACAAAAAATTCTGTGAACTTTATGAAATAGGAGTCCAGAAGTACATCGCACAGCACAAAGAAGCAGAAAAGAAAATAAAGAAATAGTTTAAAACAGAATGTAAATAATCAAAAGGATAAAAAAGACTTGTTCTGGAATATATACAGAAGACACAATAGTGAAAGGCCATATAACAACTATAAACAGGCAAGAAACGATTATACAGTAATAAGGAGAGAAATCCAAGAACAGTTTGAGAAGGACATCATAAATAAAAGCAGTAATCAACCGAAGCTGTTTTACAGCTACATCAGAAGCAAAACTAAAGTAAATGATGAAATACTATCCATTACCAATGAGGGGATCACCTATACACAAGAGAAGGATATTTGTGAAGCACTATAGAATTTCCAATCAGTTTTTACAGAAGAAAATAATTCTGAGAAAGATGATGTGGAACATGCATGCCCACACATATTACCAGATATACAAATATTAGAAAAAGAAATACAGGAGGAGTTAAGTAAATTAGACAAAGGAAAAGCAAATGGTCCTGATGAAATTTCATGTTGAGTGCTACATGAATGTGCAAAGGAGTTAAGTAAACCAATACCTTTAATTTTCAAGAAATCCTTGAGACAAGGTAAACTACCTGATATTTGGAAGAAAGCATTGTTCCCTTATTCAAGAAAGGGAATAGAGAAAATCCACTCAGCTACCGACTATTATCACTAACCAGTGTTGTAAGCAAGGTATTATAAATCTGATAAGAGAAGTTTGGGAAAATCATCTAGAAGAACACAATATGATAACTGAAAGACGGTTTGTTTTCAGAAAGGGAAAATCATGTGTCACTAATCTGTTGAGCTACTATGACAGAGTAACAGACACAGAAAAGGGAAGGATGGGTGAACAGTATCTATTTAGATTTCAAGAAAGCATTTGACAGGGTACCACACCAAAGACTTTTATGGAAACTGTTCCATCATGGAGGAATCCGAGACAAACTGTATTGTTTACTGCAAGGGAAAATTACTCCTCATGGAGGGATGTGACTAGCGAAGTTCCACAGGCCTCAGTTCTGGCACCAATCATGTTTTTTGTGTATATAAATGGTATAGATAGAAACATTGGAAATGAAAGCTATCTTAATATGATTCCTGATGATGCAAAAATACCAAGGAAAATTACTAATGCAGACTCTCGTAAAGAGCTACAAGAACAATAAAATTAACTTCATGAATAGAGCAATACATGGCAATAGGAATTGAATGTGGACAAGTGTCATGTAATCAAGTTTGGTAAAAGTGGAAAAAAAGACCTGATTGGGATTATATGTTAGGAAATAAAACCCTAGACACATCAGAAAGAGAGGACCTAGCTGTGATTATCAATAACAGACTATCTCCAGCTGACCACATCAGTGAGAAGGTACGGATCATGTACAGTATACACTGCTTGCAAATATGAGAACACCATTCACATACATAAATGAAGACATGCTGAGAAAGATAATAACATCATTCATCAGACCAACCCTGGAGTATGCGTCAGTAGTCTGGAGTCCTCATCCCATAAAAACAAATAGATAAGATTGAAAAAGTTCAATGGGCCGCTACAAGATGGCTACCAAGCTTAAGGGATCTAAGCTACGATGAAAGACTAGAAAAACTGAATGTGCCTACATTACAGGAGGGAAGGAATGGAGGAGACATGATTATGCTATATAAATGCATATCAGGGAAGGACAAAATTGACATAAATGATTTCATAACCTTTGGGGATGCATCAGTAAGAGGACACTGCAAAAAACTGCATAAAAAGAGAGGCGATAAAGACGTAAGGAAATTTAGTTTCTCAACTAGGGCACTTGAACAGTGGAATGCACTACCGAACGGAATAGTGTGTGCCAAAAAATTAATAAATTTAAGGATATGTACGATAATAATGGTTTAAGACACGAGACAGTACGAGCTTGACTCATTGCTGTAAAGATACAATTAGGTAAGAACAGTTGGGTAAGAACACACACACACACACACACACACACACACACACACACACACACACACACACACACACAGGGGGTGAATAATCCCACCTTTTATTTTCCATGCAAATGGAAGTGATAAATTTCTTGACCATAGTTTTCGGTCATATGGGGATATTTGCGTCGTTTTTGGAAACATACTTTACCAATTGATGGTCATGTTATCACAGGCTTAGTGTGTTGCAAATTTCAAAGAGGTGGTAGTGTGACGGGCTTAGTACGTTGCAAACTGCAAAGAGGTGGTAGTGTGACGGGCTTAGTGTGTTTCAAACTGCAAGGTGGTGGTAGTGTGACAAGGTGACGGTAGTCGTCATTTTAGAATGTGTGGGTTTAGGTGTTATCAGGCGGCCTCTGTACCCAGCTGACATGGGAAGGTGATCTGTGGACGGCCAACACCTCGGATTATCAGGTGTTGCCAGTTCGTAAGTTACCAATCTCACATACAATAATGTATGAATTAGGAGAAAGAAACAACTTTTAAGTAAAGTGTAACATAACATGCATTATTTTCTATCTATCTATCTATCTATCTATAGCCCGACGCCCTAATCCCGCAAAGGGTGGCCGCAGACAAAACGCCTCCAAGTCACTCTGTCACCCACCATTTGACTACCCTCCCCCCAAATCACCCCCCCCTCCCTCATATACCTCTCGACTCCATCCCTCCACCTCATCCTCGGTCTACCCCTCCCTCTCCTTCCCTCCACCTCACCTACACCCTCTTAGTCAGTCTTTCATTCTCCATTCTCTCCACATGTCCAAACCACCTCAGTGTATTTCTCCTAATTTTTTCAACCACATCCACATCTACCCCACAACGTTCCTTCACTTCTTCATTCGTCAACCAGTCCCTCCACGTCACTCCATATGCTCCTCTCAGGTAACTCATTTCCACTGCTCTCACTCTTGACTTGTTCCCCTCTTGCAAGGTCCACGCCTCGCTTCCATACGTCAGGGTAGGGATCACAATGCCATCATGCAGTGACTTCTTAACTTCCATACTCACCTCCCTATTTCTCATCACTGCTTTCAGTGTACCAACAACCTTCCTTCCCTGCTGTACCCTTTCACGTACTTCATCCCCCAAAGTTCCATCCTTACTCATCACACTACCCAAGTACTTGAATGCACTCACATTCTCCATATCCTCACCATCCAACCTCACTGCACACTCTGTGACTTCATTCCTCTCAAACACCATAACTTTACTTTTGTTTACATTAACTTTCAGCTTCCTCCTCCTACACACTGTCCCAAATTCATGCACCAAACCTTGAAACTCCCATTTATCTTCACTCAACAATACTGTATCATCAGCAAACAGCAACACCGGAAGCTTCCAAATCTCACCCTCATTCATTAGGGCCATCCCCACATCCACTGCCCTACCTTGCACCTCCTTTACAACCCCATCCATATATATATTAAACAGCCATGGAGACATCACACACCCCTGTTTCAGTCCCACATTGAGATCAAAGAACTCACTCAGCTCACCATCCACTCGCACCGTAGCCCTAGCTCCCTTGTACATACTCTTCACAGCACTCAACAATTTCCCCTCCACTCCATATATTCTTAATACCTTCCACATACCTTATTATTTTCACCCATAATATTTTGTCCTGACCAAAGAAACACACTGGGGAGAGTGTTAGTGCTTGGGTGGCTCACAATATTGAAATACCACACGAGGGCAGATGAGTTTCCAACACCCAGTTATTGATCCAACAAAGGCTTAATAGGAGTTATATATTCACTGAAAATAAACATCAATATATTCATAACTCTCTTCATTTATTTGTTTTCAAGACAAATCAATATTTATACATAAAAATACGAAAATCATTCATTTGGCACGGGGACTGGACTGCTATTAGTGGCACCAGTCTGACTGGGATAGTAACTAGCAACAATGGATTTGTATACAGACATCCGTCTAGTAAAGTGTAATATAAACTTTTAATCTTCAGGGCACTGATTAACTTGAAATTATCTGGAAGCTTATGTAAACCTAATTACTCGATAATCATGACGATAATGATAAATATCAAAGGAGAAGACAGGTATATGTGTTGGGAAAGATTCGTGTGGCTGAAATTACTAGTAGAAATTTATCATCCTTGAGTCATAGCTGAGGTCCGAGATTAAAAGTGAAGCATCATACTTGGAAAATTATAATACCTATTCATAATGAAATGCTAATATTAAACATTTGGTGAAATAATAAAGTACATAAATCATGTTCACATCCACTAATGTTTCAGTAGTAGTAACAAAATAACGCTTAAGTAACAGTTGATCTGGTCAGGTTGATCCATCAGCCACAGTCATACAGATGCCCCTGCAGGGATGGCTTGTACTGTGAACCGATGTTTCCTTACGGTGGACAACACATTGCAGTGACGAGGCGTGGGGAAGAGTGTGGACATTTGGTTATTGGATGGACGCCGCATTTGTGTGTCTCCACTCAGTTAACAGTGGCATCATAATTGGTTCCCCATCACCCCGGTATTTTGTGTTATGGTTACCACCCATCGTTGTAAATGGTTTTCTTAATTACAAGAAAACCAGTACACTTTTCACTAATTGTAAACCAGTACACTTTTCACTCATTGTAAACCAGTACACTTTTCACTCAATGCAGATTCACCAAGGAAAGAAGTAGGCAGCACTACATCAAATGAGTGAGTGATGATCGCCTCCACCTATCACTTCAGTTGTTGTTCTGTATTCTTGGTCTGTCTTGCCGGGCAGACCCATTATCAACAAGCAAGCAACCGCCATGCAGGGCCACCCTGTGTGGTGTACTTGTGTTCCCTAGCAGTGGGGAGGCGCGAGGAAGAGAGCAGAGGTTTGATTCCCGGTCAGACGCCGCATTTGCTTCGCAACATCAAGTTAACAAAGGAACCAAAGAAACGCCGTCTTTCATTTACCAGAGCTCGTGTGTGTGTGTGTGTGTGTGTGTGTGTGTGTGTGTGTAAGCATAGGTTATGTTGTGCTTCGTTAAGTTATCCTGTTGATGACTAATAAAGTCAATTGTGAATATATATTAATCAGCATATATTTTTATTAAGTTTTCCTGGGTGTAGGCTACCGAGTACTTTGGCGTAGGCAAGTCCTTCGTTTTTCCTATGCAACTACTTTATTTACACTCCTCAATCACCAAACCCTGTCATCTTTCCTCTCCTACTCCCTGCATCGTCCTAAAATTTCCTGACTGCCCTTTCTCGATCTCCTTCACCACTGTTGGCTTGAAACATGAGTTGACCAAGTCAGGGTTTGCATTCACGGAGAGATGGGATTATCAAATGTTACTGTAACAGGTGGAAAGGGGGAAGGGTGTACTGTGTCCACTCTTTCAAGCCCGAAACATAACTTTATCTATAAAAAGTAAGTTTATCATATTTTATGGTATACTCACGTTTAGATCACACTGTGCCCTGGATATAAGTCTAGACAATATATATATATATATATATATATATATATATATATATATATATATATATATATATATATATATATATATAGATTATACGATTTGTTCGACTCAGAAATCTGTTCCTGCTGCTCTTAAAAAAAAAAAAAAAATTATTTTTAAACGAAAATAGAATATGACAACAACAACAACAACAACCAGCAACACAACAACAACCAACGACAACCAGCAAGAGCAACAAAATTCAATAACAACAGCAACAACAACAACCAACATCAACAAAATCCAAGAACAACAACAGCCAAAAACCAACAACAACCAACAACCAATTGCATCCAACTACATCCAACTACAACCAACAACAATAACAGAACTCAGCAACAACAACAACAACCAAGAACGAACAACAACAACCAACAACATCCAGCAACAACTTACAACCAACAATAACAATAAACCAGCAACAACCAACAACCAACAACCAATTGCATCCAACTACAACCAACAACAATAACAGAACTCAGCAACAACAACAACCAAGAACGAACAACAACAACCAACAACATCCAGCAACAACTTACAACCAACAACCAACAATAACAACAAACCAGCAACAACCAACAACCAACTACCAACAACCAACAACAGCCAGCAACAACAACATAATTCAACAACAACAACAACCAACAGTAACCACCAACAACAAAATCCCACAACAGCAACAACAAACAAGAGCCAACAACAACCAACAATGTACTACAACCAACAACAATAACCAACAACAACCAGTAACCAACAACAACCAACAACAACCAGTAACCAGCTACAACAACAACCAACAACCAATAATCAGCTACAACAACAACCAACAACCAACACCCAGCTACCACAACAACCAACAACCAATAATCAGCTACAACAACAACCAACAACCAACACCCTGCTACAACAACAACCAACAACCAATAATCAGCTACAACAACAATCAACTACAACAACAACCAACAACAAAATCCAGCAACAAAGACCAACAACAACCAACAAAAACAACAACAAAATCCAGCAACAACAACCAACAGCAACCAACAGAAACAACAACAACCAAAAACAAGAACTGACAGTCAACAACAACAACAACCAACAATCACAACCAAAAACCAACACACACACACACACACACACACACACACACACACACACATGGAAACAATGTCCCCTCACTGACACACTGACACTGTCTCCCTCTCCCCAACCCCTCCCTCTGGGCCGTGGTGTACACAAATGCAATAGTTTAAAGATTTCTGCAGCACGTGAACAAGCTCTCTGGGCGAATCGTTGTGCCCAGTTAATAAAAAGGTCCCAGTCCCCTAATGGTGTTGCTCTGGATATAGCTGAGTAATGGTTTTCAAATATTTCTACATCACTATATCTTCCCGCTGAATTTGCGGCACCAGGATTCTCTCGCAACATCATCATCATCATCATCATCATGACCTTTTCCCATCAAATTATCATCATCATCATCTCGATCTCCGTTCCCCAACAAAGGATGGGGTGAGGTATGGCCCATGAATCATGGAAAGTTAAAGACACGACAGATGGAGAATTAATCTACAGCATTTCCAGTGAACTGAGCCACACACCCATTCACTCGCCATTCAAGCCCCAGACGACGACTCCACTTTACGGGCATAACTACCCAAAGATTTTATTAACATGGGTTTCCCCGTAACTTATCAAATGGTCAGTCTGACGACTGTCAAGCTTAAAAATAAGTTTAAAACCCAAGTAATATGCCCTTTCCTATATAATTCATCCAACCAACTCAGTCTCCTGCAAGTTCCCTGACCCATTAAACCTCCGTACCTCACTTTTCCACACATTCTTTTATCACACTTATCCAACTTCTGATTCGTCGATTAGACCTCCAACTACTTTGAAACTTACTCACATTTATATTTTCACCATTCTGCTTACTGTACATCCACCCTTTCTCTATGACCATATCATTTAAGCACACTAATCAACCACATTGTCAACGGAATTCGTTACTCCATCCGTTCACAAAACAGTGTTTATGTCCCATCCATTCTATGCATTCCACAGTTATTCACCAAGAACCCCATATTCTACCGTTAACCATTCTGTTACGATATCCATCTTCCCTCTATAACTCGAGTTTTCACCTCTCTTAAACCCATCCATTATATAAAGAACAGTGGTATTAAAATTAGGTGGTAACTCATCCTTTCTCTCACTTCACTATCATCAATAAAAATTACAATATTCAGCAATTTTTCGTCCACGCTGTATAAATGCGAAATCTCCCAGTGCTAATCCTCCTGTTTACATTACCAAACAATTTTTCTGCTAGTTCCATAAATGTCATAAACACTTTTTACTTTACTATCTTTTTCTACAAAAATTCTCACCTCTTAATTCCATATACATTTTTAAAACACTCAGCAAGCTAATGCTAAAGATTTTATATAATTGATCACCTATCTTTGGTTCAAAGGCGCACGGCCTATTTCCTATATGCTGTTGCATATTCACTTACCCAAACTCACATACTTTGTATTTCCAGCAAACACTTCTTACCACTCTGTCCACTACACTAAATTGTGTATGCATACTCTTCATCAGCACCTGTTGCCTTCTCGTTATTCAACCGCTTCACAGCACACATTATTTGCTGGCCACATTTGGGGGTACCAAACACCACATTTACCATCACAAAAACTAACATAGCTATTACAACCACAACCACCATCTACCACTAATTGACCAGAGTTTTCCGCTGATGTTGTTATGAAGCGGGATTTGGGAGTTAGGTAGTCTAGAAGTTTCTCACTGATTCGCGATGTTTATGGTAGTTTAGGTACAAGTCAGAGCTGCCAGTTTGCCTGCTGTTTGTAAGCATAGTTGTTTCATAAGTTATACATTAATTTTTGCACTCTTCTTTTCTGTATAATTTTTTAGTTATGTGATTGCTTATTAACCCACTGCATGCCGGCTATTTTTAGCCCTATGGGTCACCTCAGTGCCGGTCATTTTTTGACCTTTTTTTTTTTGGCTAAAATGATAGATTTTGATGTGAAAACAAGGAAATTCGCTATTAAAATGCTCACCGAGGCTCAGAAATCAGTTTTAGAGGGTCCTGCATACTCATGTACAGGTATAGCCGCTCTCTCACGTTCACCACATATGTGAGAGAAAGCCACTTTCTGTGTAAGGTATACTCAGGTAGTTATACTGAGAAGGTATAGCAGTGTTCAGTACACTTTTCTGATTACTTATTACTTCAGCATGTATCACAATTTGCGTGTCTTTCTCACTGTGAATGCATTATCTTACACTTACTTGAAAATAGGTACAACCTGACTTCATTACATACAGTCCTGGCACGTACAAGAAGGTATTTACAACTTGACTTCATTATATAGTCCTTACACTTACAAGAAAATATTTACAACTTACACTTACATGAAAATATTTAAAAATGCCTTCACTCTGTACATCACTGGGTGAGGCACACAGGCAGAGTGAGGCAGAGCGAGGGTGAGGGGTGGAGCAAGTGAGTGTATGGCCTTGACAGCCTGGGGGGTGGTAGAGGAACAGGTACCTTACATGCCTGCCAGTTTTTACCTGCAAATCTTGAAAAATGCGGTCACAGTGAAGTTTTTTATTTTAAACTGTTTTAAAACAGCACTGGCAAGCGTCGGGTTAAACTGTGTAATTTAATATAAGGTTGTATGCTATATAATTTCAAGTGTTATGCAGTGTAAGAAAATTCTGGCATGTTTTGATGTCTCCAAGTTGGTAACTGTTGTAACCGCGCTCCCCTGGAATGCACTAGAACTATGGAGAAGTGTAGAACACTCTAGAATATGGGAAGCTTATATAAGGATGGGGAAGAGACTAGAGCAAGTTCAGTCAGTTTTCAGTGCAGTTTGAGTGTAGTTAAGTGTCAGTGCAGTTGGTGAAATTTGTGTATCTTCTGTGCTTGTGAAAATAGTAAAGTGTTGTTGGCAAACAGGGAAGTGTATTTGCAGTTAATAAAGTCTGTATAGCTCCAGTGCTTGTCAAAACAGTGAAGTGAAGTTGGAATGCATTAAATGTAATCACTTGGAAAATAAAGACAGTAAACTTTAGTAGCCAGTGTTTATGTTTGCCTCAGCTGATCTTGTGTGCCATACACTGAAAGGCTGCCTCTAGGAAAACAACTCACTGGGTAATGTCCTACATATAATGTGTTGCTGCAGTTGGAGCCTGTGGAAGTGTGGGACGAGGGATGTAACACCGGCTTTCCAGGAGTGGGATTTTTAGAAAGTGCTGCGGTGAGTCAAATCTTCTACATGGAGCAAGGGGGGGTGCAGACAAGATCTCGAGCTGGGCAGGAGGACGAGGTGTCATTGGTGGCAATCATCAAGCTATTACAAGCACAGAATGAAGGTCAGAAAGAACTTAAAGAAAAACTACATTATTAAATGAAAGACAAGAAGAACTCAAAGAACTATTACAGGCACAGAGTGTACAGTTGAAGGCACAGAGTGAACAATTAGAGGCACAATGTGAAGAACAAACAGAACAATATGAAGAAGTTCAAGAGGCATTACAGAAGCAAAAGAGAGACTTACAACTGAAGATGCAAGGACAGCTAGATGCTTTCATGGGCAAAATGAAGGAAGAACAGCAACAGCTTCAGTAAGAAGTAGATGCCATGCTAGAGCAGCAGAAGTATGAGAGGGCAGTGCAGCTTGCTACTAGCCTCAAGGGTTCTGCAATGGAAATTCTGGGCCAGATGTCAGTAGAGGAGAGGATGCAGATGGAGGATGAAGATTTACAAACAGTGCTAGAGTGGCTGCAGCAGAGTACAGTAAGACCATCTTGGGAAGAAGTTTCCAGTTTAAGCCCTGCGACCAAGAGCTACTGGAGTCAGTGGGACCTTCCTCTTTTGAACAATGGACTACTGGAGCGTCAGTGGGAGACACCCAGTGGCCTCAGCAAGTATTGGCAACTGGTGGCTCCGAAGAAGATGAGGTCCGAGATCTTCAATGAATCTCATAACCAGATCACTAGTAGGCACCTGGGAGTGAAGAAAACTCTAAGCCTGCTGCGATAGAGGTTCTACTGGATTGGCATGCACCAGGATGTTTAAGAGTGGTGCCGGGCCTGTAATGTATGCTGTGCCAAGAAGGGACCTAAGAAATGTGGTTGTGCCCCTCTTGAGCTGTACCAAGTGGGTGCACTGATGGAAAGAGTCGCAGTGGACATTGCTGGACCTCTGCCACTCACTGAAAGAGGAAACCGGTATATATATTTGTCACCATGGACTACATCAAAGAGTGGGCAGAAGCCTATGCTATCCCCTATCAAGAGGCTGGAACTGTTGCTCAGGTGTTGGTTGACCAGTTTTTCTATTGTTTTGGGATGCCACAAGAGCTACATTCAGACCAGGGTAGAAACGTGGAGTCTGCTGTGTTCTGTGAGTGCTGCAAGTTACTGGGGATTAAGAAGACCAGGACGACTTCACTAAGGCCACAGTCAGATGGGATGGTGGAGAAATTCAACTGGACCCTGGGACAAGAACTGGCCACTTACTGCGTAGATGGGCAAACGTAATAGGACTAGAAATTACCTGCACTGTAGATGGCACATCGCTCTGCATCCCACGAGTCTACCAGCTACACCTCTGCAAAACTGATGTTGGGCCACGAGCTATGCTTACCCGTTGACTCATTAACCCCTTACCCATGGGGATGGCTGGACCGCACTATCCTGTGGGAATAGCAGGATATCTAGACAATACATGATAATTTAGCTACTTCCAGGTCACTGGCAGTATCACTTAGACTTTTCCTTTTTTTTATATATATTTTTTAGTGTAAGAATAGGTCATAAGGGACATTACAATGGGTAATGAACAAGGAAAATTAGCGAACAAGTGCACATGGGGTGTTACCAGGCAATAAATTGGCTACTTAATGGCCAATGGCAGTATCATTTAGCCTTTTCCATTTTTATATGTGTTTTAGTATGAGAATAAGACATATGGCACATTTCAATGGAAAAAGGGAATGGAAGAAAACAGCCGGGAGTTGCGTTGTGAGACCAGGCTGTAACTAGGCAGGGGAGAGGGTAAGGGAGGGGAGGTGGGGAGTTGAGGCAAACACAGAAAAATGCCTAAATTGGTAACACTGAATGTGAGTACTATGGTGGTACCAATCTTAAGTGGCGGTTTGGGTGGGGCACGAACCTCTGTACAGTGGTGCCACGTGTTCCATACCCGCTAAGTGAACGGCTCAGATATATGTAATAGGCATCACAATAAGATAAACACATAAGAATATAATGGTAACGTGTGTATTATAATATATGAAAGAACAGTAAACCGATTATGCGTAAAATATTTATACGGCAATACAGAAACGTGGCATAATTATTTTACAGTGTTGCTTAAAAAAAAATAGTCAATTTTATTGGCTGTTACCGTATTTCTGGGGTTGGTAATGATGTCACAATTATGATTATAAGATATTATGCAGGATTATAAGCAAAAATATGCCAGATTCTCAGTAAAAAAATATATATACATTAAACCCTCGTGAGCGGCAACACACACACACCCAGTCCGACCTGGTCATCTGTGAGGGATAGAGGAATAGGCCTGTTTGGGGACACCTCTTAAAAAAAACGCGCCAAGACTTTAACCTCCTGGGTGGTGTGGAAATAAAGTCAAATTTACAATATGTACATTATAACATAAAAGAAAATAACCAAAATGTATCCTGAAATACCACAGACGAGAGAGAGAGAGAGAGAGAGAGAGAGAGAGAGAGAGAGAGAGAGAGAGAGGGAAGGCAGACCAGGGGCAGTGTTGAGTGCAGCTTAGTGAGAGATGAAGGAAGGGAGGGAAGGAAGGAGAGAGACAGTGACTGAATGAAAACAAATCATGGCGCCACAACAACGAGGTCATCTGGCGCCATATGTAAAACAATAATATTTTTAAACATAATTAGATATAATAAAAACAAAATAAAGAAATGAAAGCACAAGTTTATAAGTCACTCATAAAAGAAACAAAATCCCCAAGGGTGACGCACATCTCCCCAAGGAGAGAGAGAGAGAGAGAGAGAGAGAGAGAGAGAGAGAGAGAGAGAGAGAGAGAGAAGGCAGGCAAGGGGCAGTGTTGAGTGCATTGTCAAGCTGAGGGAAAGATGAAGGGAGGGAAGGAAGGAGGGCGAGAATGATTGAATGAAAGGGCGCCGTAACACCGAGGTCAATTGGCGTCATATGTAAAACAATATAATAAAAAACAAAATAAAGAAATGAAAGCACAAGTTTATAAGACATAAAAGAAACAAAATTCCCTAGGGTGATGCACATCCCCCAAGGAGAGAGAGAGAGAGAGAGAGAGAGAGAGAGAGAGAGAGAGAGGCATCGCGAGTATGGAAAACGTGGCAACACTGTACAGAGGTTCGTGCCCCTCCCAAACCGCCACTTTAGATTGGTACGACCATAGCAGTATAAGCAGCGCTGCTTATAGCTACACACTGGCAATATTGATAGACGATACAAGACTGCACTTCAAAGCCCGGGCAATTTAAAAAATCCGTGGATCACAGAAGTGACGCCTTGCGGTATGGTACTTATGTAATAAGCGTCATGGTAGTAACAGCCCATGGGTAAGGGGTTAATGGGAAGACCATCTTTTTTTTTTTTTTTTATGTGTCCGACTCTGGGCAAAGGCTCAGGGCCTATTTCTTGGGGGCAGTTGCCTATCCCAAGGCCCAGTAGTCCTCCTACACCTCCACATGTCACCACTTACACCTCCACATGTCACCACTTCGGCGCTAACACCCACCGTCCATATTGAATACATGCTAGGGCTGTCTCATACAGGACTGGTGTATTGGTATTAGCGGGGGTACTTTTACGACATGTCGGCGGGTCATCTGGTAGATCAGGAAAGTCTGCTTTTAGGAAATTCAAATCCTTAAACTGTTCCCTGCCCCAGCCGAGATTCGATCCTGGGTCCATTAGGACTGGAAGCCGCCTCTCTACCTCCAGCTATGCGAACCATCTTCAGGAAAGGCTGCCTAAGGTACATCATTAAGTGCAAGGAGCCCTTAAGTTTTCAGGAGAGGTGATAAAGTTCAAGTATGATGCCAAGGCAAGTGAGGTGAGCTTCAAGGATGGTAACAGAGGTTGGTTATATAATCCTCAGCAGAAGGGACAGTCACCGAACCTGAAGAGTCCATGCAATGAGCCTTCCGCTGTGTTGGACCGTCTATCAGATGTAACATATTAGATTAGGGGAGGCAAGAATTCTTGCCCAAAGGTGGTACAAGTGAACTGTATGTGGTAGTACCATGGGCCAGGACAGTAAAGCTGGGACGTCTCCAAGGAATCGTGCTCACCTACAGCAGAGGATGTTGAGGAGGACCAAGGAGCTGAAGTGCAAGAGGATGCTGACAGTTTCCAAAGAGAAGAAGTGCATCAGGAAGATGACAAGATATTCCAGAAGGAGTGGACTGTGTGAAGGAGCAAGGATGTTGTTTAAAACGGCATAGAAGAAGACCTGATAAGTTGAAGGATTATTATGTGTATAGGTAGATGTTTCATTAGGTTTAAGGTTTATGTTTGTATTTAAATGGCAGTTTGTCGGGATGACAAAGAACTGGGGAGGGGGTAGTGTTAAGAAGTGAGATTTGGTAGTTAGGTAGTCTAGAACAGTGGTTCTTAACCTTTTTTGAGTCACGGACCCCTTCGAGAATCTGGTGAACGCTATGAACCCCTTCCCTACAAAAATGCACATAAGCACAAACGCAACATTTTGCATGCAATGAATATACATTATTTTATTGAAAACTACCTCATGCAGTGTATCACAAAGTATAAAACAGTCTTTACACAAAAATTATGTTTCTCACTCTTTTTCATGCAAAAACTAATGGCCACTCAAAAAAGTGAAATACATCTAACTTGAGCAAATTAAACAAAACAAAACTTTAAGTCTGCTCCAAAGTTCATTTAAGTGAGAAAGTTGTTGTTGCTGTTTGGCTTGAATAAGATGAAATTGTGGAGTGGTCTTTGACAAGGCAACACACATGTCATCGTTGACATCCAGTTGATTTCGACTTTTCATTTTGATAGAAACAAGCGCTGAAATCCCTGTCTCACAAAGTTATGTAGTAGCAAACGGAATTAGAGCACCGATAGCTCGCTTTGCCAGACGAGCGTAGGCCTGTGTCAACGAACACCAGAATTCTTCAAGACTTCAAGTTTTATTTTATTTAAGTTAATGATGCCAAACGGCATCACACAATCTCTCTAAATTGTGCTCAATTATTCTCACCTTCACGGACCCCCTGTATCCCATCCATGGGCCCCAGGTGAAGAACCCCTGGTCTAGAAGTTTCTCACTGATTCCCAATGTTTATGGTAGTTCCGGTAGAAGTCAGAGTTGCCAGTTTGCCTGCTGTTTGTGAGGGTAGTTGTTTCTTAAGTTATGCATTAATTTTTGTCCTCTTTTTTCCATATACTGTTTTAGCTATGTCATTGCTGGTTCAATTATGTAATTTAATTTAAGTTTGTATGCTAAATAATTTAGAGTGTTATGCAGTGTAAGAAAACTCTGCCTGTTTTGAATGTCTTCACGTTGGTAACTGTTGTAACAGTGCTCCCTCGGGAATATGCTAGAACTAATGGAGAAGTGTAGAATACTCTAGAATATAGGAAACTTACATAAGGGTGGGGAAGAGATTAGAGCAAGTTCAGTCAGTTTTCAGTGCAATTTGAGTGTAGTTAAGTGTCAGTGGAGTTGGTCAAGTTTGTGTATCTTTGGTGCTTGCGAAAATGGTGAAGTGTTGTTGGCAAACAATGAAGTGCAATTGCAGTTAGTAAAATTTGTGTGGCTCCAGTGATTGTGAAAACAGTGAAGTGAAGTTGAAAAAGCATTAAATGTAATTACTTGGAAAATAAAGACTGAACTTTGGTAGCCCGTGTTTATGTTTCCCTCAGTTGATCTTGTGTGCTGTACACCGAAGGCTGCCTCTAGGAAAAACAACTTAATGGGCACCGTCCTTTCTATACTGTACTGTGCTACTGCTGTTGGAGCCTGTGGCAGTGTGGAACGGGGACGTAACAATATCAGTCCGTGTATGTGGTGACAGTGCTAAATGTAAGATGAATAAATCACGTTAGCCTTAAGAGGAAATGTGTACACAGAAGCTGCTAAGCTAAGAGTCTATTGTACAGTAAACGGAAGTACGAAAAGGTGGAGGAACAAGCAGTAAAAAAGGGAATAAATCAAGAGTACAAGGCGAAATCTGAAATTGGTGAAAGTTACAGATAGGACTGAAGGAACTAGAAGACTTTGAATGTGGAAACAAATGAGAAGGAAAGAGAGGATGTGTGGCTATGAAAAGCAGAATAACAGAAGCAGCTAAGTACTATTCAGTAAGAGAATAGTGAAGAGAGGTAAGAAGAAAGGTAATGGGATATTTTGATGCAGATGTAGCCTAGTTCATAGCTTTGAGCTGACTAAAAAGTTAGTCGTTACTTTTTACTTTCAATAGTTTAGAAATTTATGAATCATATCCTTCTTCTCCATTTTACTAGTAAACATGTACATTCATTTAAAGATGGTGTTGTTTTTGCTTGAATAATATTTTGTAAATTACTGTAAGTAATTTTCTAACCTAAATGAGTTCCGTACTGAACATAACTAGGCTTTTAGATGTTTGGATAAGTAGCAAAGGATTCAAGGTAACTCTGAAGAGCATTTAACCACAAATCTGAGATCACCTTGATGGAGCCCATACTGAAAGTCAGAAAAATTGCAATTAGAGGAAAGATGCATCAGTATCTTCCTAGTAATAGATTCAATGACATTACAAATCCAAGAGAATATAATGAGATTGGGTGATAGAAGGTTGGGGTGGCTACACTCGTTCAGGGCAGGCATAACAAGAGCAAATTTCAAGCAATTATACAAAGGCGAAAGAGTTTGCTGTGACAGGGTGTAAGCATAGTTGCACAGTTCTTGAAAACAATAGGAGATACCCGATCAGGACCTCATTCTGTATTTGTATTTATGTCAGTGAGGGTATAATGTACATCTTTTGAAGAAGTTTCAATGACAGACAAAAGAAATTGAGAGCGGCAATGGAGGACTAAGACAGGAATCGTCCAAATCAGAGTTAAAGGGGAAATCCTGAATAAATAATTATGCTTTATCAGAGAAAGGGATACTTCTCCATTATATTTGTATTTTAGAGCAATACTTCAAACCCTCCATATTCCAGAACGTGAAGTACCCGTGGGCTGTGTCGCTGGTGTTTGGTGCTACATCGCTGTTCGCTGGCGTGGTGCTGTGGCCTCTGTGGGAAAGCAAGGGGGCCAGACTGCCCGACACCATCACGGAGCTGGAAGGGGGTGATACAGAACACACCCAGGCACCACTGCCCTCACTCAGGCAGTCCTAGTGGGATAGGTGGGCGCTAGGCTAGGCTAGGTTAGGTTAGGTTAGGTTAGGATAGATGAAGTCAAAATTGGTAATTTTGCTGGAAACACATTGAGCATATTTCCAAGAAAAACCTATGGTTAGTTTTAAAACGACGTGGCAGCGTCGTTCCTGGCTGACGTTTCTGGTTGTGGTGCTGAACAGTAATGCAGAAGGGAAATATGGGAGATGGCCAGTGACAGGTAACGGAAAGTTTTGTGGAATTTTTAACTGTGATGTGTCCAAATACAGTGTGTACACAAAGTGTTTCGTCGATTTTGTCCTCATATGAATGTTTGAAAACAAGATGTAATTGCCCTTCATTTATCTTCTGAAAACGAAATTGAATCTTTATGCAAAGTAAAAAGCAGTTAAATTTCATTTAAGCACCTAGTAGCCACTGGTTAAGTAATGTGTCAAATATGGCAAAGTGTGTCACGTGCTTTGGTCTTGTCCATTATTTACAAGGACTCAACAAGAGAAGGTACAGTGTAAAATGTAATTAATTGACAATGAGTCCATTACTTAGGTCTGAAGAAAATTGTAGCTATTTATCACATAAAACGATTCTTGTATGTCTATCCGAGCCCAAGGTCTAGAACATGATGGGTATGTAAACTGAAGTGAAGGAAGAGAAGTAATGAAGTTAAGGAGTTAAGGAAATTGACCTGGATATGTCTGTTGGATGATGCAGGGAGGAAGAAGACATGACAAGGGTTTGGCATCCTCATTTTATTATATTTATTATTTTTTTTTTCTTACTCATAATGAAAGTACTGACTTTTTAGAACTGGTGTACGAGAAGCATATCTACGTAGAAAGATACAAAAAAATAAGTGCAAAGAGTAAGGCTTGCGAGGTGAAGCCATGATCTCGTGGGCTTGAATCATAGGAGGATGAATGTGAGACCCATTTCACTCTGCATGCTGTTGAGTGTTCTCCCATTTTGTACTTTCTCTTTTTTTGTTAATTTATGCTTCCTCAACCTCTCCTTGACTGAGAAAGAAAGCCAGGATAAATAATAATAATAATAATAATGAGTTATTTAAGAGGAGCCTGTTGAGTCACATTGAGAGACAGGCTGACGAATGAGGATATAAAGGAGCGTTGTGGTGTGGATGTGGATGTGATAGGAAGCCTTATGAGGAACACACTGAGGTGGTTTGGCCATGTGGAGAGGATGGAGGGTGAAAGACTGACGAAGAGAGTGTATGTGAGTGAGGTGGAGGGGGGAAGAGGGAGGGGGAGGCCGAGGATGAGATGGAGGGATGGGGTGGAGAGGTATATGAGAAAGGGGGGTGTGAGTTGGGAGCAGGGCAGTGAGATGGCGGGAGACAGGGCGACTTGGAGGCGATTTGTTTGCGGCCACCCCAAACGGGATTGAGGCGTCTGGCAATAGATAGATAGATAGATAGAATAATAATAATAATAATAATAATAATAACAACAACAATACAACAACAACAACAACAACAACAACTACTACTACTACTACTATTACTACTACTACTACTATTATTATTATTATTATTATTATTATTACTATAATTATTATTATTATTATTTTTAGTAGTAGTAGTAGTAGTAGTAGTAGTATTAATAGTAGTAGCAGTAGTAGTAGTAGTAGTAGTAGTAGTATAAGTTACTTGTATACTTATTGTGTAGCCACAATAAGGAAGCTTCACCATAACTATTTATGGTATTGAGGTCATTCATATTTCGAACATATACATGGATTAACCTAAGGTAGCTTCTTGTGTAATATCAGTAAGATCTGAAGACAAAGGTGTTGAGGAAGTAAATGAAGCATAGGTACATTTTACATATGTCTCAATACTGTATGCTTAAATATAACCACATTCCTTTCAAATAACAAGAGAGACCACAGCTATGTTTCTGTAACGTTACAGCTTTAGAGCTCTCGTGGTTTAAAAAAAAAAAAAAAAATTAAGAAAACAAATCTGCTGAAGATTTGAATTCGGCACTTTCCTCTAAACTAAATGGTAAAACATTTAGCCAAAATTCTCAGCAAACTTTTTTATCATAGGACATTCAACTACACAGCTGTATCTAAATTAGTTTCACAGATTTTGAATTTTAAATATGCAGTTTTTGCACCATAAATGAGTGTATGACCTTCAAAAATAGGTCAAGACTATTTATATTTGGCACAAATGCTTGGGCCACCCTAGGATTCCTTCCTGTTTAATATCATGATCTAAGAAAAAAGTGCAAAGAAAAATAATCATACCAACACAAGCTTAGCCATATACTGGTATATGGCTAAGCTTGATAATACTTGCCAAACAATAAGCTACGCCCTACATATGGCGAAGGTTAACCAGTTACTTGTATACTTATTGTGTTGCCATAATAAGGAAGCTTTGCCATAAGAATTTCTGGCATATAAGGTATGAAATTTTGGCATCATAAACAAGTTTGTGATCTCTAAAAGTAGATCATTGTGATTCATAGTTAGAATATGTACTTAGATTAACCTAAAGTAGCTTCTTGTGTAATATCAACAAGAACTGACGACAAAGGTGTGGAAGAAATAAATGAAGCATCGGTATATAATACATTTGCCTCAATAATTCCTAACTGTATCCTTAACTGTAACCATATTCCTTTCAGATAAATAGAGGGACCACAGCTATATTTCAGTAACGTTACAGATTTACTGCTTTTGTTTGTGTGTGTGTGTTTTTTTTAAACATGTTACAAAGAAAACACGGAGCAGATCTGAATTCGGTACTTTCCTCTCGGCTAAATGGCAAAAAATATTCACACAAAATTCTCAGCAAACATTTTTTTTTTTAATCTTAGGATTTTCAACCAAACAGCTGCATTTTACTTCTTTCCTGAGAAATTTGAATTTCAATGAAAGAAATGCATTCAGGAGCCGAATGCTAATCGCCCGCCAGAATATGCTGTTGGCCAAGTTCAGTGTTTTGGCCATATCTTGATACCTTGAAGGTTTCGTGTTGACAGCTCAAGTCATTCATGAGACATACTGGTGCTGAAGGCAGTCGATAAAAATTAGTTGAACTTTGGCAGCCATTTTGTTGACCTTGACTCCGAGTGCTCATTTTCGAACTCGGCCAAGATTTTGCCCATATCTTGATACCCTGGAGGTTTCATACTGATAACTCAAGCCGTTCATGAGATATAATGGTGCTAAAGATGCTCAATAAAAACTACATTCACGTCACACGACTCTGAGGTTGTCATTGTCGTACCCTGGCAACCTACCATTCAAAAGTGCGTCCGATTCCGTATCATATTATACATGAATCATATTATTATGCACAAATATATTATACACGAATATTATTATACTCGAGCATGTTATACACAAATCACATGCGTCTCATATTACAGAAATCAGACGCACTTTTGAATGGTAGGTTGCCAGGGCACGATAATAACAACCTCAGAGTCGCGCGCCGCGACTATAGTTAGCTTTTGGCAGCCATTTTGGTGACCTTGACGTTTGACCCCCAATTGCAGAATTTCGATCTCGGCCAAGATTTTGGCCGCATCTTGATACCCTGAGGGTTTCATGTTGATTGCTCAAGCCTTTCATGATATAATGGGAACACACACACACACACACACACACACACACACACACACACACACACACACACACTCACACACACACACACAGAAGCAGGCGAAAATATTATCATTCCGCCTTCTAATGGCGGACGATAAATATGCAGTTTTTGCACCATGAATGAGTATTTGACCTTCATCAATAGGTCGGGGTCATTTACATTTGGCAGAAGTACTTGGGTTATCCCAGGGAACCTTCCTATAATTATAATATCACGATCTAAGGAAAAGTAGTGCAACGAAAAATAATGTTACCAAAACAAGTTTTGCCATATATATGACGATGCATAATGATAATAATGAAAGAAGCATTGGGGAACCGAATGCTAATCGACCACCAGAATATGCTGTTGGCCAAGTCCAAGATTTAGGCCATAGATTTATACCCTGAAGGTTTAATGTTGATAGCTCAAGCCGTTCATGAGATATAATGGTGCTAAAGGAGGGCGATAAAAACCAGTTAACCTTTGGCAGCCATTTTGGTGACCTTGACCTTGATGACAAGTGCCCATTTTCAAACTTGTCCAAGATTTGGCCATATCTTCATACCCTGAAGGTATCATGTTGATAGCTCAAGCTGTTCGTGAGATATAATGGTGCTAAAGGCAGGTTATAAAAACTAGTTGACCTTTGGCAGCCATTTTGATGACCTTAACCTCGACGGCGAGTGCCCATTTTCTAACTAGTCCAACATTTATGCGATATCTTGATACCCTGAAGGTTTCATGTTGACACCTCAAGCTTTTCATGATACATGGTGGTGCTAAAGGCAGATGATAAAAACCAGTTGACCTTTGGCAGCGACATTGGCGACCTTGACCTTGACCCCACGTACCCATTTTCGAATTTGACCAAGATTTTGGCCATGTCTTGATACCCTGAAGGTTTCATGTCGATAACTGAAACCGTTCTTGAGATATAATAGAACACACACACACACACACACACACACACACACACACACACACACACACACACACACACACACACACACACACACACACACACACACACACACTGGACAGCATCTATCTAGATTTCAAGAAAGCATTAGACAGAGTACCGCACCAAAGACTCTTGTGGAAACTGTACCATCAAGGTGGAATCCGAGGCAGACTGTATTGTTGGATGCAAGATTTTCTCAGAAAATTGGAAATGAGAACAGTATTAAGGGGAAATTACTTATCATGGAGGGAAGTGACTAATGGAGTTCCACAGGGCTCAGTGATGGCATCAATTATGTTTTTAGTGCATATACATGACACAGACAGTAACACTGGAAATAAAAGCTATCAAAATATGTTTACTGATGATGAAAGAAAAAAAAAAACTAAGGGGAATTACTAACACAGACTCTTGTAGTGAGCTACAAGAAGAATTAAATAAACTTCATGAATGGAGTAATAAATGGCAAATGGAATTCAATGTGGACAAGTGTCATGTAATTAAGTTTGGTAAAAGTGGAAAAAGACCAGATTGGGATTTTACGTTAGGAAGTAAAATCTTACACATATCAGAAAGAGAGAAGGACTTAGGTGTGATTATTAATAACAGACTATCTCCGGCTGACCACATCAGTGAGAATGTACGAAACATGTATACACTGCTTGCAAATATGAGAATAGAATTCACATACATAAATGAAAACATGCTGATAAAGATAATAACATCATTTATCAGACCAGCCGTAGAGTATGCATCAGTAGTCTGGAGTCCTCAAGAAACACATAGGTAAGCTTGAAGAAGTTCAAAGGGCAGCTACAATATGGGTACCAAGCTCAAGGGATTTAAGCTGCAAAGAAACATTTGAAAAACTGAATCTGCCAACACTACAGGAGAGAAGGAAAAGAGGAGACATGATTATGGTATATAAATGCATATCAGGGAAGGAGAAAATATATATAAATGACTATATAACCTATGGGAAAACATCAGCCAGAGGTCACTGCAAAAAAAAAAAAAAAAAAAAAAACATAAAAAGAGAGGTGATAAAGACGCAGGGAAATTTAGTTTCCTAAAATGGTCAATTGATCATTGGAATGCGCTACCAAATGAAACAGTGTGTGCCAAAACAATTCATAAATTTTAGGATATGTACGATAATAATGGTTTAAGACACGAAACAGTACAAGCTTGACTCATTGCTGTAAAAATACAATTAGGCTAGGTAACTACAATTAGGTAAGAACTCGCATACCGACAGACACACAGAGGTAGGCAAAAGCATTATCGCTCCGCCTTCTAAAAGCGGGCTATGATAATAATGTGCTGTTGTTGATAATGATGATCTTTGTTACTTGGAAAATGAATGTGGAAATTACTCTTGAACCTATGCTCATCAAAGCTGTGTTTATTGTCATCTGCTCTTCTTCCCTCGCAGCAGCTGCAGTGGGAAGTCAGGTGTTCCGGACCAGACCACCACCTGTTGATGTCACCTACCTCTCTCCCCGGTGTCAGTCTTGCCTCTTTTCCTGTATAGTTATAGCAAATAGAACTAAGTGTTACCAGTCATACTAGTGCCATGATCCCAGACCTGACTTCTTCTTCCCAACAAAAGAGCAAGAAAAGCTGATCTATTTTGTCCCTGATGTATAGTCAGTTGCGTTAATAGCATAAATGAGAACTAAACAGCGAGGAATTAGGGGGTTCTTACTTAAAACGAATATATGACATGTCCCAAAAGGTACTTTTGGGATGACTAAGAGACCATAGAGTTGAGGAAATTTGGTGGTGTGCGAGTGTTCAAACTGATGGAAAGGTTACCCCAGTATAAGTAGAGTTCTGTTCAGTGATGATGGTTGACGTATGGCCAAGTAAGGAATCATAGATTTGATTTCCGATTTTCTGGGCTTTATTCCATTTGGCGCAGGACGGTATGCAGCACCTCCTGTTTAGAGATTTATTCTGCATATTATAGTAAAAAGTATCATTCTCTTGCGTGCCAGTATTAGTGCTTTAGTAAAGACACAATTTGCATAAGCAACGAACATGAAGATTTTTAAGTGTAACCTTAAGTGCAGGATAAATCGCTAAGCAAGAGGTGTTGCTTGAATCTAAAGGTCATATTCTCATAGTCAAGGCGATTTCCTGACACTTAGTCAGGGATTTAGTTTGCCTATGGCGACTTACCTTCCTCATACATGCAAACAGCATACAAGAGACTATGAATGTGCAGTGCGAAATACAAGTAAGTGCTACAAGTGTCCTACTCCAAAGAATATACAATGAAAATACCGGCCATTTAAGGCTGTGGGCGCAAAATAGATAGGGTAAATATTCCAAGAAAACGCATTTAATGAGTTCCTAGGCTCTCCGTTGTATTGTTTGTTTGTTTTTCTTGGAAGGAACTGTTTGCCGGCTCCTGGCCTTTGGTTCCTTTTTCCTTGCATTGAAAAGAAAAAAAAAACGTGGTTTCACTCCTATGTATAATAAACACATAAGCAATTCATTTTTTTTTCCTTTACCAAACCTCCCTACACCTTGACTCTCCTGACGTATTTCTAGCTTATTCCTACTACCTTCAGACAATCATAATCGGCTTTTGACATATCCTCTTACCTTCATTAAAGTCTTTCCTAGGTTTAATTAAATCGCGGTGACGCAATAAATCATGTCATCAGATAGAATATGTATAGCGGGTGATTATTGTTAAATAGTAAGTGTTGCTTAGAACCAAAGTGTAGTGAGGTTTCGTAGACTGTATTCTTGAAATTGTTTACAAGGCGTGGGGAATACAGCATCCTGCCAGGACGGAGAAGTGGCACAACCTGCCCGAAAGAAAGCCTATGATAGTCTGCCCTGGTGAACAGAGCATGAGAGAAGGCTGAAATGAAATGCTGAGCTTCGTAAAATCTGTAACTAACTGGAGCTGCAGACAGGGTTGCCACGGCGTATGATGATATAATGTATGAACAGATAATAAACATTTATATACATAATAGTTAATAACATTTACACAACTGTAGCTTTGTTGTGAATATACTGTATTGTATTTGTATATTATGTGGGGCCGGTAGATCACTTGATCACCACTCAAGCGAGTCCTCTCGATTGTTACGAGAGAGGGAGCTTAGTAAGCGAGCGATGTTTACTCTTAGTTAAGACTGGAAATATGCGGCGGGGCTGACCAGGCCTGGCCCGACCAGAACGTCACGCTAAACAGAAGCTAATAACTTTACTCCTATGTGAAGTAATCTTGAAATTCTTGCTGCCTGTGATACATTCATTCAGTAAATCTCGTGAACCACTAGAAACTCATCCATGAAGGCATAGAAACGCTTTGGAATCTCAGGTTTTCCAAGGAAGTGTTCTCGTCTGATCAGTGAACGCCTCAATCACATTATCAAATTTAAAAAGATTTTCCTTCGTAACACTATTTTTTGGGCATTAACTCTAGCAATTAAATATCGGTAATTCCACCTACAATATTTCATTAAAATTTTTCCTGTAAACCAGGAAAATATTTACAACGCTGGGTGGTAACCTTATAACCAACCAAAACGTGTTCCATACGTGATAACAAATGGGTTGGCGGAGGTTTAATGTCCCTCCTCGGAAAACAACTAAGTAAAAATGCGAACAAGAAGCCTCGGACCAGGACTGACCAAAAAGTGACGACTAAGGACCGAACAAAGGACATGGTACGAATAGCTACATGGAATGTGAGGGATGTAAATGAAGAGGTGAAAGAAAGAGAGATTGTCCAGGTGCTTGAAGGTGAGAAAGTGGATGTATGTGGATTAACTGAAACTAAATGGTGAGGTGAAAGTGTGAAAGAATGGGGGTATGGATGGGGTATATACACAGAAGTAGGTGAGAATGGGAGAGCAAAAGGAGTGTGTATTGCTGTGAGTAACAGATAGAAGGAGAATATAAGCGGTTATGGATCAGTTGGCTCAAGGATTGTGTAAGATTGAAAGTTGGACTACAAATGTGGGTGATTGTGTGCGTGTATGCGTCAACGCAAGATCATGCAAGCAGAGTGAGAGAAGAGTTCTAGACAAATGTGGAAACATGCATGGATAAGTCTGAAAGGAATGAATTTTTTTTTTTTTTTTTTTAAATGGGAAAAAAGGGAATGTGAAGGTGGATGGAGTAGTTGGTGACTGGGGTGTGCCTACAGAGATGGATGAGAATGGCAATGCTTTAGTGGACATTTGTGCAGGGAGGAGGTTGGTAATAGCTAATACCCTCTTCAGGCACAAATTGATTCTTAGGTATACATGGCGAGTAATGAGAAGAGTCGGTGGTGAACTGAGTGAATGGAAGGCAATGATTGATTGTGTGTGTCTGGATGACAGGATGAGGTGTGTAGTGGATGCAAGAGTATATAGAGGCTGAGGGAGTGGACTTTCGGACCACCACTTGGTGGTGGTCAGAATCAAGGTCCAAAAGAAATGGAAAAATAGAAGGGTAGGACAGGAGGAAGTAATTCATACAAGGAGAGTGGAATGATTACAAGAGGATGGAAAAAAGACAGAATATACGAGGGAAAAGAGCGATTAGGTAAATATGAACTGGAGCAGATGGGGGATGTGGAAGGTGTGTGTAAGATATTCACAGAAGAAATATGTGCAGCATGTGAGGTGGTGTGTGGGGTGAAGAGAAGACGAAAGAGAGTCCAGGGAACTGCATGGTGGAATGAAGACGTGAGAGAGGCTGTGGCACAAAAGAAGAAAACATATAGTGAGTGGATGAGAAACAGGGGCACGGAAGAAGTTCAGACACGGAAGAGAGAGTTACATGGAGAGAGGAATAGATTAGTAAGAGAGAGTAAGAAGAGAGCGGATGAGGAATTAGGAAGGAATTCGAGTGTAATGAGGAGGGGATGTAAAAAATAGGTAAAAAGAGTTAGACATTGTGCCAAAGAAGTTAGTTGGGAAGTGAAAGATAAAAATGGTAGATTACTAGTGGAGAAGGAAGAAAAAGTTAGTAGATGGAGAGAACACTTGAAGGAATTATTTAACAGAGAAAATGAAAGTAACGCGAGTGTATGTGGCTGGGGAATGGCTGGGAGACGGAGGGATGTGAGAAGAGAGGAAGAAGTCAGTAGAATGGAAGTTGTGGAAGCAATGAAGAAAGTTAAAATGAGGAAAGGCCTGGAGGACTGGAAGTCAGGTATAATTATTTCTCTCTACAAAGTTAAAGGGGGAACGGAAGTATGTGGTAATCCTAGGGGCATTTGTCTTCTAAGTGTAATAGGAAAAGTATATAGCAAGATATTTATTGACAGAGTTAGGGAAATAACAGAAGAATCAGTTGGAGAAGAACAGAGAAGAATTATAAAAGGAAGAGGTTGTGTAGATCAGATATTCATTCTTAGATTTTTAGTGGAAAAGTTTCTAGAGAAGGGAAAGAAGCTGTATGCAGCCTTCATGGATCTGGATAAAGCATATGACAGGGTGGATAGACAAGGATTGTGGAAAGTACTATGAATATATGGAGTAGATCGGAGGTAGTTGAAAGCCGTAAAGAGTATGTATGAGTGTGCTAAAGCTGCAGCGCATGTGGTTGTGAACTGAGTGAAATTTTCTATCTGAAGGTTGGATTGAAACAGGAATGTGTCATGTCTCCATGGTTGTTTGATCTGTATATGGTTGGGGTTATAAATGAGATACAAGGTAAGGCAGTAGATGTTGGAGCGGCCCTAGTGACACAGGGCAGTGTTTGGAAGCTCCCTGTACTGTTGCATGCAGATGATACAGTGTTGTTAAGTGAAGACGAAGGGGAGCTGCAAGGCTTGGTGTATGAGTTTGGGAGAGTGTGTAAAAAACGGAACCTAAAGGTGAATATAGGGAAAAGTAAAGTTATGGTCTTCGAGAGAAGTGAAGTTAGTGAATGTACAGTGAGGTTGGATGAAGAGGAAATGGAACATGTGAGTGCGTTTAAGTACTTGAGTAGTGTGATGAGTCAGGATGAAAGTTTAGAGAGTGAAGTGCTTGAAAGGGTAGAACAAGGAAAAAATGGTGCTGTTCCTTGAATGAAGTGATAAGGAACAGGGAAATGAGCATGGAATTGAAAAAGTTACTACATGACAGTATTGTGATACCAACACTAAAGTATGGAAGTGAAGCTTGGACCTTGTTGGAGGGACAGAAGTCAAGAGTGAGAGAAATGAAAATGAGTTATTTAAGAGGAGTATGTGGAGTCACATGGAGAGACAGACTGACAAATCAGGATGTGAAAGAGTGTTGTGGTGTGGATGTGGATGTGATAGGAAGGTGGTTTTGCCATGTGGAGAGGATGGAGAGTGAAAGACTGACGAGGAGAGTGTGTGTGGGTGAGGTGGAGGGGGTGAGAGGGAGTGGGAGACCAAGGATGAAATGGATGGATGGAGTGGAGAGGTATATGAGATACGGGAGTGTGAGCTGGGAGCAGGGCAGTGAGATGGCGGAGGGCAGGACGATGCCGAGGCGATTTGTTTGTGGCCACCCCTTACCGGATTAAGGCGTCTGGCAATAGACAGATAGATAGTTTTTGTTATGTTTTAATGGTTAAATCACCAAGGGGAAACACCCCATTTCTGGCTTTAATCATTTTAATTTATCGTTTAAGTTCCGGCGAAACGGCAGGTTGGCAGCGGAGCTTGGAGAATTATGTATTGTGCGTGTGCTGAATGCTACGGCACTTAGCGTGACACCAGTACTCGCTTACCGTTGGAACCTATATTGGTCATGCAAACCCTGAGCTACAGTATATTATCGCCTTCACTTTGACGTGTGTTCTTGCCTACCTAATTGTATCTTTACAGGAATGAGTCAAGCTCGTACTGTCCCGTGTCTTAAACCATATTTATCGTACATATCCTTAAATTTGTGAATTGTTTTGGCACACACTATTTCATTCGGTAGTGCATTCCATTGATCAATTGCTCTGTTTGGGAAACTGAATTTCGTTACGTCTTTATCACCTCTCTTCTTATGCAGTTTTTTGCAGTGTCCTCTTGCTGATCTTCTCCATATGTTAAGTAATCATTTATGTCTATTTTCTCCTTCCCTGATATGCACTTATATAGCATTATCACGTCACCTCTTTTCCTTCTCTCCTGTAGTGTTGGTAGATTCAGTTTATTTAGTCTTTCTTCGTAGCTTAAGTCCCTTAAGCTTGGTATCCATCTTGTAGCGGCCCTTTGAACTTTTTCAATCTTGTCTATGTGCTTTTTGAGATGAGGACTCCAGACTACTGATGCATATTCCAGGGTTGGTCTAATGAATGATGTTATTATCCTTCTTAGCATGTCTTCATTTATGTATGTGAATGCTATTCCCATATTTACAAGCAGTGTATACATGTTCCGTACCTTTTCGCTGATGTGGTCAGTCGGAGATAGTCTGTTATTGATAATCACACCTAGGTCTTTCTCTCTTTCTGATGTGTATAGGGTTTTATTTCCTAACTTATAATCCCAATCAAGTCTTTTTCCACTTTTACCAAACTTGATTACATGACACTTGTCCACATTGAATTCCATTTCCCATCTACTACTCCATTCATGAAGTTTATTTAATTCTTCTTGTAGCTCTTTACAAGAGTATGTGTTAGTAATTCTCCTTTGTATTTTTGCATCATCTGCAAACATATTCAGATAGCTCTCATTTCCAGTGTTACTGTTTATATCATTTATATACACTAAAAACATGATTGGTGCCAGCACTGAACCCTGTGGTACTCCACTAGTCACTTCTTTCCATGATGAGTAGTTTCCTCTTAGTACTGTTCTCATTTCTCTTTTTATGAGAAAGTCTTGCATCCAACAAAACAGTTTGCCTCGAATTCCTCCTTGATGGTACAGTTTCCATAAAAGTCTTTGGTGTGGTACTGTCTCAAAAACTTTCTTGAAATCTAAATAGATACTGTCCACCCATCCTTCTCTTTCCTGTATTGTGTTTGTTACTCTGTCATAGTAGCTCAACAGATTAGTAACACATGATTTTCCTTTTCTGGAACCAAACTGTCTTTCTGTTATCATACTGTGCTCTTCTAGATGATTTACCCAAACTTTTCTTATAAGCTTTTGTAATACCTTGCTTACAACACTGGTCAGTGATACTGGTCGGTAGTTGAGTGGATTTTGTCTATTTCCTTTCTTGAATAAGTGGATAATATTTGCTTTTTTCCAAATATCAGGTAGTTTACCTTGACTCAAGGATTTCTTGAAAATAAAAAATAATGGTTTACTTAACTCCTTTGCACATTCTCGTAATACCCAACATGAAATTTCATCAGGACCACTTGCTTTTCCTCTGTCTAATCTACTTAACTTCTCCGGTATTACTTTTTCTGCTATTTGTATATCTGGTAGTATGTGTGGACATGCATGTTCCACATAGTCTCTCTCAAATTTTTTTTCTTCTGTAAAAACTAATTGGAAATTCTTATTTAGTGCTTCACAAATATCTTTCTCTTGTGTATAAGTGATTCCCTCGTCCGTAATTGATTGTATTATATCTTTTACTTTGGTTTTGCTTCTGATATAGCTGTAAAACAGCTTTGGTTGATCACTACTTTTATTTATGTTATCCTCCTCAAACTGTTTTTGGGCTTCCCTCCTTATTCTTGTATAATCGTTTCTTGCCTGTTTGTAATTATTATACGCCCTTTCACTATTGTGTCTTCTGTATCTATTCCACAACAAATCTCTACTTTCTTTTGATTTTTTACATTCTGTATTGAACCATTTCTGTATTTTTTTATCTGCTTCTTTGTGCTGTGGGATGTACAGTTGTCAGCAAAAATTCGCTGCAAGTCTACTCGTGTGATGTGAGTCCTTTTGTCTGGCAACAGTGTCAGGGGACTAGTTGCCACGTAGACTTTTATACACTTTAACAACGTGTTTTTTAAAAGTGGTACTAGGGGCTGGCTAGAGTACAACATTATGTGTACCGTATTTAATTAGTATAAAAAAAAATGCAAGAGCTGACAGAATGTTATGAAACTACGTACGAGCGTAATACTCTGACATCCCTCATAAGGCGGTGGCTCAATCGGTAGAGAGTTGGCCTGCAGTCCTGACGGACCCGGGTTCAAATCCCGCTGAGGCAGGGAACAGTTTAAGGATTTGAATTTCATAAAATTAGACTTTACTGATCTACCAGAAGGCCCGCCGGCATGTCGTAAAAATACCCCCGCTAATACCAATACACCAGTCCTGTATGAGACAGCCCTAGCATGTATTCAATATGGACGGTGGGTGTTAGCGCCGAAGTGGTGACATGTAGAGGTGTGCGGTATGTAGGAGGACTACTGGGCCTTGAAAGCAGGCTGTGAAGCCTATGCCCAGAGTCGGTCACATTAAAAAAAAAAAAAAAAAAAAAAAAAAACCGTGTCTGAACTCCCTTCCCCTCTCTCCTCCTTTCTCCTCCTGATGTCCCCCCATCCCTCCTTCCCCTTCCTACTCCCAAGTCACAGTCATGCCTTTCCACTTTCTCCTCTCCCCACTCTCTCAACCTTCATTCATTTATCGACGGCCCTAACCCGACTGGTGCATCATAATTCTCTCTTGACTGTTTACTAAACCAATACTGTCCATTGCTCAATTGCTCGAAATGCTTTAATAAAATGTATCCAAGGCTAATCACCAATATTCCTTCCTGTTCTAATCCCATTCTCACCCTCCCCGTCTGATTCTCACTGTTTTTATTCCAGTTGTTATTCTTTTCTCCACCCCTTGCCACTACCAACAGCCGCTAGATACAGAAACGTTTGAGGTCTCGTTCTTGTGATGTATTCCTTACTGTGTGTGTGTGTGTTGGATGGTGAGGATATGGAGAATGTGAGTGCATTCAAGTACTTGGGTAGTGTGATGAGTAAGGATGGAACTTTGGGGGATGAAGTACGTGAAAGGGTACAGCAGGGAAGGAAGGTTGTTGGCACACTGAAAGCAGTGATGAGAAATAGGGAGGTGAGTATGGAAGTTAAGAAGTCACTGCATGATGGTATTGTGATCCCTACCCTGACGTATGGAAGCGAGGCGTGGACCTTGCAAGAGGGGAACAAGTCAAGAGTGAGAGCAGTGGAAATGAGTTACTTGAGAGGAGCATGTGGAGTGACATGGAGGGACAGGTTGACGAATGAAGAAGTGAAGGAACGTTGTGGGGTAGATGTGGATGTGGTTGAAAAGATTAGGAGAAATACACTGAGGTGGTTTGGACATGTGGAGAGGATGGAGAATGAAAGACTGACTAAGAGGGTGTATGTAGGTGAGGTGGAGGGAGGGAGAGGGAGGGGTAGACCGAGGATGAGGTGGAGGGATGGAGTTGAGAGGTATGTGAGGGAGGGGGGGTGAGTTGGGGGGAGGGGAGTCAAATGGTGGGTGACAGAGTGACTTGGAGGCGTTTTGTCTGCGGCCACCCTTTGCGGGATTAGGGCGTCGGGCTATAGATAGATAGATAGTGTGTGTGTGTGTGTGTGTGTGTGTGTGTGTGTGTGTGTGTGTGTGTGTTTAGTGAGCCTGGCAGTTGGTTGCTATTATTTCAGTAGGCGAAATTAAACAAACATTTGTGCCCATTCCTCCTACTTCCTCTCTCTCTCTCTCTCTCTCTCTCTCTCTCGTTCCAAGGAAAATGTTCCCATCCTCCTCATACTGTTCACTGATTCATGAAGCAGGATCAGATCCCATCGTGTTTCGAACTACTGCATCACGTTTGGAGTAAAGAGTGGGTGAAAAAGACTGAGGCATGGCAAGATACTCTCGAATGTAAGGAGCTAAAAGGTTACAGGAATAGACTAGAAATGAAGAAAACTGCAGTTCCTTACGTAGATCTGCGCCGTGGTTAAGGTAGACAGGGTGCGGAGAGAGGGGAGTGGAAATGAAGGAGCATGGGGGGGAGGGTTGAGAGGTGGGGTGGGGAGGGACATGGGGTGGGTACGAGGGAGAGAGCAGAAGTTTTATCACTCTACAACATTCTTCTGTCGTCTTTTGCTCATTTTTGTGCTAATCAGATATAAAGACTATTGCATTCTGGGCGATTTATAGCACTAATTCTTACAAAACACGTCTTTAAAGCGTAAAAAAGCCTGTGTGGCAACTAGTTCCTATACATTGTTGCCAGACAAAAGAACCACATCACACGAGCAGGCTTGCAGCGAATTTGTGCTGACGACTGTACTTCTGGACTCCTATTTCATAAAATTCACAGAATTTTTTAAATACAGCATTTAAATCTTGTCCTCTAAGCTCATTTTCCCAATCAACTTCTAAGAAATACTTCTTTAGGTCTTGATAATTTCCCTTTTTATAGTTTAGGCTCTTTTTGTAACTGTCATTGCTGTTTACTATGTCATATGCTATCCTGAAGTTATAATTTAGTACTGCATGATCGCTTTTGCCGAGTGGAGGGTGATATATTAAACTGTCAATATCATTTTCTTGCCTAGTAAAATTAGATCTAGCACTGAAGGTACATCAAGTCCTCTTTTTCTGGTGGTTTCCCTCACATGTTGCGTTAGGAAAAACTCTTGTACGAGATCCAGGAGCTTTTGGTCCCAACAGCTTTCTTGGCTAATTATATCTAGAGTATTCCAATTTTTATTTGTATTAAAATCCCCAGTTAGTATAATTCTTTCCGATTTCTTTTCCATTTTATGTAGTAATGATCTTAAACGCTGAATTGTACTCTCTGCCAGGTCCTCATATTCATCTCTTTCCCATGTGTTTGATCTGGGTGGCATGTACAAATTGGCTACAATTACTTTACCTTCAGATGTGTTGATCTCTACTGCAATCAGTTCTACTTGTGATGGTATATCTAGTTTTATTTCATTGACTTTTAGATTTTTCTTAGTTAATATTATAATTCCTCCTCCTTTTTTTAAATTTCTGTCTCTTCTCCATATATTGTATTCCTCTAAATTTAGTATGTCATTGGATATCCTTGGTGTTAATTTTGTTTCAGTTAGGCATATTATTTGTGGTTCATTTTCTCTGACATAATCATTCATCTCTAGTAATTTAGATACCATTCCATCCACATTTGAGTACATCAACTTTATCATCATGTTTATATACTTGTCATGACATGGTTCTACTACCTTCCTCCTTTTTATTCCATCCTGTTTGTGTACCACTTTTGTACCTGCAATTCTATTACTTTGTAAAAAAAATTCTTCTTCTCCTCTTCTGATCTTCCCTCATTTTTTGTTTTTGCTTCCGCCCTTTTCTCTTTCAGTAATTCCAGTTCCTCTTGTGTTAGGCATCTTTTTATCCATACATTTTTGAACTCCTCTTTTTCCATAAGATTCTTTGCATTTTTTAGTATCTCTTCCACAGTGTTTACACTCTGGAAAGTCACCTTTAGAGGTCTTGTCTTGCTTTCTCATATTTCCCTAACCTTTTGTGTTGCTCTATGTCTTTACTACAGATTTCCTCTGATACTTCTTTCAGTAAGCTCATTACATTTGCCATCTCCTTTTTGTCTCTTATGATCTTGTTTTTTACTTCTTCCTCTTCTATACCAGTGATTACTATAGATTTCTTTGTATCTACTGAATATCTGACTAACTTTGGATTGTTTTGGATTATTCTTTGCACTTCCTTTTTAATGCTTTTTTCCTCCACCCTTGTTTCTAAGTCTTTCTTTACTTTCACCATTTCAGCATACGTGGTTTCCACATAATTTTTGTAGCTTTGCACAGCTTCATTCACCTTTGTTATCTTCTCCTCAATATCACTGCTCTGGTCTATAAGACTGCTTACTTGCCTTGTGTGTGTGTGTTTGTGTATGTGTGCTTGTGTGTGTGTGTGTGTGTGTTTGCGTGCCATTCTGTCTGTGTGTCTGTTTGTGTTTGTGAGTGTGTGTGTTTGTCTGTTTTCTGTGTGTATGTGTGTGTGTGTATAAGTTTCCCTGTGTGTGTGTGTGTGTGTGTGTGTGTGTGTGTGTGTGTGTGTGTGAAAGTATGTGTGTGTGTTTCTGTCAGTCTATGTGTCTGTGTCTCTGAACGTATTTTTGTTTTTCTGTGTGTGTGGCTGTGAGTGTGTTTGTCGTGCAGCTCTTCCCGCGAATGATGTTGTGCAAGAAAACAACACTTCTTAGTAGCATGGTTTGTGGATTACTAGTGATACTAAAAAGGTCCCGGCCGGACCACAAAGGTAAACACCATTACTGATCTTACTATCTACATCATCACTGGTCATACTATCTACGAGTATAATATCCATGGCCAGTTCGCAACCTACGGGATTGTCTGTCCTCAAGGAATTGTCTTTGTGTGCGACAGCAATTTGACCTACCACGTCCAGAAACACCACAATGCCAGTAAACAATAATGGATTTCATTCTCCGATTTGTTGTTGAATGGCCCTGCCCACTGGACAGGCGATAACTCCAAGCAGGTGTAGGCAACCCGTATGTGTGACCAAGAACAAGTATTAGCAGAAACACGGTTGATGGATGGGCATGAACGAGTAAAGAAATGCAGACATCGTTGTCCAAATATGTGGTTGAGAGTGCAAGAATGTTGAAAGATACATTATACGTACACAGGACGGAAATATGAGAGAGAGAGAGAGAGAGAGAGAGAGAGAGAGAGAGAGAGAGAGAGAGAGAGAGAGAGAGAGAGAGAAGTGGAAACTATGGTAGAAGTAGTGAGATGGAGTGATTTTGTAAGAAGTGCTCTTTTGTAAGAAAGACTCTTTGGGAAGAAAGAATAAGAATATCTGTTTTAGAATTATCTGATAGACCGAATACGGCACGAAGACTATGATCAGGTGCATAAATAGTAATAGAATTTGGAGTAATGTTAGCGATAGGAATAAAAGTAGCAGCAGGAGTGGCTGAGTCTGGTTTTATACAAGAAAATAACCGTTATGAAACAAGGTTATGTTACTATCACCAGTGTCATTATCATCGTCGCAAGTCGACTGATGAGCTGAAGAGAGTTTAACTGTCTGGTTATGAGGAATATAAACTCTGAAAGGCTAAGTCTGAGCAGAGATGTATATTGCCACACTTATGAACATTAAGTATATAACACTGCACATGATATGAAAGAAAACTGGGAATATTATGAAAATGAATAAAGAATGAATGTATCAATGAAAAAATAAATGAATTATAAATGAATGAAAATGAATTATACAAAATGAACACTTTCTGAAAGAAGACTACTGATTTTAAAAGAAATGAATAGAGAGAGATGAGAGAAAAAGGTTAACAAGAAACATGTAAAATCTAAAACACATGATGAAATCAGGAATGAATTAATAGTACTAACCACAATATTCAGAGAAAATGACAGGCACTTTTTGAGAAGGTGAAAAGATGGCAAGGCAACAAGAAAATGTATCTATTGTCAGAAGCCTTAATCTCATACGGGGTGGCCACAGACAAATCGCCTCCAAGTCACCCTGTCCCCCGCCATTTCACTGCTCTGCTCCCACTTCACATCCCCCTCTCTCATATACCTCTCCACTCCATCCCTCCATCTCATCCTTGGCCTTCCCCTTCCTTTCTCCCCCTCCACCTCACTCACATACACTCTCCTCGTCAGTCTCCCACTCCCCATCCTCTCCACATGGCCAAACCACCTCAATGTGTTTCTCCTAACGCTTCCTATCACATCCACATCCACACCACAATCCTCCTTCATATCCACATTTGTCAGTCTGTATCTCCATGTGACTCCATAGGCTCCACTCAAATAACTCATTTCCACTGCTCTCACTCTTGACTTCTGTCCCTCCAACAACGTCCAAGCTTCACTTTCATACGTTAGAGTTGGTATCACAATACATTATGTAATAACTTTTTCACTTCCATGCTCATTTCCCTGTTTCTTATCACCGCCTTCAAGGAACCAGCAACCTTTCTTCCTTGTTGTACACTCTGAAGCACTTCACCCTCCAAATTTCCATCCTTCCTCATCACACCACCCACGTACTTAAACGTACTCACATTTTCCATTTCCTCATCATCCAACCTCACTGTACATTCACTGACTTCACTTCTTTAGAAGACCATAACTTTACTCTTCCCTACATTCACCTTTAGATTCCGTTTCTTACATACTCTTCCAAATTCATCCACCAAGCCTTGCAGCTCCTATTCGTCTTCACTTAACAATAATATCATCTGCAAACAGCAGTACAGGGAGTTTCCAATCACTGCCGTCTCTCATTACGGCCACTCCAACATCCACTGCTCTACCTTGTATCTCTTTTATAACGCCATCCATATACAGATTAAATAACCATGGAGACATGACACATCCCTCTTTCAACCCAACCATCAAGTAGAAAAACTCACTCAGTTCACTATGCACACGCACTGCAGCCTTAGCACCCTCATACATACTCTTCACAGCATTCAACAACGTCCTATCTACTCCATATATTCTTAGTACTTTCCACAATCCTTGTATATCCACCCTGTCATATGCTTTCTCCTAATCCATGAAGGACGCATACAACTTCTTTCCATTCTCTAGAAACTTTTCCACTAAAGATCTAAGAATGAATATCTGATCTACACAACCTCTTCCCTTCCTAAAGCCTCCCTGTTCTTCTCCAACTAATTCCTCTGTTATTTCCGTAACTGTCAACAAGTATCCTACCTTATACTTTTCCTGTTACACTAAGAAGACAAATGCCCCTATGATTACCACAGACTTCTTTTTCCCCTTTCCCTTTGTACAAGGGAATACTTATACCTGACTTCCAATCCTCTGGGACTCTACCTTCCTCCAAGGCCAATCTACACATCTTCCACATCCATTCTACTACTATCTCTCCCCCATGCTTCAGCATTTCACCACACACTCATAAATTCCTGGGGCCTTTCCCATTTTGGCTTTCTTCATTCCTTCCACATCTTCGATCCTACTGATTTCTTCCTGTCTTCTCACCTCCCTCCTTCTTCCAGCCATTCCCCAGCCACTTATACTTGCATTGCTTTCATCCTCTATTTTCAACAATTCCTTAAAGTGTTCTCTCCATCTGTTCACCTTTTCTCCCTTCTCAACTAGTAATCTATCATTTTTATCTTTCACTCCCCAACTAACTTCATTGCTACCCTGTATGACTCTCTTTACCTCTTTCCAGAACATTTTCTCACATTCCCTCCACATGACACTCAAATTCCTTCCAAATTCCTCGTCCACTCTCTTCTTACTCACTCTTACTAATCTCTCATCCTCTCTACATATAACTCTGTCGTCCATCTCTAAACTTCTTCCACGCCCCTATTTTTCATCCATTCATTATGTTTTTTTTTTTCTTTTGTGCCACAGCCTGTCACACCTCTTCATTCCACCATGCTGTTCCTTGCACCCCCTTTCGTTTTCTCTTCACCCTACACAGCACCTCACATGCTGCACATATTTCTTCTGTGGATATCTTGTACTCACCTTCCACGTCCCCCATCTGCTCCAATTCATATTTACCCAATCGTTCCTCCCCTTCTCTCTTATATTCTGCCTTTTTCTCATCCTCTTGTAACCTTTCCACTCTCCTTACATCTACTCCTTCCTCCCATCCTTCGCTTCTTCTATTTCTTCATTTTACTTGGACCTTGTTTCTGGCCACCACCAAGTGGTGATCAGAAAGTCCACTCCCCCAACCTCTATATGCTCTTGCATTCATTACACATCTTCGCATCCTTTCATCCACACATAATCGGTCATTGCCTTCCTTTCATTCAGTTCACCATTCACCCTTCTCATCACTTGCCATGTATACCTGTGGATCATTTTGTGCCTAAAAAGGGTATTGGCTATCACCAACCCCCTCCCGGCACAAACGTCCACTAAAGCACTGCCATTCTCATCTATTTCAGCAGACACACCCCACTCACCCACTATTCCATTCACCTTCACATTCCCTACTTTTCCATTCACATCAACAATCAAAAACACTCTCTCGTTCTTATCTAACTTTTCCGTGCACACTTCCACATTTGTCCAGAACTCTTCTCTCACTCTGCTTGCACAAACAAGAACATCATAGTAATATCAAAAGTATAATAATAATATCACAAATGTTCACTACGATTGAGGCAGGAGTTGTTGACTGGAGTGAGTGTTAGTCCGGGATGAGGTGGAAACTCCACCCCTCTAGGAGAGCTGAAGCACTGATTGGAGACAGCACGATGATGCAAGTCTTGATGTGGATGTATGTGAGCGGTGTAGCGTCTCCCACCAAGCAGAGCAGCTGAGTTGATTGGAGAAGCCTGATGACAAAAAACCGTGAGGTGGAATGCTGTGGTTGGTCACACATTCGGGCAGGGCAGTGGGTGGTGATATAATGCCTGCCCGTGAGGTGAGACGTTAATTATTGACAGAGAGTGGGAGGAGGGTAATTTTCCACCAGTGGGCAAAGGCAGGACCAAAAGGGCAATGGCTGTTCACCCTGACATAGCTGCAGGACACACCCTTCAGTTCCATGCAGAGAATGGCAGTAGGTGACGAGATTGAGAGAGCAGGGAGGTGTAGGCCCCACAGATGAGCATTAGTCACACTGACAGGTAGAGCCTACGATGGGAAGTGACAGTTTTATTTTCCCCACAACAGACTGGACAGGAGGCAGGGCGACGACGGTTTATTGCACCATGAAGACATAGGACACACACACAAAACAGCTCCACACAGCGAAGAGCATGAGTGACGGGACTGTAATAGCAGGCAGCTGCAGGCTCCGGGCCATGCCACATGCAATGGTAGGAATGGATATTTAGTGTAAGATATGCAGGTCACTTACAGGGTAGAGGTGTGTAATCATAGGGCAGGGTGTGGACAAGACTTGGGCAGTTTGCATGACACAAAGTATGACAGGGCAGCTTCGCACAATACAGGATGTGTATTGGTGCCAATTTTACCATTAATATTTGTAGAAGACATGCTTCTTGTTCAGGCCACTTCACTGCCACCACTTTGAACCAGGAATATAGGGCAAAGGGTAAGCTGAAAGTTCATTGCTACTCTCCACTTTATTCTTGACTAGATGTTTACAGATCTGCTCCATTCGAGCCCTGCCTGTGAACCAAACCTGGCCAGTCGGCCTGCATCTCACTCCCAAGTTCTCTAGACCTGAACTCAGTGTAAATCACAGGCGATACCAGCTAAGACTCCAAAATCTGTCATATAAGCTGGGCCACACTTACAACTCACACTTACATACTATTGGATATACATTAGTATATATTGTCATCAGTTCAGTTGTACGAAATTATTAAATCATTTGAAACACTGCCGTTAATACCAATTCTCCAGTCCTATACAAAACAGCTCTACCATGTAATCAGCATGGACAGTGGGTGTTAGCACCGAAGTGGTGACATGTGGAGGTGTATGGTATGCACAAGAACTACTGGGCCTTGGGAGCAGGCTGTGAAGTGTGAATCTCATGCCCAAAGTCGGAGACAATAAAAAAAAAAAATATCTCGCTGTATATCTGTTTGTGCAACTACCCCACCTACGAGTGTGAACTGATTTTTATGAAACTTTACAGGATCATTCCCCAGGACCCCAGAGTGTGTATAAACATTATTGTTTTCAAGGTTCCGAAAAAAAGGTGCGGCTCAAACAACTGTATGCCACTGCAGGAGGTCATCACTCCAGTATAGAATAATCGACTTCTGTCTATTTATTGTTTGCCCAGCTACTTCTACAAGGTCAACGATTTGATATTCATGAAACACTGTAAGAGGACCTTCTAGTTCACCAGAATGTGTAGAAAGTTTGCTTTTTCGATGTTTATAAAAAATATTGTTCTTTTTTTCTTATGTGGGGCACAAGGAACCAAGGGCAATGAGCCCGCAAAACTGTTCCTTCCAAGAGAAAAACAAAATACAGGAGAGAGCCAAATTCAAGATCCATTCATTTCGAGATGCCTTGACACACTGCTTTTGAAAGACTGGAGATCATTGGAAGCAGGAAATACAGACAGAGGGAGACAGTTCCAGAGTTGACCTGATTCATAAATGAAGGACTGGGAGTAACGGTTAACTCTTGCATTAGAGAGTTGGACAGAAAAAGGGTGAGAGTTTGCTGCTAGATGGGTGCTACGCACCCGTCATAGAAGTGGAGGAATGCATGCAGACAGTTCAGAGGAACAGTGGCCATTGAGGTAGCGATAGAAAAGAGATAAAGATGCAACTTTGCGGCGAAGAGACAGAGGTTGAAGGGAGTCAGTAAGAGGGGGAGAGTTAATGAGATGAAAAGCCTTTGACTCCACCCTATTGAGAAGAGCTGTATGTGGGGAGCCTCCCCACACATGAGAGTTGTACTCCACACAGGGGGGAATAAAACCCCTGTATAGAGTCAACAATTGTGCAGGAGCAAAGAAGGAACGGAGTCGGCTTAGCACACCCAATAGCTCGGGAGCAGATTTTACAAGAGTTGTAATATGGTCTTTCCACGACATGTCCCGAGCAAATGAAACCCCAAGCATGTTCAACGATGATGCAGGATTAAGTTAAGTATTATTAAACATAAGTGGGTATACCTGTGGAAGATTTTGTCGGGTTGAAAGGTGCAAAACTGAGTCTTTGATGCATTAAAAACAACCAGATTATTTTTACCCCACTCAGAGATACGAGCCAAGTCAGACATTAGGTGTGCCATAGCCTCATCCCTTGCCTGTTGAAGTAACTGCTGAGATGGACGTTGTGGGAATCGAATGGAAAGGTGAAGGGTGGAGTCATCAGCGTATGAGTGGATAGGGTTAGATGTACAGCTTAGAGGGTCATTGATGAATAAAAGGAGGAGAGTTGGTGATAGGACAGAGCCCTGAGGAACACCAATGTTAATAGATCTAGGAGAAGAACTATGGCCATCTACAACAGCTGCTATAGAACGACCAGAAAGGAAGCTAGAGATGAAGGTACAGATAGAAGGATAGAAACCGTAAGAGGGCAGTTCGGAAAATATAGATTTATGCCAGGCTCGATCGAAATCCTTTGAGATGTCAAGTGCAATGGCAAAGCTTTCGCCAAAGTCCCGAAAGGAGGATGACCAGGAGTCTGAAAGGTAGGTGAGAAGATCGCCTGTGGAGCGTCCCTGACGGAACCCATACTGATGATCAGAAAGAAGGTTGTGATAGGAAAGATGCTTTAAAAAATTTTTCTATTAAGAACAGACTCAAAAACTTTTGAGATACAGGATGTTAAAGCAATTGGACGATAGTTAGAGGCTTGGGAATGGTCACCCTTCTTTGGGACCGGCTGAATGAGAGCAAACTTCCAGCAAGAAGGAAAGGTACAAGTTGACAGACAAAGTCGAAAGAGTTTGCCTAGGCAGGGTGTAAGCACAGAAGCACAGTTCTTGAGAACAACAGGAGGGACTCCATCAGGCCCATATGCCTTATTAGTACTGAGGCCAGCAATGGCAGAAAATACATCAGCTGAAGAAATTTTAATGTTAGCCATGAGGAAGTCAGAGGGGGGAAGTGATGTAGGAACAGCACAGGAATCATCTAAGGTGGACTTGGAGGAGAAAGTCTGAGCGAAGAGATCTGCTTTATCAGTAGAAGAAATAGCTACAGAGCCATCAGAGTAGAAAAGAGGAGGGAAGGATGATGAGGTAAAGTTGTTAGAAATTTTTGGGCAAGATGCCAGAAGGAGCGGGAAGAGTTTAAGTTAGAGAGTTGAGAGCATTTTGTACGGATGAAATTTTTAGCGGAGCGAAGAACAGACTTAGCATGATTCTGGGCAGAAATGTATAAAAGATGTGATTCAGGGGTGGGTTGGCTCCGGTACCTTTTATAGGCCCTCTCCTTGTTGCGGACAGCATTAGAACAAGTGTGATTTAACCAAGGCTTTCGTGCATTAGTCAAAGGATATGAGAATGGAATGTGTGCTTCCATGCCCGAGAGAATAACCTCTGTAATGTGCAAGGCACACCCAGATGGCTCCTGGCCATGGAAGCAATAATCATTCTAGGGAAAATCAAAGAAGTGCTGCCTGAGGGCCTCCCAATCCGCAGCTCCAAAGTGCCAGAGACGACGTTTTTTTGGAGGGTCCGCAGGCCGTACCGGAGCGATAGGACAGGTTAAAGTGATAAGGTTGTGATCGGAGGAGCCCAACGAAGAGAAAAGATTAACAGTGTAAGCAGAAGGATTAGTTGTAAGGAAAAGCTCTCTCTTAAGCGGTCAGGGATACGGGTAGGGTGCTGTACAAGCTGCTCTAGGTCATTAAGGATAGAAAAGGTGTAGGCTTGTTCACCAGGTGGATCAGTGAAAGGAGAGGAGAGCCAAAGGTGGTGGTGAACATTGAAATCTCCAAGAATGGAGATTTCAGAGAAAGGAGAAATGGATAGAATGTGTTCCATTGTAGAAGTAAGATAGTCAAAGAATTTTTGATAGTCAGCAGAATTAGGAGATAAGTAAACAGCACAGATATATTTAGTCAGAGAATGACAGGAAAGCCGAAGCCAGAGTGTAGAGAATTCAGAAGAATCGAGTTCAGGAACACGAGAGCAAGATAAGTTGTTGCATATATATACACAACAGCCACCTTTGGCTTTGAAATGAGCATAGAGAAAGTAGGAGGATACAGAAAAGGGTTTGCTGTCAGTCACCTCAGACAGCTGAATCTCAGTTAGGAAAAGAAGATGAGGTTTAGAGAAGGAGAGGTGGTGCTCAACAGAGCGAAAGTTAGAGGAAAGGCCACGAATGTTGCAGAAATGAAGAAGCAGAGAGTCAGACAGTGGTTCCAGGCACCTTGAGTCGTCACCAGGAGAGGGGCTGAAGGTTACTATCATTCCCCTCAGTAGTATGTGTCTTGTAACCGAGCCATTGTAGCCATATACGATTTCTTCGAGCCTTAAACCTTACGCGCCTGTTAACGTGTATAGCCGTCACAATTTGGGGTGTGAAGCAATGCCGGTTGATGTGTATAGCTGCAAGCATTTTCCTGCCACCCTTTAAACTTTAACTTAACCTTACTCATCGACGGGACCATCTGGAGACGTGGGGATACTTTGATTTGAAAGAGGAAGAATTGGTGAGTCTTACATATCTTTAGTTTTTTCTCTAGCTGTTAGTGTTTGGTAGATATTAGGGTTTGAAGTGAGGGTATCTTTTTCCGTCAAGGATATCCCCCATAGGAAGGAGTGTGGGACATCAGAAAACACCTAGTATTTTATTTATATTAAATTTATTCATCTATAGAATAACTGACTCTTGTCTGTTTTTATTTATTTTTTTTTTAAGTTACTCCCTCTAGAAGTGTAAATAAATTTTTAAGAAAATTTGCAGGAACACTGAGGACCTGGAATGTGTATAAACTGTTTTTGATTTCATAGTTCTTAAAGATAAACTAATGGCGATGGATCAAACGAACATATGAGGCCATTTCACTAGTATGTATAGTGAGAAAAATACAGAACATCAAACGTGACTAGCACATCAGCCCGTCTCCAACTGTATTTTCTAGGGGTCATCTTCCCACCCACCTGTTTTCTCCCATAGTCATAGTTTCATCATATCGAGTTAAATGACTCCATTGGTCTATTTGTCTAATTCTTCACCATGGACCTATTTCTCCTTTGAACCTTTTTTCATCTCATGTACCTGCTTGTCTCCAAGATCCTATTTTCCCCATAGATAAATTTTGCCTGGTGACACCTCTTTCTCAAATGCACCTACTTCTTCCACGTTCTTTTTTTTTTTTTTTCTTTTACATTCTGGATCTACATTTTCCCCAGTGGATCTTTCATTGCTCATGGACCTATTTTCCCTCTGGAAGGATTTTCCTACACTAACCCATTTTCTCCCTTGGTACTATTTTTCCTTATCTGTGGCCCTGTTTTCCCACCAAAGACCTGTTTTCTTCTTGAACATAGTCCTAAATCCTCCCCATGGTACCACCAAATTTTCACAATAACCTGTTATCACACATCAATCATTTTTCTCCATAGACCCGCTTTACCCTCTGCACTTGCTTCTGCTTGAACCATTTCCCCCTAGGCCATCCTCAGACTAATTTCCCTAAATAGGCCTCTTCTAAATATTGACATATTCAATAGACCTATTCCCCAGTGGGCCTGTTTCTCACCATCCACCTATGTGTAGCAAGTCAGTCTCCTCGCTTGCCCTATGGGAAGCCACATATCCATAAACTTATCCCAAAAGCCCACGCACCCCTACCCACGTGCCCACACACGCGGCCACTCCAACCACCTGTCCGCTCATTCCAACCATCCACTCACCTTGTCCACTCACCCCACTCATCCACCCACCAAACTTATCTCTTGGCCACCAAACATGGACGACCACAACATGGCCTTCAACAACACACACACACACACACACACACACACACACACACACACACACACACACACACACACACACACACAGAGAGAGAGAGAGAGAGAGAGAGAGAAGGAGGGGGGGAGGGATTGTTTGTGCCGATATGTCGGCCTACAGGTGCACAGGACTAAGTGAAATACCCCACACAGACTACTACACACATGTAGCCTCCCTGCGTACTTAGCACAGATAGTAGAGACACAGTGCTAATAGTCTACATCCTTAACTGATGTTAATAACAGATAGTACAGTAGCGTTTTAGTGTTTTTGCTTGATGATCTGACTGTTTTGTTGCTGAATATATATTTTGACCATAGAGAATTCTGTGACAAGACCCAAATATTGTATCATAGTTTTATCTAGGCAAATAAAAAATATTGGAGCCTATAAAGCAAGTTTATGTTAACCTCTTCTTGCTGCAGCAGTACTAGCGGTGCCTTAGCAGGATCTGCTCTCTCTCTCTCTCTCTCTCTCTCTCTCTCTCTCTGTAGTTCACCAAATTGTGTATGAAGTTTGTTTTTTCAAACTCTCTAAAAGAAGATAGATTTGCGCATTTACTATACTGCAGTTACCCATCAGATGTATGTTGTCTGTAATGGAGTCACTGCACATTTTCTTTCAGTCGTAATTCCTAGTAATTTATTCGTATTCAGGTTATCCATCTATATAACTGACTGCTGTCTGTATTGTTGTTTGTCAAGCTACTCCCTCTAGAGGTGTCAACCAAGCAGAGCCCTTACATGCCTTTGTGCCGCCCCAGGGCAAAGTTCTCAGTGGCGCCCCCCCCACCCTCTTCATTAGCACTTCCAACCTCCACCACCCATTACTGCCTATGACCCTAATTTGGACAACATGATTATAGGACACTTAATTATATAATACTGAGTATTTATAGGATACTTAATAAAAGGTGCATTTCCTGTGTGTGCAGTTTAATATAGTAGAAAATAAAGAGAAAACTATTTTTTCATAAATAATTGTAAAACATCCTTCAGACAGCAATGTAGTTGTGTTACTATATTCTGTAAATATTTATTTCAAAATAAAACAATTGCCATAATAATGTCATCATCATAAGATATCAAATGGATCAAAGGATTACATTAGGAATTTTCTTGCTTTGCTTCTGGCAAATTCATGAATGATGCCATCAAAGTTCATATCCATTAGAGTGTCGGATTCAATGCTAAGATGTGCAAGATTTGACAGTCTATCTTGGAATTCCTCAAATATGTTTTGATAAGTTTCAGTTTGCTGAACGACCTTTCACAGGAAGCAACTGATATCCCTACAGTCAATAAAAGTCTCAGCGCAACACGAAGGTTTGCGAATCCTTCCCCATATTTATCAATGAAAACAAGGAGTTCTGGAGCAGTTTCTGGTGTTCTCTTCTTCAATAAGAACTTCAAATCTTGCACTTCTTGACAGAGCTCTGAAGGTGATATGTCTCCATCATATTTTTGGGCCATGTCCTTGCAAACAGCGTCAATTTCTTGTTCCGTTTTACAAAACAACTCTTGAGGGCGAAGAAGAACTCCAAAACGACCATCTATTTCGTATCTCTTGAAGTCGAGCACTTCTTGACTGCACTTCTACAACAAGTCTATCAACTGCTAAAAGAAGTTTTCGCTTCATGTCAAGATGAGGGGTTAGTGGTTCATCCCTGGCCAACTCTCCAGGCATACACTTTTTTCGGCGCACTCATTTTATTTCAATTTCTACATCCCACTTATTGCACAGTTCTATGCTTTTCGTGACTGCTTCCTGGGCACTGTTATCCCGGTTCTCTTGCAACCATGTTGCTAATGCTTCAAGGTCTTCATGAGCGTCCTTAAAAGTCATCTCAGGACACTGGAGGCGTTTTTGAACAATATCCACCTTTCTCAAAACAGGGGTTCAGAATGAGAGAAATGCCAAGAATTCAAAACTGAGAATTCCTTTCAAAAGGACCTCACTGTCTGCCCGTGACTCAGCTGTGAAGTTGTCTGATGAAGATATATTTTCTAGAGACTCCAGCACACCATTCAATTCAGTCTCAAGGGCATGGGTGGCATCTGCCCTAGAGCTCCATCGTGTGTCAGTGCTACTCTTCAGAGTTATAGCAGTAACTTTCTTCAGTGCATCCCACCTTTCTGTGCTTCTGCTGAAGAAATTGAAAACTTCGTTGAGAACATTGAAAAAAGTCATTGAACCCACATCAGTCTTAACTGCATCTGCGCCTGCTAAGTTGAGGCTATGATTGTTACAGTTAATAAACAAAATTTTTGAGTTTTTTTTTCACACAGTCGACGTTGAACGCCTCTGTGTTTCCCAACCATGACACTGGCATTATCAAAACAAACAGCCCTGCAATTGTTGAAGTCCAGACCGAAAGACTCTAAACCATTACGAATCTCTTCCTCAATAGCTTCAGCATTTTTTCCCCCAAGTTTCTTGTAGCCTAGAAATGTCTCTTTCACAACAAATTGGCCTTCTTTCAGAACTACATAGCGTACTACTAAGGAATGCTGATCCTGGTGTGAGATGTCTGGAGTAGAGTCACACATGACACCATAGTACTTGCTTTCCTTGACATCTGCCACAAGTTTTTCTCGAATGGTATTTGCCAGCAAGGCAATTAATTCATTTTGTGTCACTGGAGATAAGTATGTAGCCCTTCCTTTAGCCCCATCTGTGTGTTTATTCAAGTGTTCTTTGAGAACTGGATCAAAGTCAGCAATGAATCGTATTAGTGCCATGAAGTTGCCTTCCCTTTTCCTATCTGCTGTGTCAACTGTGCCAATATAGTCAATGCTTCCTTGAAATGCCAAATTTCTGGAAGCCAAGAACCGGATACAGGAAATAATTCGCAACAGTATCTGTCTTCCTTTCTCTCTCTCAGCATTCACTTGCCGAACAAATTCCTTATCAATACCCTTCTCCTCTCTTAGGTGCTCCTCAGCCTCTTTCCATGCAAGAAAGGCTTTTCTATGCCAGGTTGTACTCTCATGTACAGCTATTGGAGTACTGTCCTTCCACTTACCTCAACCATTAAATCCTTCCGGTGAACCATGTTTCATAACACTGCAGGCACACTAGGGACCTGGAATGTGTATAAACTTTTTTGGCTCAAAAGTTTTTAAAAATAAACTAATGGTGACGGAGCAAACGAGCATAGGCGGCCATTTCACTAGTATGTATAGTGAAAAGAATACAGAACAACATACATGACTAGGACATCAGCCCGTCTCCAAAAACATGTTTTAGGGGTCATTTTCCCACCCACCTGTTTCTTCCCATAGTCCTGTTTTAATCATATCGACATAGATTACTCCATAGATCTGTTTTTTCCCTAGTAGACCAGTTAATTCTCCACCATGGACCCATTTCTCCCTTGAACATGTTTTCTCCTTATGGACCTGTTTTTCTCCACGATCCATTTTTCCTCAGAGATCAATTTTCCCCAGACCTTTTTTTACACCATTGACCTATATTTTCCCAAGTAGATCTTTTATTGCCCATAAACGTTTTTTTTTTTTTTTTTTTTTTGTACCTCTGAAGCAATTTCTTACAATAGCCCATTTTCTTTTGGTACTATTTTTCTTTCTCTGTTGTACTGCTTTCCCACAAAAAGACGTGTTTTCTTTATGGACATGGTCCTTATTGTTCCCCATGGTGCCACCAGATCTTCACATTGACCTGTTATCACTCACCGACCAATTTTCTCTGTAGACCTGTTTTATCCACTGGACTTGCCTCTGCTTGAACCGTTTCCCCCAAGGACATTCCCAGGCTAATTTACCCAAAGAAGCCTATGCTAAATATTGACATACTCAGCAGACCTATTCCCCAGCGGATCTATCTTTCACCATTCAGCCGCTTGTACACCAACAAACCCACCAATACACCTCCTCACTCACCTACAGTATGTGTAGCAAGTCGGTCTTCTGGGTTGCCCTCTGGGAAGCCCCACATCCATCCACCTACCCAAAAAGCCCACTGACCCCACCCACGTGCCCACCTACGCTGCCACCCCAACCACCTGCCCAATCATTCAAACATTCGCCCACCAAGCATGGACCAGCACAAGATGGCTCACACACACACACACACACACACACACACACACACACACACACACACACACACACACACACACACACACACACGTGGATAGAGAGAGAGAGAGAGAGAGAGAGAGAGAGAGAGAGAGATGAAGCTGATTTTATAGTACCGATTTTGCTACTTTTTTTTACCAGTCGTGAGAGCGAAGCTGGTATTGTTTTCAGTTTGTCTGCCTGTGTGTGCGTATGTGTCTGTTAACATGATAATTTCACAACCGCTCAAGATATAATCACAAAATTTTACAGGTGTGTAGTAGAGATGAGAATCTCCTACGAATTCGAAATTGGTGAAAGCAGGTCAAGGTAAGGTCATATTCCGAGCCGCACTAGTTATGCATCAGCTCGCGGCTTGTGTGATTCCCCCCATGAGGGAGCCTCTAGTTTACCTCAGCACTTAAAAACAAAATTTTCACGATATACAAATAATGTACGACAACCACTCCAGTGATTAGTTTGATTTGCTTGTGGACCAACTACATATTTTTTAACAACACATGCATTGCACCATCACAGTCATTGAGTTAATACAGTAAGGTAGTTCTTGAGCAAAGTGAAAAACCACTTCATTAAATGTTGGCAGTATGTTGTTTGAAATAAACAAACGTCCTGGAAGTAAAGGTCATAGGGAAGGAACATACTGAGGGACAGTATGATATGATATGAGCACAGAGGACCATAAGAAGATTTGTAAATTCTCATGTTAGAGTGTTGCATAATTTGTTTGCTGCAGCCAGAATATTTCGTTACGTTAGGTTAACAGCATTAACCTATAATATTCACAGCAGAAATTTGTGTAGCATCTGAGGTGCTCTGTGGAGTGAAGAGTAAATAAAAGGAGGTGCACGGAACAGCATGGTGGAATGATGCGGTGAGACAAGCTGTGGCGTATAAAAACAAAGCATATAACGAGTAGATGGAAAGCAGAAGAATGAAGAAAGTCGGGAGATGGAAGAGAGTTTTATGTAGAGAGGAAGAAAACGGTGAAAAGAATAGTAAGTGAGAGTAAAAAGAGTGTGGATGAGGAATTTGAAAGGAATCTGAGTGTAAATTGGAGGGAATGTAATAAAATGTTCTGGAAGGAGGTAAAGAGACTTACACAGTGATAAAGAAGTTAGTAGGAGAGTGAAAGATAAAAATGGTAAATTGATAGTGGAGAAGGGAGAAAAGGCGAGCAGATGGAGAGAACATTTAAGGAATTGTTAATCATAGTGAATAAAAGTAAGGCGGGTATAAGTGACTTGGGAATGGCTGGGAGAAGGAGGGAGATGAGAAGGGAGGAAGAGATTAGTTGGATGGAAGTAATGGAGGCAATGAAGAAAGTCAAAATGGGGAAAGCCCCAGGAGTTGATGGAGTATGTAGTGAAATCCTGAAACATGGGGGAGAGATAGTAGTAGAATGGATATGGATGATGTGCAGGTTGGCCTGGGAGGAAGGTAGAGTCCCGGAGGATTGGAAGTCAGGTATAATTATTCCCTTGTACAAAGGGAAAGAGAAAAAAGAAGTGTGTGGTAATCATAAGGGCATTTGTCTTCTTAGTGTAATAGGAAAAGTATATGGTAAAATACTTATTAACGGAGTTAGGGAAATAACATGTAATAAAGAACACGGAGGTTTTAGGAAGGCAAGGCAGATCAATTATTCATCCTTTGGTCCTTAGGGGAAAAATTTCATGAGAAGAGAAAGAAGTTGTATCTGGCCCTCATGGATTTGGAGAAAGCATATGTTGAATTTGGAAGGAATTTGAGTGTAAAGTGGAGGGACTGTAAGAAAATGTTCTGGAAAGAGGTGAAAAGAGTAAGACAGGGTGGAAGTGAAGTTAGCAGGGGAGTGAAAGATAAAAATGGTAGATTACTAGTGGAGAAGGGAGAAAAATTGAGCAGATGGAGAGAACACTTTAAGGAATTGTTGAACGTAGAGGATGGAAGTAATGCGAGTATAAGTGGCTGGGGAATGGCTGGGAGAAGGAGGGAGGTCAGAAGACAGGAAGAAATCAGTAGGATAGAAGTTGTGGAAGCAATGAAGAAAGTTAAATCCGGGAAAGCCCCAGGAATTGATGGAGTGTGTGGTGAAATGCTGAAGCATGGGGGAGAGATAGTAGAAGAATGGATGTGGAAGATGTGCAGATTAGCCTGGGAGGAAGGTAGAGTCCCGGAGGATTGGAAGTCAGGTATAATTATTCCCTTGTACAAAGGAAAAGGGGAAAAAGAAGTGTGTGGTAATCATACGGGCATCTGTCTTCTTAGTATAATAGGAAAAGTGTTTGGTAGGATACTTATTGACAAAGTTAGAGAAAGAACAGAGAAATTAGTTGGAGAAGAACAGGAGACTTTAGGAAGGGAAGAGGTTGTGTAGATCAGATATTCATTCTTAGATCTTCAGTGGAAAAGTTTCTAGAGAAGGGAAAGAAGTTGTATGCGGCTTTCATGGATTTGGAGAAAGCATATGACAGGGTGGATAGACAAGGATTGTGGAAAGTGTTAAGAATATATGGAGTACATGGGAAGTTGTTGAATGCTGTGAAGAGTATGTACGATGGTGCGAAGGCTGCAGTGCGTGTGGATGGTGAACTAAGTGAATTTTTCTTTTTGAAAGTTGGGTTGAAACAGGGATGTGTCATGTCTCCATGGTTGTTCAATCTGTACATGGATGGGGTAATAAAAGAGGTACAAGGTAGGGTAGTGGATGTTGGAGTGGCACTAATGAGAGAGGATAGTGTTTGGAAACTCCCTGTACTGTTGTTTGCAGATGATACTGTGTTGTTGAGTGAAGACGAAGGGGAGCTGCAAGGCTTGGTGGATGAGTTTGGGAGAGTGTGTAAGAAACGGAATCTGAAGGTGAATGTAGGGAAGAGTAAAGTGATGGTCTTTGAGAGAGGTGAAGTCAGTGAATGTACAGCGAGGTTGGATGGTGAGGAATTGGAAAATGTGAGTACGTTTAAGTACTTGGGTAGTGTGATGAGTAAGGATGGAGGTTTGGAGGGTGAAGTGCTTAAAAGGGTACAGCAGGGAAGAAAGGTTGCTTGTTCTTTGAAAGCAGTGATAAGAAACAGGGAAGTGAGCATGGAAGTGAAAAAGTTACTACATGACAGTATTGTGATTCCAACTCTACCGTACGGAAGTGAAGCTTGGACGTCGTTGGAAGGACACAAGTCAAGAGTGAGAGCAGTGGAAATGAGTTATTTAAGAGGAGCCTGTGGAGTCACATGGAGAGATAGGCTGACGAATGAGGATATAAAGGAACGTTGTGGTGTTGATGTGGATGTGATAGGAAGCGTTTTGAGGAACACACTGAGGTGGTTTGGCCATGTGGAGAGGATGGAGGGTGAAATACTGACGAAGAGAGTGTATGTGAGTGAGGTGGAGGGGGGAAGAGGGAGGGGGAGGCCGAGGATGAGATGGAGGGATGGGGTGGAGAGGTATATGAGAGAGGGGGGTGTGAGTTGGGAGCAGGGCAGTGAAATGGCGGGGAACAGGGCGACTTGGAGGCGATTTGTTTGTGGCCACCCCAAACGGGATTGAGGCGTCTGGCAATATATAGATAGATAGATATGTTGAAGTGGATAGACATGGAGTGTGGAAAATATTAACAATATATGGAGGAAAATGGAAGCTGCTGAGTGCCCTAATGAGTATGTATGAGGGTGCTAAGGCTGCAATGCGTGTGGATGGTGAACTGAATAAATTTTTTCTATCTGAATGTTGGATAGAAATTGGGATATCTTATAATTTCATCGTTGTTCAGTTTGTTTATAGATGGGGTTATATGTGGAAAATATTAACAATATATGGAGGATATGGGATGCTGCTGAGTGCCGTAATATGCATGAGGGTGCTAAGGCTGTAATGCATGTGGATTGTGAACTGAGTCAATTTTATCTAACTGAATGTTGGATTGAAACTGGGATATCTTGTAATTTGATTGTTGCTCAGTTTGTTTATAGATGGGGTTATAAAGGAGATACAAGGTTGGGCACTGGATGTACAAGCGGTCCTAATGAGAGAGAAATGCATAATTACATGTTATATGTTGGACAATGCATACAGAAATATCATATGCAAAGAAGCGGACAAGAATCTTCTTGTACTTGAGTCCAAAAGATAGAAAAACTTCCTGCATGCTGAGATATGGGGTATGTTGTGTTATTATGCATGTACAATATCGAAAACATATTTGTATTCCTATTAGCTTTCAGGACTGCATGTTCCTTGTAACTGTGACTCAGTGTTATTTAACAACGCTTTCTGTGTCCTATTACCGGAACTATTGGGGTTTAAGCTGAAGCTGCAGAGGCGAAGTACATTTTATTAAAAAAAATTTCTATAACTCTGTTTCCCAAGTATTAGTTATTTATTACTGTTTCTGGATATACAGTACATAAAATATAATACGAAAAAATATAACCTTGGGTGGTGCTGAAGAATACTGGAATAGAAATAAAGCAAAATCTGGTGTTAGGAGAAAATTGGCAAACTACATTACCATTATACAACTGTATTATATACTAATACATCAGTCGTGCGGTATTGGATCAAGGATAATGTGGCAGTTTTCCGGGTGTGATGTTAACAGTAACAACTCAAGTAACGTGGGTGTCATCTTACTAAAGAAGTTAATACCCAACGCTCCGTAAGGTGTAACAGAAGTAGCCAGGACTGCCATTACACTTAACCCGATACATAATGATACTCCTGTCGTTGGGGACCAAGAGGAAAGACCCTTACTCTTGAAAGGACAGTTCTGTCATTCAGCATGTGTGAACAGTCCGGTAAAGACTATGGTGGAAGCGAGAAGTTGGACCTGGAGGGGGGATGGGCCTACAGCACAGCTAGGATCACTGACGAGGAAAACAATGAAGTGACTGAGGAAGGCTACAAATAGAATCTGAGTCTTGTCACAGAGAATGCATAGCAATGTGTGTACCTAAATTCTGGAGATGGTTATACAGTATGGTTTGCTTTAAACTTATATATCATTATAATAAAATTTCATTCTTAGTCACGCATATCTGTTGCTAATAGAGATATTCACTTTTTAACTCCCTTCAGCCTCAGGATGTACTTTGTATAATACTCTCAAAAGGCACCAAATGGTTTTTTCCCTCCCTCTATTATTTTCCTTTGTCCACTTTTACATATTTCGATATACCCATCCTTTTCCCATTTTGGCAGCCTTTTTTCTTCAACTTCCCTGCTCTGAGTGATAAGTGGACTGAAATGTCATTATCTATTTACATTTGAAGTTAATACTGAATTATCAATATATATTGTATTTGTGGGCGTCCTGTCAAAGTATAGATACATTGCATTGTTTTGTCACGGTGACACCTGACGAAGTAATAAGTTTTGCAATTGCAAGGCCAGTCATTTGCACATTTTTCAAATCTTGCGTGTGATTTTAGTACGTAGGCGAGGGACACCTTCCTAAATCCGCCACCAGGCAGGGACAGTCCCTGACCCTGCATGACCCACGCACTCCCTTGTCTAGGTCACTCACCATGTAACAGTAACCCAGCACAGACATGGCACGCTGAGGTCTCTCTGACGCTGAATTTCAAGCTGCCCTAGATGCCTTCACAGGCGACAGCGATTTCCCATTTGATGACGACGTGGCGGACAAAGACTACGTGCATTCCGTGGAGAAGACAAGCAGCAGTGATGAGGAAGTACCTTCTCCTAGGAAGCGGCAATACGTGACTTATTGTGTGGCTAGAGAAGGTCAGCCTGGACCCCAACCACGTCACCTCTCTCCAACCCCTAGAGGAAAGGGAGGGCAAGGGTGAGGACGAGGACGCAGCCGTGGAACATGGAGTTGCCTCGTGGCTCAGGAGAGAAAGGATTTCGCTGCGGGGAGCAGAAGGGGCGGCAAGGAGGAGAATCAGGTATGGGGCCTAGTGCTTTGTATAGGGCAAGCGGGAATACTGTGGCAGTAGTGAGTGGAGAAAGGGAAAGTGGTGTGGCAGAAGTGAGCGGTGAAAGTGAAAGTCAAGGGAGGCAGCGCGAGCACGTTTTGTACTTGGGCAGTGGGGAGGCGAGGAGGAGCTGCTCCCTTGCACGTCTTTTGCCCTGCAATATTCCCGCGCTTCCTGCCGACAGCCCCGTGATGTGGGAAAAGGAAGGAAAGGGAAGGGAAAAGGGAAAGGAAAAGGGAGAGGGAAGAGAAGCACGAGTGGGGAGTGCGCCACTCTCCATCTCCCCAACCTTCCCCACCACCCTCTCCTCCCCACCCCGATGAAGGCAACGATGGGGACGAGGCTGGAGATGGTGGTGTGTCGTGGGACAGGGAAGATGGGAGTAATTTCACTCCCATCATTCACCCCTTCACTGAGGAGTGGCGGTCTGGGTGCACGGCTCCATGAATCCACGCCGGTTCTACCAGGGTGGATTTCTTCCACCCGTTCTTTGGGGAGGAGTTTGTGGAGCGGATTGTGGAACAGACTAACACATTCGGAAGTAGCCAGTGCCATGAAAGCGAGCGTGAAGTTACGAGAAACAGGCACTCCCTCCAGTATGATTACCCAGTTACCACAGGTGAGATGTTTACCTTTCTAGCCCTGGTTCTTTTGATGGGTATTGTATGGAAAAGACAAATTCCGACATACTGGTCTACGGCCCCTATGACCAACACACCTTTCTTTGGGAAGGTAATGGGCTGAAATAGATTTCAGCAAATTCTGAGTTGTCTCCATTTGTACGATGCCGACAATCTTGCTAATTCAAATAACACAGATAGTATGAGGAGAATAAGGCTGATATTTGATCTCCTGCGGGAAAAGTTCCGCTCATCCTTCTATCTTTATCGAGATCTTGTCATACACGAGAGTCTCATGTTGTGGAGAGGCAAATTTTCTTTTCAGCAGTACATGCCCAGCAGGAAACACCTTTTTAGGTTCAAGATCTTTATGTGTCATTGTAAAACTGGTTATGTGCAAGACATAGTCTTGTACACTGCCGCACAAACAGACATAATAGAAGATCGAAGTGTTGGACTCTCTGGGACCGTGGTAAAGACAATGATACAGAGAGTACCTTCACCGTGGTCACGTGCTGTACCTGGACAACTGCTGCACTAGCCCCCTTCTCACACGGTACCTACACCTGCACGACACAGGAGACGGTGGCACCGTAAAGAAAAACCGTCGGCATATGGTCAAGGTTGGGAGGAAACCTGACAAGAGTGAGGTGTTTTTTTTCAACACAAATAACATTCTCGCCACCTGCGGAACCACAACAGGGAAGTTTGCCTCCTATCGATGGTACACCGCCCCCTCATGCACCGCACGGACTCCGTGAATTACCGGAGCGAGAGGAGGTGCCATGTCTGGAAACCAGAGTCGGTACTGAACTACAATATCAACATGACGCAAGTGAACCAGTCTGACTTCATGATTTCCAGTGCGGTTGTGCCAGGACCACGATGAAGTGGTACAAATAGCTCTTCTTCCACTTACTTGATATCACGGTCCTGCACTGTCACTGCCTCCACGGGAACCACAGAGACCTTCGTGGGGTTTGTGAGTGAGCTGTCTCGCGAAATCCTCGCGAAATATGCAGAAGACAGGCCCCACCAGCGCCACTGCCCTGCCACTGCCGAACAGTCTCCCTTACGCCTCACTGTACGCCACTTCCCCAGCACCATCCCTCCTCAACTGAACCACCCTAGACCCCAGCGGTGGTGCCACGTCTGCAGTAACTCTAAAATGAGACAAACGACTCAAAGAAAAGACACGAGGTACGAGTGTGTGGACTGCAACATTGGCTTGTGCGTTGAGCCTTGCTTCAAAGACTACCACACCTTAGTGCATTACTGATACTGTGTGTGCTTGCGATATGACGCTCTAAGTGCTGTAATTATGCGATAATCTGACTCTCACTATAATAGTAAGGCCTGTAAGTATGTGATAAGAGTAATATAAGGTGGAAACTGGTATATATAGTGTAAGTGGAAAAGTATAATGTAAGTGGAAAAATGGAATGTAAGTTGAAACAGTAGTCATAGCGAGTTCTCTCGCTATGTAAATATGCGATAATCTGATGCTCATTGTAATAGTAAGACCTGTAAACATGTGATAACAGGTAGGTGGTGGCGAGCATCATCCACTCACTTGATGTAGTGCTGCCCACTTCTTAGCCTTTATCACTCTTTTTCTGTGCTTGCCTTCCTCTCTTCCTATTTCTCCCATCTTTCCTGTCACTTCTCATTGTTTTTCTTTCCTTTACAGGTGGCTTTACATTGAGTGACAGGCCAAATGGTCTCCTGTAAGCCAAGAAACCATTTACAACGCTAGGTGGTAACCATATAACCAAACCATACTTGCTCCCTACGTGTCAGCGAATGGGTTGTTGGAGGGTTTGTGCCCCTCCTCGTAAAACAAATAACTCAAAGTCAAATGACCATCCCTTACGGGATTATGGCGTCTGGTAATAGATACATAGATAAATAGTTATATAAAGTGGAAACGGGTGTAATGTTAGTGGAAAAGTGTAACGTAAATGGAAAAATAGAATGTAAGTTGAAACAACTGTCATAGCGGGTGCGCTCAGCATGTTAAGTGTGCACTAACATTACGCTAAATATAATAACAAGGCCTGTAAATATGTGATAACAGTTATATAAAGTGGAAACGGGTATATGTTAATGGAAAAGTATTATGTTAGAAATGTATTATGTAAGTTGAAAAAATGAAATGTATGTTGAAACAACAGTCATAGCGAGTGCGCTCACTATGTAAAATATACGCTAACATTATGCTAAATATAATTGTAAAGTCTGTAAATATGTGATAACGGTTATATAAAGTGGAAACGGGTATAATGTTAGTGGAAAAGTATTACGCAAGTTGAGAAAATGAAATGTATGTCGAAACAACCATCATAGTGAATCGCATGTGACCGATTTGGGTGATATTGCTATGCTTGCTCAATGGTACAATGCTTACTTCACATATATTGTTGTATGAAAACCAATATAATTTTGTACTACTTGGTTATTTGTTCAAAAGAAATAAATATGTAGCTGTTGTGAGCGGTTTCCCATATTAAGCCCTACCACAGAAAACGTGACAGCCGCTGCGCACCTCCACAGAACACGGTACCAGGTGTACGGAGGCTTACCTGTTTAGACCACTTTTAGACCCAGGTGACCACTTTCTTTGTGATTTTCCATTGTTTCTCACCAAAAGTGGAGGTTTGAGCAAAAAAAAAAAAAAAAAATCTGCCGGCATTAAGGGGGGGGGGGGTCAGTGGTGGAAAATCTGCCAGGACGCAGCGGGTTAAACTATTAGCAACAAACAGTCTGTAGAGCTTTGTATAAACGAGGAAAATAATTGTTATAACTGAAGAATCCATAAAAAACGGTGTCCCGTCCATAAATCACGGCAGATTTGGAATATTAGGCTACATAAGTCGTCTTATTTGTCGAGTCAAAATCCTATTGTCACCCGAATAAATGTTAGGCAACCACTTAACTAAATGTCCTAGTAATGCTTGAGATAAATAACTGATTCAGATTGTGTTGCTCACCGTCATGTACAAGTGCTTGATGGATTACAGAGTCAACAAGGTGGTAAAAACAGTTCCATTTTTTTTCTATACCCAAAAGTCTTTAATATACTGAACCAGTGCTGGGGAAGAGTCCACTCAAGCCCTCCCGGCTTTACAGGCCAGGCATTTCTCTCAGTCAACTGAGGGATTTATTTGTCTCAGCCAAAATATTGTTCTGCATCTACGACAACTCTTCTGTTTTATGACAGTCGTACTCACCCTCCCTTGTACAAGATCATTAGTGTGCTGCCAGGCGTAAAAAAGATTTGTGTATAAACGCGCTTCATGTATAATGTAAAAGTGTCCAGTAATAGACTTCATTCCCATGACTTTTTTTTTTTCATTTACTCTTGTTACCCTAAGACAATTTGTATTACGTTTGCAGAAGCTGTACGAACTGGAGAGATTATATAACCTCCATTTATCTCTACTACAGAAGGTCTCCCTTTAGTTGAAGTTAAATCGTCTTCAGATAGCAGTGATATAAGAATAGTGTATGTCACAGGATTCAAGAAAATAACATGCATGGAAACATCTAATAAGAGAAATATTTCTTGCTCATATGCGTATGAAAAGACTCAGTGGACATTTATTTCTTTCATACATTACTCTTCTCTCTTCTTCCTTTTTATTTTTATTTTTTTTAAATCTGTCATATACCCGGTACTACTTATCTCTTCGCCTCCTTCATTTCATATCTTCTCTCACCATGTTTTACACTGTTCTTGCCCTCCCTTTGCTTTATTTCATATCCCTGCTGTACACTTTCCTTCATTTCTTTCCTACTTCCTTCCTTCGTATCTTCTTTTTACTTCTGGAGGGACGTTGTGGGGATCTTACGTGATCATTTAATCAATGCGGCCTTCTGAGATTAGCCAAGGACTTAAACACACACACACACACACACACACACACACACACATCACGCAGACCTTCCCGCCCCCCTCTCTCTCTCTCTCTCTCTCTCTCTCTCTCTCTCTCTCTCCATTTCAATCTCTTTTATCTGATGCTTTTTTTTTTTTCTCTGCAGTTATGGCTATTTCTTCCTGCATTGTGTCTTTTTCTTTTGCCACATTACCTTTTTATTTTGCCTTCTATTATTTTTCATTTTCTGCCTCTGTCCTCAATTTTCGAATAATTTATAACTCAGGTTACCACATAAAAGGAGATCTGTTGTTATGCATCACATATTTTACTTTCTTAACCCTGCTCAGGTAGATGTCGGTCCGTATTGCTTAGCAGGTAGGTTTGGGCCTCTCAGACCCCAAAATAAAAAAAATCGGAAAAAATGTTTATGTTTTCTTTATTCTAATATTGAAAATAGAGTAACATATTTAATGTTTCCGCAACACAAACATGTAAAAAAAAAAATGGACTGCTCCCCTCTTTTTATATTTTAAAAGAATTTAAAGAAAATGTAGGAAAAACAGTAAATAAATTTTGGCCTTCTAAAAAATTATAAAAAAATCTGAATAGTTGTTTGAGTGGTCCCAAAGCTTGGTATGGGATGGTGCTTCATGGTGTGAAGCGGAGGTGCCGGACACTGCATTCATATCCGCAATCAGGAAGAACAAAATATCTCACACACCTCAGGTAGACGTGGGTCTCAGGTACCCAACTTACACTCACATACCCTTATACTGCTGAAACGGAGGAAGAGCTGGAAGTAACTCCCTCACCCCTTGCATGGATACACAAACTTAAGAAGCTAATGAGAAGAACAGGGCTACCGGGTATTTAGAAGTTAATGAACTGGAATGGGACGGAGGGGGGGGATTTTTATTTTTTTTTTTCCATAATAATCATGGCGGCGCAACTGCCAGGGTCATATGCCGCCGTATAACAAAGAAGTAAAAAGCAAAAAACAAAAAATAAAGGATAAGCCACACAATAAAAAAGGAGAAATTCTAAATATCCTTAAGAAGTCCTGCCTCCTTCACAAAGGAGAGGGTTGCCCCTCCCAAGACACAGGCATCCTCCCCAGGCACGGAGTCAGTGCTACTCTTCAGAGTTATAGCAGTAACTTTCTTCAGTGCATCCCACCTTTCTGTGCTTCTGCTGAAGAAATTGAAAACTTCGTTGAGAACATTGAAAAAAGTCATTGAACCCACATCAGTCTTAACTGCATCTGCGCCTGCTAAGTTGAGGCTATGATTGTTACGGTTAATAAACAAAATTTTTGAGTTTTTTTTTCACACAGTCGACGTTGAACGCCTCTGTGTTTCCCAACCATGACACTGGCATTATCAAAACAAACAGCCCTGCAATTGTTGAAGTCCAGACCGAAAGACTCTAAACCATTACGAATCTCTTCCTCAATAGCTTCAGCATTTTTTCCCCCAAGTTTCTTGTAGCCTAGAAATGTCTCTTTCACAACAAATTGGCCTTCTTTCAGAACTACATAGCGTACTACTAAGGAATGCTGATCCTGGTGTGAGATGTCTGGAGTAGAGTCACACATGACACCATAGTACTTGCTTTCCTTGACATCTGCCACAAGTTTTTCTCGAATGGTATTTGCCAGCAAGGCAATTAATTCATTTTGTGTCACTGGAGATAAGTATGTAGCCCTTCCTTTAGCCCCATCTGTGTGTTTATTCAAGTGTTCTTTGAGAACTGGATCAAAGTCAGCAATGAATCGTATTAGTGCCATGAAGTTGCCTTCCCTTTTCCTATCTGCTGTGTCAACTGTGCCAATATAGTCAATGCTTCCTTGAAATGCCAAATTTCTGGAAGCCAAGAACCGGATACAGGAAATAATTCGCAACAGTATCTGTCTTCCTTTCTCTCTCTCAGCATTCACTTGCCGAACAAATTCCTTATCAATACCCTTCTCCTCTCTTAGGTGCTCCTCAGCCTCTTTCCATGCAAGAAAGGCTTTTCTATGCCAGGTTGTACTCTCATGTACAGCTATTGGAGTACTGTCCTTCCACTTACCTCAACCATTAAATCCTTCCGGTGAACCAAGTTTCATAACACTGCAGGCACACTAGGGACCTGGAATGTGTATAAACTTTTTGGCTCAAAAGTTTTTAAAAATAAACTAATGGTGACGGAGCAAACGAGCATAGGCGGCCATTTCACTAGTATGTATAGTGAAAAGAATACAGAACAACATACATGACTAGGACATCAGCCCGTCTCCAAAAACATGTTTTAGGGGTCATTTTCCCACCCACCTGTTTCTTCCCATAGTCCTGTTTTAATCATATCGACATAGATTACTCCATAGATCTGTTTTTTCCCTAGTAGACCAGTTAATTCTCCACCATGGACCCATTTCTCCCTTGAACATGTTTTCTCCTTATGGACCTGTTTTTCTCCACGATCCATTTTTCCTCAGAGATCAATTTTCCCCAGACCTTTTTTTACACCATTGACCTATATTTTCCCAAGTAGATCTTTTATTGCCCATAATTTTTTTTTTTTTTTTTTTTTTTTTTTTTTTTTACCTCTGAAGCAATTTCTTACAATAGCCCATTTTCTTTTGGTACTATTTTTCTTTCTCTGTTGTACTGCTTTCCCACAAAAAGACGTGTTTTCTTTATGGACATGGTCCTTATTGTTCCCCATGGTGCCACCAGATCTTCACATTGACCTGTTATCACTCACCGACCAATTTTCTCTGTAGACCTGTTTTATCCACTGGACTTGCCTCTGCTTGAACCGTTTCCCCCAAGGACATTCCCAGGCTAATTTACCCAAAGAAGCCTATGCTAAATATTGACATACTCAGCAGACCTATTCCCCAGCGGATCTATCTTTCACCATTCAGCCGCTTGTACACCAACAAACCCACCAATACACCTCCTCACTCACCTACAGTATGTGTAGCAAGTCGGTCTTCTGGGTTGTCCTCTGGGAAGCCCCACATCCATCCACCTACCCAAAAAGCCCACTGACCCCACCCACGTGCCCACCTACGCTGCCACCCCAACCACCTGCCCAATCATTCAAACATTCGCCCACCAAGCATGGACCAGCACAAGATGGCTCACACACACACACACACACACACACACACACACACACACACACACACACACACACACACACACACACACACGTGGAGAGAGAGAGAGAGAGAGAGAGAGAGAGAGAGAGAGAGAGAGAGAGAGAGAGAGAGAGAGAGAGAGAGAGAGAGATGAAGCTGATTTTATAGTACCGATTTTGCTACTTTTTTTTACCAGTCGTGAGAGCGAAGCTGGTATTGTTTTCAGTTTGTCTGCCTGTCTGTGCGTGTGTGTCTGTTAACGTGATAATTTCACAACCGCTCAAGATATAATCACAAAATTTTACAGGTGTGTAGTAGAGATGAGAATCTCCTACGAATTCGAAATTGGTGAAAGCAGGTCAAGGTAAGGTCATATTCCGAGCCGCACTAGTTATGCATCAGCTCGCGGCTTGTGTGATTCCCCCCATGAGGGAGCCTCTAGTTTACCTCAGCACTTAAAAACAAAATTTTCACGATATACAAATAATGTACGACAACCACTCCAGTGATTAGTTTGATTTGCTTGTGGACCAACTACATATTTTTTAACAACACATGCATTGCACCATCACAGTCATTGAGTTAATACAGTAAGGTAGTTCTTGAGCAAAGTGAAAAACCACTTCATTAAATGTTGGCAGTATGTTGTTTGAAATAAACAAACGTCCTGGAAGTAAAGGTCATAGGGAAGGAACATACTGAGGGACAGTATGATATGATATGAGCACAGAGGACCATAAGAAGATTTGTAAATTCTCATGTTAGAGTGTTGCATAATTTGTTTGCTGCAGCCAGAATATTTCGTTACGTTAGGTTAACAGCATTAACCTATAATATTCACAGCAGAAATTTGTGTAGCATCTGAGGTGCTCCGTGGAGTGAAGAGTAAATAAAAGGAAGTGCACGGAACACCATGGTGGAATGATGCTGGTGAGACAAGCTGTGGCGTATAAAAACAAAGCATATAACGAGTAGATGGAAAGCAGAAGAATGAAGGAAGTCGGGAGATGGAAGAGAGTTTTATGTTGAGAGGAAGAGAACGGTGAAAAGAATAGCAAGTGAGAGTAAAAAGAGTGTGGATGAGGAATTTGAAAGGAATCTGAGTGTACATTGGAGGGAATGTAATAAAATGTTCTGGAAGGAGGTAAAGAGACTTACACAGTGATAAAGAAGTTAGTAGGAGAGTGAAAGATAAAAATGGTAAATTGATAGTGGAGAAGGGAGAAAAGGTAAGCAGATGGAGAGAACATTTAAGGAATTGTTAATCATAGTGAATAAAAGTAAGGTCGGTATAAGTGACTTGGGAATGGCTGGGAGAAGGAGGGAGATGAGAAGGGAGGAAGAGATTAGTTGGATGGAAGTAATGGAGGCAATGAAGAAAGTCAAAATGGGGAAAGCCCCAGGAGCTGATGGAGTGTGTAGTGAAATCCTGAAACATGGGGGAGAAATAGTAGTAGAATGGATATGGATGATGTGCAGGTTGGCCTGGGAGGAAGGTAGAGTCCCGGAGGATTGGAAGTCAGGTATAATTATTCCCTTGTACAAAGGGAAAGGGAAATAAGAAGTGTGTGGTAATCATAAGGGAATTTGTCTTCTTAGTGTAATAGGAAAAGTATATGGTAAAATACTTATTAACGGAGTTAGGGAAATAACATAGGAATAAAGAACACGGAGGTTTTAGGAAGGAAAAGCAGATCAATTATTCATCCTTTGGTCCTTAGGGGAAAAATTTCATGAAAAGAGAAAGAAGTTGTATCTGGCCCTCATGGATTTGGAGAAAGCATATGTTGAATTTGGAAGGAATTTGAGTGTAAAGTGGAGGGACTGTAAGAAAATGTTCTGGAAAGAGGTGAAAAGAGTAAGACAGGGTGGAAGTGAAGTTAGCAGGGGAGTGAAAGATAAAAATGGTAGATTACTAGTGGAGAAGGGAGAAAAATTGAGCAGATGGAGAGAACACTTTAAGGAATTGTTGAACGTAGAGGATGGAAGTAATGCGAGTATAAGTGGCTGGGGAATGGCTGGGAGAAGGAGGGAGGTCAGAAGACAGGAAGAAATCAGTAGGACAGAAGTTGTGGAAGCAATGAAGAAAGTTAAATCCGGGAAAGCCCCAGGAATTGATGGAGTGTGTGGTGAAATGCTGAAGCATGGGGGAGAGATAGTAGAAGAATGGATGTGGAAGATGTGCAGATTAGCCTGGGAGGAAGGTAGAGTCCCGGAGGATTGGAAGTCAGGTATAATTATTCCCTTGTACAAAGGAAAAGGGGAAAAAGAAGTGTGTGGTAATCATAGGGGCATTTGTCTTCTTAGTATAATAGGAAAAGTGTATGGTAGGATACTTATTGACAGAGTTAGAGAAAGAACAGAGAAATTAGTTGGAGAAGAACAGGGAGGCTTTAGGAAGGGAAGAGGTTGTGTAGATCAGATATTCATTCTTAGATCTTTAGTGGAAAAGTTTCTAGAGAAGGGAAAGAAATTGTATGCGGCTTTCATGGATTTGGAGAAAGCATATGACAGGGTGGATAGACAAGGATTGTGGAAATTGTTAAGAATATATGGAGTACATGGGAAGTTGTTGAATGCTGTGAAGAGTATGTACGATGGTGCGAAGGCTGCAGTGCGTGTGGATGGTGAACTAAGTGAATTTTTCTTTTTGAAAGTTGGGTTGAAACAGGGATGTGTCATGTCTCCATGGTTGTTCAATCTGTACATGGATGGGGTAATAAAAGAGGTACAAGGTAGGGTAGTGGATGTTGGAGTGGCACTAATGAGAGAGGATAGTGTTTGGAAACTCCCTGTACTGTTGTTTGCAGATGATACTGTGTTGTTGAGTGAAGACGAAGGGGAGCTGCAAGGCTTGGTGGATGAGTTTGGGAGAGTGTGTAAGAAACGGAATCTGAAGGTGAATGTAGGGAAGAGTAAAGTGATGGTCTTTGAGAGAGGTGAAGTCAGTGAATGTACAGCGAGGTTGGATGGTGAGGAATTGGAAAATGTGAGTACGTTTAAGTACTTGGGTAGTGTGATGAGTAAGGATGGAGGTTTGGAGGGTGAAGTGCTTGAAAGGGTACAGCAGGGAAGAAAGGTCGCTTGTTCTTTGAAAGCAGTGATAAGAAACAGGGAAGTGAGCATGGAAGTGAAAAAGTTACTACATGACAGTATTGTGATTCCAACTCTACCGTACGGAAGTGAAGCTTGGACGTCGTTGGAAGGACACAAGTCAAGAGTGAGAGCAGTGGAAATGAGTTATTTAAGAGGAGCCTGTGGAGTCACATGAAGAGATAGGCTGACGAATGAGGATATAAAGGAACGTTGTGGTGTTGATGTGGATGTGATAGGAAGCGTTTTGAGGAACACACTGAGGTGGTTTGGCCATGTGGAGAGGATGGAGGGTGAAAGACTGACGAAGAGAGTGTATGTGAGTGAGGTGGAGGGGGGAAGAGGGAGGGGGAGGCCGAGGATGAGATGGAGGGATGGGGTGGAGAGGTATATGAGAGAGGGGGGTGTGAGTTGGGAGCAGGGCAGTGAAATGGCGGGAGACAGGGCGACTTGGAGGCGATTTGTTTGTGGCCACCCCAAACGGGATTGAGGCGTCTGGCAATATATAGATAGATAGATATGTTGAAGTGGATAGACATGGAGTGTGGAAAATATTAACAATATATAGAGGAAAAGGGAAGCTGCTGAGTGCCCTAATGAGTATGTATGAGGGTGCTAATGCTGCAATGCGTGTGGATGGTGAACTGAGTCAATTTTTTTCTATCTGAATGTTGGATAGAAATTGGGATATCTTATAATTTCATCGTTGTTCAGTTTGTTTATAGATGGGGAAGGTCCTAAGGCTGCAATGCATGTGGGTGATGAACAGAGTCAATTTTATCTATCTGAATGTTGGATTGAAACTGGGATATCTTATAATTTAATGGTTGTTCAGTTTGTTTATAGATGGGGTTTTAAAGGAGATACAAGGTAGGCCACTGGATGTACAAGCGGTCCTAATGGGAGAGAAATGCATAATTACATGTTATATGTTGGACAATGCATACAGAAATATCATATGCAAAGAAGCGGACAAGAATCTTCTTGTACTTGAGTCCAAAAGATAGAAAAACTTCCTGCATACTGAGGTATGGGGTATGTTGTGTTATAATGCATGTACAATATCGAAAACATATTTGTATTCCTATTAGCTTTCAGGACTGCATGTTCCTTGTAACTGTGACTCAGTGTTATTTAACAACGCTTTCTGTGTCCTATTACCGGAACTATTGGGATATAATCTGAAGCTGCAGAGGCAAAATACATTTTATTCATAAAATTTCTATAACTCTGTTTCCCAAGTATTAGTTATTTATTACTGTTTCTGGATATACAGTAAATAATATATAATATGAAAAAATATAACCTTGGATGTTGCTGAAGAATACCGGATTAGAAATAAAGCAAAACCTGGTGTTAGGAGAAAATTGGCAAAGTACATTACCATTATACAACTGTATTATATAATAATACATCAGTCGTGCGGTATTGGATCAAGGATAATGCAGCAGTTTTCCGGGTGTGAAGTTAACAGTAACAACTCATGTAACGTGGGTGTCATCTTACTAAAGAAGTTAATACCCAACGCTCCGTAAGGTGTAACAGAAGTAGCCAGGACTGCCATTACACTTAACCCGATAAATAATGATACTCCTGTCCCTGGGGACCAAGAGGAAAGACCCATACTCTTGAGAAGACAGTTCTGTCATTCAGCATGTGTGAACAATCCGGTAAAGACTATGGTGGAAGCGAGAAGTTGGAGCTGGAGGGGGGATGGGCCTACAGCACAGCTAGGATCACTGACGAGGAAAACAATGAAGTGACTGAGGAAGGCTACAAATAGAATCTGAGTCTTGTCACAGAGAGTGCACAGCAATGTGTGTGCCTAAATTCTGGAGTTGGTTATACAGTATGGTTTGCTTTAAACTTATATATCATTATAATAAAATTTCATTCTTAGTCACTGCATATCTGTTGCTAATAGAGATATTCACTTTTTAACTCCCTTCAGCCTCAGGAAGTACTTTATATACTACTCTCAAATGGCACCAAATGGTTTTTTCCCTCCCTCTATTATTTACCTTTGTCCACTTTTACATATTTCGATATATGAAATGGAACCAAATGTTTTTTTCCCTCCCTCTATTATTTTCCTTTGTCCACTTTTACATACTTCGATATACCCATCCTTTTCCTATTTTGGCGGCCTTTTTTCTTCAACTTCCCTGCTCTGAGTGATAAGTGGACTGAAATGTCATTATCTATTTACATTTGAAGTTAATACTGAATTATCAATATATACTGTATTTGTGGACAGACTGAAGTTAATGGCTTCCGAGGCGTCCTGTCAAAGTATGGGTACATTGCATCGTTTTGTCACGGTGACACCTGACGAAGTAATCATAAGTTTTGCAATTGCAAGGTCCGTCATTTGCACATTTTTCAAAACTTGCAAGTGATTTTAGTACGTAGGCGAGGGGCACCTTCCTAAATCCGCCACCAGGCAGGGACAGTCCCTGACCCTGCGTGACCCACGCACTCCCTTGTCTGGGTCACTCACAATGTAGCAGTAACCCAGCACAGACATGGCACGCCGAGGTCTCTCTGACGCTGAAATTCAAGCTGCCCTGGATGCCTTCACAGGCGACAGCGATTCCCCATTTGATGACGACGTGGCGGACAAAGACTACGTGCTTTCCGAGGACGAGACAAGCAGCAGTGATGAGGAAGTACCTTCTCCTAGGAAGCGGCGATATGTGACTTATTGTGTGGCTAGAGGAGGTCAGCCTGGACCCCAACCACGTCACCTCTCTCCAGACTAGGAAGAAGCGATACGTGACTTATTGTGTGGCTAGAGAAGGTCAGCCTGGACCCCAACCACGTCACCTCTCTCCAGCCCCTAGAGGAAAGGGAGGGCAAGGGTGAGGACGAGGACGCAGCCGTGGAACATGGAGTTACCTCGTGGCTCAGGAGAGAAAAGATTTCGCTGCGGGGAGTAGAAGGGGCGGCAAGGAGGAGAATCAGGTATGGGGCCTAGTGCTTTGTTTAGGGCTAGTGGGAATAGTGTGGCAGTAGTGAGTGGAGAAAGGGAAAGTGGTGTGGTAGGAGTGAGCGGTGAAAGTGAAAGTCAAGGGAGGCAGCCCGAGCACGTTTTGTACGTGGGCAGTGGGGAGGTGAGGAGGAACTGCTCCCTTGCACGTCTTTTGCCCTGCAATATTCCTGCGCTTCCTGCTGACAGCGCCGTGATGTGGGAAAAGGAAGGAAAGGGAAGGGAAAAGGGAAAGGAAAAGGGAGAGGGAAAAGGAGCACGAGTGGGGAGTGCGCTACTCTCCATCTCCCCAGCCTTCCTCACCACCCTCTCCTCACCACCCCGATGAAGGCAACGATGGGGACGAGGCTGGAGATGGTGGTGTGTCGTGGGATAGGGAAGATGGGAGTAATTTCACTCCCATCATTCACCCCTTCACTGAGGAGTGGCGGTCTGGGTGCACGGCTCCAGGAATCCACGCCGGTTCCACCAGGGTGGATTTCTTCCACCCTTTCTTTGGGGAAGAGTTTGTGGAGCGGATTGTGGAACAGACTAACACATTCGGAAGCAGCCAGTGCCACGAAAGCAAGCGTGAAGGTACGAGAAACAGGCACTCCCTCCAGTATGATTACCCAGTTACCACAGGTGAGATGTTTACCTTTCTAGCCCTGGTTCTTTTGATGGGTATTGTATGGAAAAGACAAATTCCGGCATACTGGTCTACGGCCCCTATGACCAACACACCTCTCTTTGGGAAGGTAATGGGCTGGAATAGATTTCAGCAAATTCTGAGTTGTCTCCATTTGTACGATGCCGACAATCCTGCTAATTCAAATAACACAGATAGAATGAGGAGAATAAGGCTGGTATTTGATCACATGCGGGAAAATTTCCGCTCATCCTTCTATCTTTATCGAGATCTTGTCATGCACGAGAGTCTCATGTTGTGGAGAGGCAAATTTTCTTTTCAGCAGTACATGCCCAGCAAGAAACACCTTTTTAGGTTCAAGATCTTTGTTATATGTCATTGTAAAACTGGTTATGTGCAAGACATAGTCTTGTACACTGCCACACAAACAGACATAATAGAAGATCGAAGTGTTGGACTCTCTGGGACCGTGGTAAAGACAATGATACAGGAGTACCTGCACCTTGGTCACGTGCTGTACCTGGACAACTGGTGCACTAGCCCCATTCTCACACGGTACCTACACCTGCACGACACCGGAGACGGTGGCACCGTAAAGAAAAACCGTCGGCATATGGTCAAGGTTGAGAGGAAACCCGACAAGAATGAGGTGTTTTTTTTTCAACACAAATAACATTCTCGCCACCTGCGGAACCACAACAGGGAAGTTTGCCTCCTATCGATGGTACACCGCCCCCTCATGCACCGCACGGACTCCGTGAATTACCGGAGCGAGAAGAGGTGCCATGTCTGGAAACCAGAGTCGGTACTGAACTACAATATCAACATCACGCAAGTGAACCAGTCTGACCCCATGATTTCCAGTGCGGTTGTGCCAGGACCGCGATGAAGCAGTACAAATAGCTCTTCTTCCACTTGCTTGATATCACGGTCGTGAACTGCCACTACCTCCACGGGAACCACAGAGACCTTCGTGGGGTTTGTGAGTGAGCTGTCTCGCGAAATCCTCGCGAAATATGCAGAGGACAGGCCCCACCAGCGCCACTGCCCTGCCACTGCCGCACAGTCTCCCTTACGACTCACTGTACGCCACTTCCCCAGCACCATCCCTCCTCAACTGAACCACCCTAGACCCCAGCGGTGGTGCCACGTCTGCAATAACTCTAAAGTGAGACAAACGACTCAAAGAAAAGACACGAGGTACGAGTGTGTGGACTGCAACATTGGCTTGTGCGTTGAGCCTTGCTTCAAAGAATACCACACCTTAGTGCATTACTGATGCTGTGTGTGCTTGCGATATGACGCTCTAAGTGCTGTAATTATGCGATAATCTGACTCTCACTATAATAGTAAGGCCTGTAAGTATGTGATAAGAGTAATATAAGGTGGAAACTGGTATAGTGTAATGGAAAAGTATAATGTAAGTGGAAAAATGGAATGTAAGTTGAAATAGTAGTCATAGCGAGTTCGCTCGCTATGTAAATATGCGATAATCTGATGCCACTGTAATAGTAAAACCTGTAAACATGTGATAACAGGTAGGTGGTGGCGAGCATCATCCACTCACATGATGTACTGCTGCCAACTTCTTAGCCTTTATCACTCTTTTTCTGTGCTTGCCTTCCTCTCTTCCTATTTCTCCCATCTTTCCTGTCACTTCTTATTGTTTTTCTTTCCTTTACAGGTGGCTTTACATTGAATGACAGGCCAAATGGTTTCCTGTAAGCCAAGAAACCATTTACAACGCTAGGTGGTAACCATATAACTAAACCATACTTGCTCCCTACGTGTCAGCGAATGGGTTGTTGGAGGGTTTGTGCCCCTCCTCGTAAAACAAATAACTCAAAGTCAAATGGCCATCCCTTACGGGATTATGGCGTCTGGCAATAGATGCATAGATAAATAGTTATATAAAGTGGAAACGGGTGTAATGTTAGTGGAAAAGTGTAATGTAAATGGAAAAATAGAATGTAAGTTGAAACAACTGTGATAGCGGGTGCGCTCAGCATGTAAGTGTGCACTAACATTACGCTAAACATATTCACAAGGCCTGTATATATGTGATAACAGTTATATAAAGTGGAAACGGGTATAATGTTAGTGGAAAAGTATTATGTTAGAAAAGTATTATGTAAGTTGAAAAAATGAAATGTATGTTGAAACAACAGTCATAGCGAGTGCGCTCACTATGTAAAATATACGCTAACATTATGCTAAATATAATTGTAACGTCTGTAAATATGTGATAACGGTTATATAAAGTGGAAACGGGTATAATGTTAGTGGAAAAGTATTACGCAAGTTGAGAAAATGAAATGTATGTCGAAACAACAATCATAGTGAATCGCATGTGACCGATTTGGGTGATATTGCTATGCTTGCTCAATGGTACAATGCTTACTTCACATATATTGTTGTATGAAAACCAATATAATTTTGTACTACTTGGTTTTTTGTTCAAAATAAATAAATATGTAGCTGTTGTGAGCGGTCTCCCATACTAAGCCCTACCACAGAAAACGTGACAGTCGCAGCGCACCTCCACAGAACACGATACCAGGTGTACGGAGGCTTACCTGTTTAGACCACTTTTAGACCCAGGTGACCACTTTCTTTGTGATTTTCCATTGTTTCTCACCAAAAGTGGAGGTTTGAGCCAAAAAAAAATAAAAAAATCTGCCGGCATTAAGGGGGGGGGGGGTCAGTGGTGGAAAATCTGCCAGGAAGCAGCGGGTTAAACTATTAGCAACAAACAGTCTGTAGGGCTTTGTATAAACGAGGAAAATAATTGTTATAACTGAAGAATCCATAAAAAACGTAGTGTCCCGTCCATAAATCACAGCAGATTTGGAATATTAGGCTACATAAGTCGTCTTATTTGTCGAGTCAAAATCCTATTGTCACCCGAATAAATGTTAGGCAACCACTTAACTAAATGTCCTAGTAATGCTTGAGATAAATAACTGATTCCGATTGTGTTGCTCACCGTCATGCACAAGTGCTTGATGGATTACAGAGTCAACAAAGTGGTAAAAACTGTTCCATTTTTTTCTATACCCAAAAGTCTTTAAAATACTGAACCAGTGCTGGGGAAGAGTCCACTCTAGCCCTCCCGGCTTTACAGGCCAGGCATTTCTCTCAGTCAACTGAGGGATTTATTTGTCTGAGCCAAAATTGTAATGCTGAGTAGAATTTGGCTCGACTTCTCGTCCCAATTCAACTCAACACGGAGCGGGGTCCTCTTTCGAGACCGGAGCTAGTGCAATGAAGAGAGGTAGGACATAAAAACCTTCGGCAACACCATACACGTGTATTACTTCAGTCAGACACAGGACATTTCAGTAGACATTCCATCACAATATAGAGCAATACAAAAACCTTATCTAAAATATTGTATCTCGCAGGATACTAGCTTCCTAGATATTAATGACAATACAACAAATCTTAGTGCTAGGAGTGCAGTAAATACCCGTGCGCGCGGAGCGCGTGAGGGGAGAAGGGGGGGGTGGTTGTGATCTACCAGGAGGGGGGTAGGGAGACACGGAGAGTGACTTAGAACGGCGAGGAGGAAGTTATGGTAATATTTAAGGAGGCCCGATATTAGCAAGGGAGTTTAGGTGTTTTCTGTTGGCAAAAATTCTTTGACAATTAACTCTGGTTCTTATTTGGACTTTAAGAGCGGGAGTGAGGAATGGAGAGAGTTTTTAGGGATAGCGTGCGGAGCAGGGGACTATAGTTATTACTCGCCGTCCTTATTGTTTTGGTGACACTAGGTTTCTGTCGGCACAACTTATGCATTACACATCTCCCCGATATGTTATGTAGACTCTCACTTCCCAACGCGTAACAAAGTCGGAACCCTCGTAAATTCTATTCCACTATATTACTCAGAGCTTAGCCAATAGCACTCCAATAATGTGTTAGTCTTTCCTCGGGCTCTAGAGAGATGTCCTTAGAAAACTTCGGGATGACACTCGCACGTATTTTCACTTGAGGTCTCTACCCACATTCTCGCCCTTTAACGGGGTATTATGTCCTGGTTTACCCCAATGGAGATTACATGAAATTACTGCACCAGTCTTATTCTAAGAGGAAAGGAGTCACACTTAACCTACTTCACGATTATTACAGGATCACTCGTATTTCTCGTGGAGAGAAACACGGTTACATCATTGATGATCCGGTCGGTCTGAGGGCGTCGTCAGGGTGGGGCGAGCCGGGAGGGCACTGGGCGACTCGCTAGGGCGTCCTCTCACGTACGGGGGTTTCCGGACTGAGCTCCGGTGTAAGGCCCTTGGGACCGGGGCCGAAGAGGTCTAGGAACCTCTGGGTCAGGTCCCGGCGTCGCGGGGGCGTGGTGAGGTCTCGCCTGGGTGTCCTAGGGCGGGCCGGAAGAGGCGACGGACTGCGGTCTCCTATGAGCAGGGGCGCCGACAGGGGAGGACTGCGGCAGCGGCTGTCACGGGGGCCCGACAGGTGGGTCTTCTCAAGGGCCTCGCGTAGGGAACAGAGGCCGAGGGAAACAGGGAGGTCTCTCCGAGAATTCCCGGAGTGAGGCCCCTGGAGTTGAACCTCCGGTTGTGGAGACGTCTTTCTCCTTACTATACCCTGGGAGCGACCATCGATCGTCTCTACCGGAGTGCTGAGGGAGCGACCGTTGATCGTCTCTACCTGAGCTTTCAGGGAGCGACCATTGATCGTCTCTACCTGATTTTTATGGGAACGACCATAGATCGTCTCTACCTTGTTTTTATGGGAGCGACCATTGATCGTCTCTACCGGAGTGCTGAGGGAGCGACCGTTGATCGTCTCTACCTGAGCTTTCAGGGAGCGACCATTGATCATCTCTAACTGTGTGTCCGTCAAAGCCACGCATTTCAAAAATATTGTTCCGCATCTACGACAACTCTTCTGTTTTATGACAGTCGTACTCACCCTCCCTTGGACAAGATCATTAGTGTGCTGCCAGGCGTAAAAAAGATTTGTGTATAAACGCGCTTCATGTATAATGTCAAAGTGTCCAGTAATACACTTCATTCCCATGGCTTTTTTTTTTTTTTCATTTACTCTTGTTACCCTAAGACGATTTGTATTACGTTTGCAGAAGCTGTACGAACTGGAGGGATTATATAACCTCCATTTATCTCTACTACAGAAGGTCTCCCTTTAGTTGAAGTTAAATCGTCCTCAGATAGCAGTGATATAAGAACAGTGTATGTCACAGGATTCAAGAAAATAACATGCATGGACACATCTAATAAAAGAAATATTTCTTGCTCATATGCGTATGAAAAGACCCAGTGGACATTTATTTTTTCATACCTTACTCTTCTCTCATCTTCCTTTTTATTTTTTTTTATTTTTTTTAATCTGTCATATACCCGGTACTACTTATCTCTTCGCCTCCTTCATTTCATATCTTCTCTCACCATGTTTTACACTATTCTTGCCTTCCCTTTGCTTTATTTCAAATCCCTGCTGTACAATTTCCTTCATTTCTTTCCTACTTCCTTCCTTCGTATCCTCTTTTCACTTCTGGAGGGACGTTGTGGGGATCTTACGTGATCATTTAATCAATGTGGCCTTCTGAGATTAGCCAAGGACTTAAACACACACACACACACACACACACACACACACACACACAGACCTTCCCGCCCCTCTCTCTCTCTCTCTCTCTCTCTCTCTCTCTCTCCATTTCAATCTCTTTTATCTGATGCATTTTTTTTTTCCTGCAGTTATGGCTATTTCTTCCTGCATTGTGTCTTTTTCTTTTGCTACGTACCCTTTTTATTTTGCCTTCTATTATTTTTCATTTTCTGCCTCTGTCCTCAATTTTCGAATAATTTATAACTCAGGTTACCACATAAAAGGAGATCTATTGTTATGCATCACATTTTTTACTTTCTTAACCCTGCTCAGGTAGATGTCGGTCCGTATTGCATAGCAGGTAGGCTTGGGCCTCTCAGACCCCAAAATACAAAAATCGGTAAAAATGTTTATGTTTTCTTTATTCTAATATTGAAAATAGAGTAACATATTTAATGTTTCCGCAACACAAACATGTAAAAAAAAAATGGACTGCTTGTCTCTTTTTATATTTAAAAAAAATTGAAAAAATGTAGGAAAAACAGTAAATAAATTTTGGCCTTCTAAAAAAATATAAAAAATCTGAATGGTTGCTTGAGTGGTCCGAAAGCTTGGTATGGGATGGTGCTTCATGGTGTGAAGCGGGGGTGCCGGACACTGCATTCATATCTGCAGTCAGGAAGACCAAAATATCTCACACATCGGGTAGATGTGGGTCTCACGTACCCAATTTACACTCACGTACCCTTATACTGCTGAAACGGAGGGAGAGCTAGAAGTAACTCCCTCACCCCTTGCATGGATACACAAACTTAAGAAGCTAATGAGAAGAACAGGGCTACCGGGTATTTAGAAGTTAAGGAACTGGAATGGGACGGAGGAGGGGGGTCTCTCAAACCCACCTCTACCGGAGCAGGGTTAAATCCAACGTCAGACTATACTGAGTGTAAGTACTGCGGCCTGAGAATGTCGCCATTATCTCACAGCTCAAGTATTCCAGTACCGCCGAAATATATATATATATATATATATATATATATATATATATATATATATATATATATAAGCTGGGAGTGAGTCAGAGGTTCCTGATTATTAACTTTGGTATTTTTATGCATATACAGATTTGTAGGTACTTTCTCCCTCCTCCACCCACTCCTGTATTTCCATGATATATGTTTATTAGGGTGTTATTTGCTTATGAGAGAAGTCATACTTTATCTTTATGAATACCCTCCCTTTTATAATAGTAAAACACTCAGGTTTAAAATTAAGTCTCAGTGTCATATGGAAAAAATCTGACATTAGCTGTATTACAAAAATACTTGTCCCGATCGTAAGAAATTTCATTATGTCACTGTTACTACTCACGCAATGAAATAATCTTGTAAAATTGCTTGAAATAAAAACTAGTCATCCTAATCTTGAGAGCTGATTATCTTATAAAGCATTTTTCTCTAATCATTTTTGTGGTCTGCTTGTCATCAACAGCTTACCCTCTATGCAATTGTGTAGACGACCAATTAGAGGGAAGCTAAGGGTATTGCCCTGTACTGGCACGTTTTCTTTAACCCGCCCCGTCCCGGAGACGTGAATTCACGTCCTCACATGATGTGCACTCATATCCCGGAGACGTAAATTAACGCGGCAACATTGTAAGGACATTGCAAGGTCCCTAATTTGCACAATTTTCAATTTTCGCGAATGATTTTTGGCACGTATACACGGGACACGTTCCTCTACAAGATGCCAGGCAGGGACAATGCCTTACCCAGCATGACCTCCTCCCCCCCACTGCATGACCTTTTCTCAGCAATTCACCTGTTATCAGTGACTTGGCCAGTAAAGCCATGTCATGCCACGGTACGAAATTCAGGGCCAGAGTGATTCCCCAATCGATGACAATGTGGAGGACAAACATTAGAGGAAGATACACTCAGAAATGATGATCAGGTAATGTGGCAAAAAAAGGTCAGGAATGGTGATGAGTTAGTGAGTGAAACAGTGCTTATAATTCCTATATTATCGTTTGAAAACCAATATACTCTCGTACTACATATAAATTCGTACCAAATAAATAAATAAATACCGTTTATGAGTGGTGTACTATAGAATAGTTATCCTCCCATAGAACTCGTTTTCTTTGCAGCCAGCCTGATAGAAAACCCTGTAAGGTAAGGAGGTACTCCTACCTGGATCGAGTATTTTAAACCTCAGGTGAGCAATTTCTCTATGAATTTTCGATGTTTCTCACCAAAAGCGGATGTTTGAGCCAAAAAATATAAAAGGGCCAAAAATGTCGGGACTGGGGCGTACCACTGCCCAGAAAACGTTGGGATGGGGCGGGTTAAGGCCAACGATGTTGCATACAGGCTCCACTCTCATGCGTATGGGTCGATTTGGTATACCGTAGAATTAGGAGGGACGGAGTCAGTTTTGTCTCATAGAGATAAGTAACTAGAACGACAGAGAGATAGAGAGAGAGAGAGAGAGAGATATATATATATATATATATATATATATATATATATATATATATATATTTATATTTATAAATATATATATATATATATAAATATATATATATATATATATATATATATATATATATATATATATATATATATATATATATATATATATACCTATGCTGCTTCCCCCAAGGAAAGGGAGGTAGCTGAGACAGGACGACACACTCCCCATTTACTCATCCATTCAAACACATTCATTTGCATCTTAGCCCCAAAGGGGAGAACAGACAGATCCTCACCGCACCACACCTCACAAGGGTCAACTGCGCAATGCAATCAGTGACATCCGCAGCAGGGCCCGACAGCAGAACTGGTTTACCCCTGCCACATCATAACAGACCCATCCCCTTACCCGCACCTGACCTGACTAGCTCATCAGACAAAATGCGAGAGAATATCCCCTCAGGGCTGCATCATCACTTATTTATTCACAATTTCTCTCCATTTATTTCTGTCACGCACAGCCACTCTTCCTTGCTCAACAGACATCCCTCTCGCATCCAACGCTCTCTTCACACTGTCCATCCATCCTATTCGTGGTCTTCTTCTCAGCCTTACACCTCTCACATCAGATTTAGTAATCTTTTTCACCAATCGCTCATTATCCATTCTCTCCATATGCCCAAACCATCGCAACACCCTCTGCTCAACTCTACCAGCCATCTCCCAAACACAGTATATTGCAAGGAAGGAGCCAAAGGTCAGGGGCCTGCAAATTGCTCCCTGAAAAAAAAAAACACACACACACACAAAGACAAGACCACATAGAGTCAGATTCAAGATCCATTCATTTCGAGATGCCTAGACACACTGCGTTTGAAAGACTGGAGATCGGAAGCAGTAGGGAAAACACACAAAGGGAGACAGTTCAAAGTTGACCTGTTGCATGTATGAAGGACTAGGAGTAGCAGTTAACTCATGCATTAGAGAGTTGGACAGAAAAAGGGATGAGAGTTTGTTGCTAGACGGGTGCAACATGGCCACCGTAGTGGTGACGGGAATCAAGGAGACAGTCCAGAGGACCAGCGGCCACTGAAGTAGCAATAGAAAAGAAAGATATATATAAAGATATATATCTATCTATCTACCAATCTCTCTCTCTCTCTATACATATATATATATATATATATATATATATATATATATATATATATATATATATATATATATATATATATATATATATATATATATATATATATATATATATATATATATATATATATATATATATATATATATATATATACAGGGTGAGTCAAAAGTAATGCCCAGATTCTGGGAGGTCATGTTGTTAATATTTGTCTTGCAGCTTATTCATTTTTTTAATTAATTCTTTTTGTTTTTGCTTTACAGGTTATTGCTGAGAGTTTGGAAAGCTACTATACTTCTTGCACACTGTAATACAAATAGCAAACAATCAACTGAGAGCGGTAAAAACAGAAATTGGGTGCTACTTTTGACTCACCTTTGTATATATATATATATATATATATATTATATATATATGTATATAGTAATCCCTCTAATATCTGAACGCCCAATATCTGAACATCCCCACTAACTGGACATAATCGTCCCGGGATCCAATATTCCCAAAATGGGTCAAAAACCGCAAAAAATTAAAAAAAATCTGACTTTTTTCCCACCCGTAATTTGAAATTGCCACATGATGCCGAGCAGCTGTTACATCATGGTCCCTTCACCCCTTCCTTCCTCCCCCCTCCCCCCTCCCCTGTCAGGGTTGCCGTTTGGTATTTTTCATTACCAAGTGTGGGCCAATTTTGTAATGAAAAATTCTTTTGGTAATGAATCTGAATAATGCATTACCAAATGGATTTTTCACATGTATGAGGATACACAGGATGGAGATGGTGGATTGTTTGCTCTCTCTGATTAATTTGGTAGCCTATATAGCGTGATAATAATGAACATGCTGTTAATTATAAGAAGAGTGATTACATGTATTTCCACTAGTGTATACAATTAGTGAAGAACAGATGCTAGCTTTACGAATTTGGTAATGAAAATTAAAAATGGTAATGAAAATTGAGGAGTTTGGTAATGTGGCCTTTGCGATCTGGCAACTCTGTTACCCCGCCATCAACAGTCACAGCCTAACTCCGATCGAGAGCAGATGCTTACAGCAGTGCAAGCCACAGGTGCTTGTTTTTTGTGAATAAACAGTGAATAAACTGCAATACCTCGCCACTAGAACACACGGGAACTTACAGTGTTGTGCAGTGTTAAGAAATTAGAATTTAGAGTGCAGAGGATTAACTGTGGACTGCAAACTGGCGGTTCAAACCAGTCCAGAAGCCAGGGACTTGTAAGTACCCAAAATGTTTAATATTGTATAAACTCACCTCTAAAACCTCATTTTATGGTTCTTTTGCATTTTTTTCATTCTTTTATGTCCCTTATTGGTGTAATTTGGGTCTTAAATAGGTGCAATGCATGTCCAGAGGGAGTTATATAGGTGTTTTTCTGAGTTAGGGTCCATAAGTACAAGTCCAGGAGGCTGGGGCCCAATATCCGGACAGGATCACTATCCGGACATGCCTTTGGCTCTATTACATCGGATATTGGAAGGATTACACATATATATAAATATATATATATATATATATATATATATATATATATATATATATATATATATATATATATATATATATATATAAAATGAAAGAGAGAGAGAGAGAGAGAGAGAGAGAGCCATCATCATCATCATTAGCCTGTAACATTCCAGTGCGGGACATTAAAACATCTCCCAACATTTCCACTTATCTCTGTCTCGTGCTACTTGTTTTCATTTCAGAACCCTCAGATCTATAACATCTTCATTCTTTGCCCTTTGCTGTATTCTGGGACCCTGTATCTCCTGATGCCTTTTTATATTTCATAAGTACACGTAGTTGTTGGTCTTGTTCTTAGTCTTTGTAATCAGTTTTTAATCAGTCTGTTACATTCCTTATTGATCTGTTCTCGTGTCTTCTACAAATATGATCTGTTTACTGCCTTTTTTTTTTTTTTTTTTTCATTTCTACTTCAGTCTGTTTCCCAGTCCAAGCTGATTTTTTCGTACCTTAAAAATTAATCCCTAGCATCGATCATGCCATACCCTCCTAGAGCACTTCTCAACTTTCTTTCCAGTGGCTGACTTATTGTCAATTTCTCTGAGCCATATATCTTTACGAGGAGAATGTACTGATTAAAAGCCTTTCACTTTAATCACAATTGTAAAGTACCCATTAGCATGCTTTCTTTGTCTACCAAATGCACTCCAACCCAGCTTTATATATCTATGTATTTCAGGTTCGAATGATGGCTTAGTCTGTACGTTGACTCATCCACACCCACTCTACTGCACACCCCACCTCCTTTGCCCGATCCATCCACTTTGCCCACCACACTCACCAATCTCACAAAACCACTCCACCTGCACACTTAACCAATGCACTCATCCCACCCACCCCTGCCCACCAAGCTGCCCACTCAGCGACCAAGCTCGGATCACCACAAGATGACTTTCAGCTTCCCCCCCCCCCACACACAGACACTTGCACAAACGGGGAGAGCAGCTTTTATAGCATAACAAGCTTGCAAATCGCCCCAGTGATATGAAGGGGTGGGGATATGACTGGATAACTGGGAAGCTAATGTAGTTAGCATTCACTATCCATGCATAACATGCACTTAACAAGAAAGCGCTCAGAGAGCGAATACCTCTGCCAATGGCATTGCCATTAACCCTAACCTCTGGCTGACGTGTATAGCCGTCACCATTCAGGGTGTGGAGAGCCACCGGTTGACGGGATATACAGCACACATCTGCCCGCCACCCTTTGAACTCAATACCATTTTCTATGACACCAGTAGAGTAGGTAGGTACCCCACGGATGAGCGGCTCAGTCTGTACACGGCACTGGTAACGTGAGGAGCCATGTCTTCATCATCATCCGATTCCATACCACCACATCCTCATGGGCACTTAGTGAAAGCATGTCCTCAGAGGAGAGTAGGAGCTATCATGTCAAGAGCGACCTCTCTCGCCCTCCAACCCCTACCCACTCTAAGACACCGGACAAGGCTCTTAGACTTCTGCAGGAGGAGGGCAGAGCCTTCAACAGTGATGAGTTCACTGAGGAATAGGAGGTAGATGACCCAGCACACCAGGCAGGTGAGCGTGGAGTTGGCAGTCATCAGCGGAATAAATGCCAACGAGCAGTTTCACCGTCACACTTGCCACCTGCTAGCCGACGTCTCACCCTTGAACGTTCACCTTCATCTCAGCTGAGCACCTCAAGGGCAGAATCACCACAAGCGGACCCTTCAGGAGTGGAATTTTCCACACAGACCCCACTTGGTGTTACTCAGCACCAAGTGTCTCCAGGGAAGGCCCGTGTCAAGTGAGTCATCACACACTTACTCCCCCACCTCTTACACTTCTCCCACTCCTTGCCCCTCCTCCGTGCCCATGGACGTGCACGCATGCAGAAGAAAACGTCCTGCACATGGCAGACGGGATGCTTTACTGCATGTGAGTAGAGTGGATACTTTTGTCTGGGAGGGTGGAGCAGGATTTGAGCCGTCTGTGTCGGTGTACAATGAGGAAGGAACAGGTGTTCAGGAGGATGAGCTTCCTCCAAGGCCCTGGACCGTTAGCAATATATTCAGGGCAATATTTACTACTGCAATAATGCAATACCTGGTGGAAGAAATAAAATTCCACCAGGCTATGGGTGTGCAGTGGCTGGACGTAGTTGCCAGCGAAAGCACACAAAATACAGGACTGGCAACCTGTGGAGGTGGAGGAGTTGTTTGTGTGGCTAGCCTATACCATGTTGATAGAAAACGTAAGAAAACATGTGCTCCATGACTATTGGTCGGTAGATGAACTCGTGGGCACACCTGTCTTCAGTAAGTATATGGCCCATGATAGGTACCTGGCAATCCTTATGTTTCTCTATTTCAATAGAAATTACGGGCCTGCACAGAACGACAGGTTGTGGTAAATTAGACCCATCCTATCAGTGCTCAAGGAGCAGAGCGGTAGCCATGGGGGAGGGGGCTATGGAGGGGCTTAGCCCCCAAATAACTCATTAGCCCCCCAGAAGTTTTTCACTTCGAAGCATATATGATTTGCTTACACACCAACCGAGAAAACATACGAAAATACAAGTCAGATATATTACTTATTCATAAAAAAAATTCACACGTTAAACTATACACAGTCACGCCCATGCTTTTCATCTGTAATTCATTCTGCACAAATTTTGAAAAAGTGCTAAGAAAAAATTATGAAAATAATAATAATAATAATGATCATAATAATGCCGTAATAAACAAAAATAAACATATTTACGATATAAAATTAATATAAGCACTCCCGGTAAAACAAACAATAATCTTTCTCTCTCTCTCCTGAGCTGAGGACAGCTGTGACTCTCCCACAAGCCGTTTAACATTTTCAGCCTCATAAACGCACTTTGTATTCTACTCAGGCGTTACCCTGAGTAAAATACAATTCATTCTAGAAGAAATATTCTTGAAAGGAATACAATTCATTCTAGAAGAAATATTCTTGGAGGGAATATTAAAAATAAAATAAAGCCCCCCTACGATGGAGATGGCCCCCCAAAAAAATTTTTAAGTCCTGGCTACGGACCTGTCAAGTTGTCATTTTCCAGGATTTTTTGTTCGTTTCAGAAATTGGTAATTGACGAGCTGCTGGTGTTATTCAGGGGCAGATTGTCATTTATTCGGTATATGCCATCCAAGCGTCACTGCTTTGGCCTCAGATTCTTTGTCCTTTGCGACTGCAAAACTGGACGTGCTAGATGTCATAGTTTATTCGGCAACAGATGTTGATACACCTGGTGACGATCCTCTCGGTTTCTCGGCATCAGTCATGAAAGTGCTGATGGAAAGGTATTTCAACTCGCACAACATTCTGTATTCCGATAATTATTACACTCTCCCAGCACTGACCAAATATTTGCTTGACCATGGTGCTGGGTCCTGTGGAATTTCCCTGTATTTCCAGCAAATGCTGAGAAAGAAGCCCTTCTGACCAAGAAACGTGGCAACATGTTAGCTCTTCTCTGGCATGACAAGAGACGGGTTAACATGTTGTCAACAGTAAATAAGAGTGTGTTTGAGGAAACGGGAAGAAACAGACTACAGGACCAGGGAACCCGTGTTGAAGCCAGATGCTGTCATCGATTATACGAATATCAACATGCAGCTTGTCGATAAATCGGACATGCAAATTGGTGAGGTTGATTGCCTACCTATGTCGTACAGGTGGTATAAGAAGGCATTTTTACACCTTGACATCACCATCCTGAACAGTTTCATACTGTTCAAGGAGCTCGTCAGGAAACCTCTCTCTCTATGAGAGTTTGAGACTGAGCTTGCATGCGAACTCCTTGAAGAATATTCAACTACACAGGTGCCAGGTGCTAGGCAAGGGACAGTGGCTACAGGGGACAGGCAAAGCTGTGCCGAGTATTTCCGGTGGCACAGGCTGGCAGAGACTGGCCATACCACTGCAGGTCGTCAGGCATACAAGTGTTGCCATGTCTGTAACACGACCAAACCCCATCCCCCAGACAAAAAGAGAGTGCAGAGCGCTAGTTCCCCCTATGCCCTAAATGTGTTTCTGAGTATCACTCCGAGGATAATTACTGAGCAGGTGTGTGGGAAAGTGTAAACAGTATATAGGTAGGCTATGTACAAGTATGTGTACTTTTATAAATAAGTGAAATGTTGCATATTATAACTGATTTCTAGTAAGTCCTATGGTAAAAATGTTTTATAATAAGTTCCACAAGTGCAGTAAGTGTTACTGTTTATTGGATATTGGTGAAAATATTATTGGAAATACCTTGAGTTAGCCTACTTATTACATGAAAGAAAACCACTTGTGAGTGTGCCAGAAAGAAAATTACCTGGTTGGCTATAACTAAATTATTTCACTCGATACTCAGGAAAATAGTGCTAAATATAAGCATCAGTGTATTTTTGATGTGAAGTACAAATAATGTAAGTCGTGTAGAACATTTGTCAGATTTTCACGATGTCCCTGATTAATACAAATCAGTCTGAAGTATAGTACAAATAATTACCTGATACTCAACCATACTGCGTGAAACAGATACAGCATTTACTTGTCACAGTGCAGTTACCCATAATCGTGATGTCAAGAGCAATTATAAGTGTCGTAGTAAATGGAAATTATTATAATTGATGCAATAAGTGAGTACAGAAAAACAAAGAGCTATTATCTTTCCTCTACTCCTATGAGCCATAATGTCACTATGAAACGGGCAGAAAACCCTTTGGGGAGCCACCTGGACAGGAGGATAACTCATCCTTACGACGATGAGTAAGCAGAAGTCGAAAAACAAATGGAACCTTAGGCATTCTTACGAAAGATGTCCAGGTAGTGTTACCATCACCATTCCAGTCAGTGCTGCAAACGCTAGCCAGCGAGTCATAGGTTACAGCCTGTGGTGCGCATTCAGAACCAGCCTGTAAATGTGTAAACACAGTCATCTTCAACTTATCCTTACTCATCGACGGGACCACCTGGAGACCTCGGGATACCTTCATTGGAAGAGGAAGAGTTGGTTAGTCTTATGTATTTTTATTTTTTCTCTAGCTATTATACTTTGTCAGATATTAGGGTTTGAATAAAGGTGTATGTCCCCAAAATATCAGAAATTCCTCGTAAGGAGGAGTGGGCGACGACCGGAAACCCCCGGCGGATAAGGGTTAACAAGGATCCGGATCCGGATCTGTGGATCTGGGTTCCGAATCCAGATCCGGATATGCTCCCAAATTTAATACATTCTTTATTGGTTCATGGCGCACCTTTTTACTAAATTTCATTGCAATTCATTGAGAACTTTTGGAGACATTGTACGAGATACTCCGGATCCGGATCCAGATCAAGGCCAATATTTAATCATTTATACATTGGCCCATGGCCAATCTGTCTACAAAACTTCATCAAAATCCGCTTATAACTTTTTGAGTAATCCTGCTAACAGACAGACAGAAACACAAACAAACAAACAAATCAATGCAGGGTAACACATATACGTCTTGGTGGAGTTAAATAAAAATCAGACGGTGTATTCCTGTCAGTATCTTGAAAAGGAAACTGAATTTCACACCTCTGTGTGCGTAACAAGATTCTTAATTGTTGCTGGTAGACGATACTATGGTGCCAAAACAAAGGCTACTTACATACCTACACAATATGTCGACTTCCAATTGATTTCATACATAACGGTGTTTCAAAGCAGTAAACTGGCCATAAGAAAATCCAGCTACAAATCATTCACTCTCATCCCCCCCCCCTTTCCACACACATACAGTTTCAAGGTGTTAAAATCTTTTCAGATAATAAATTTATCAGCTGCAGATGACACGGAGATCTTCACCACTCAGCTATAAGTACCTCTCCTCACAACTACGGAGTTAAACATAACAAATAATCAATACCGCAGAAATGAAAACAGGACGGCCAATATACAATGTCAGTTTTAATGGAGAGCTGAGACGTCATGGGAGGCAAGCAACGCGGACAATATTCTGTGGATACCGAGCAGTGCGAAGAGTGAGAATATTGCGTACTACTTGACCGACAGACTTACAGGTCAAGATGTTTTCACTTATGACAATGTAACTTTTATTTAATGATACACTAATGTTTATGATACCATATACATTTATTTACGAGATGCTGATCTGAGGACTATTGTGGATTAACTTGAGGAAGTTTTAATATCATTCTGCATGTGTGTGTGTTCTTACCTAATTGTTCTTACCTAATTGTATCTTTACAGGAATGAGTCAAGCTCGTACTGTCTCGTGTCTTAAACCATATTTATCGTACATATCCTTAAATTTGTGAATTGTTTTGGCACACACAATTTCATTCGGTAGTGCATTCCATTGATCAATTGCTCAGTTTGGGAAACTGAATTTCCTTACGCCTTTATCACCTCTCTCCTTATGCAGTTTTTTGCAGTGTCCTCTTGCTGATGCTTCTCCATATGTTAAGTAATCATTTTTGTCTATTTTCTCCTTCCCTGATATGCACTTATATAGCATTATCATGTCACCTCTTTTCCTTCTCTCCTGTAGTGTTGGTAGATTCAGTTTATTTAGTCTTCCTTCGTAGCTTAGGTCTCTTAAGCTTGGTATCCATCTTGTAGAGGCCCTTTGAACTTTTTCAATCTTGTCTATGTGTTTTTTGAGATGAGGACTCCAGACTACTGATGCATGTTCCAGGGTTGGTTTAATGAATGATGTTATTATCCTTCTTAGCATGTCTTCATTTATGTATGTGAATGCTATTCTCATATTTGCAAGCAGTGTATACGTGTTCCGTACCTTCTCGCTGATGTGGTCAGCCGGAGATAGTCTGTTATTGATAATCACACCTAGGTCCTTCTCTCTTTCTGATGTGTATAGGGTTTTATTTCCTAACTTATAATCCCAATCAAGTCTTTTTCCACTTTTACCAAACTTGATTACATGACACTTGTCCACATTGAATTCCATTTGCCATGTATTGCTCCATTCATGAAGTTTATTTAATTCTTCTTGTAGCTCTTTACAAGAGTCTGTGTTAGTAATTCTCCTTTGTATTTTTGCATCATCTGCAAACATATTCAGATAGCTCTCATTTCCAGTGTTACTGTTTATATCATTTATATACACTAAAAACATGATTGGTGCCAGCACTGAACCCTGTGGTACTCCACTAGTCACTTCTTTCCTTGATGAGTAGTTTCCTCTTAGTACTGTTCTCATTTCTCTTTTTATAAGAAAATCTTGCATCCAACAAAACAGTTTGCCTCAAATTCCTCCTTGATGGTACAGTTTCCATAAAAGTCTTTGGTGTGGTACTGTGTCAAAAGCTTTCTTGAAATCTAAATAGATACTGTCCACCCATCCTTCTCTTTCCTGTATTGTGTTTGTTACTCTGTCATAGTAGCTCAACAGATTAGTAACACATGATTTTCCTTTTCTGAAACCAAACTGTCTTTCTGTTATCATACTGTGTTCTTCTAGATGATTTACCCAAGCTTTTCTTATAAGCTTTTCTAATACCTTGCTTACAACACTGGTCAGTGATACCGGTCGGTAGTTGAGTGGATTTTGTCTATTTCCTTTCTTGAATAAGGGGACAATATTTGCTTTTTTCCAAATATCAGGTAGTGTACCTTGACTCAAGGATTTCTTGAAAATTAATAAATAATGGTTTACTTAACTCCTTTGCACATTCTCGTAGTACCCAACATGAAATTTCATCAGGACCACTTGCCTTTCCTCTGTCTAATTTACTTAACTCCTCCTGTATTACTTTTTCTGCTATTTGTATATCTGGTAGTATGTGTGGACATGCATGTTCCACATAGTCCCTCTCAAAATTTTTTTCTTCTTTAAAAACTAATCGGAAATTCTTATTTAGTGCTTCACAAATATCTTTCTCTTGTGTATAAGTGATTCCCTCGTCCGCAGTGGATTGTATTATATCTTTTACTTTGGTTTTGCTTCTGATGTAGCTGTAAAACAGTTTTGGTTGATCACTACTTTTATTTATTATATCCTCCTCAAACTGTTTTTTGGCTTCCCTCCTTATTCTTGTATAATCGTTTCTTGCCTGTTTGTAATTATTATACGCCCTTTCACTATTGTGTCTTCTGTATCTATTCCACAATAAATCTCTTCTTTCTTTTGATTTTTTACATTCTGTATTGAACCATTTCTTTATATTCTTATCTGCTTCTTTGTGCTGTGGGATGTACATCTGGACTCCTATTTCATAAAATTCACAGAATTTTTTATATACAGCATTTAAATCTTGTCCTCTAAGCTCATTTTCCCAATAAACCTCTAAGATATACTTCTTTAGGTCTTGATAATTTCCCTTTTTATAGTTTAGGCTCTTTTTGTAACTTTCATTGCTGTTAACTGTGTCATATGCTATCCCGAAATTGTAATTTAGTACTGCATGATCGCTTTTGCCGAGTGGAGGGTGATATATTAAACTGTTAATATCATTTTCTTGCCTAGTAAATATTAGATCTTGCACTGAAGGTACACTCGAGCCCGAAAATTCGCGACCACGTACCTTAGCTGTCTGTGGAAACTGTGCTGGTAACACTGAGTGGGGGAGGGGTCACAGTATGTGGAATATATACCCCGCCCCCTCACAATCTCTACATGGTTTGATTTGGTTTCATAAGATTCGTCTGCATTAACCCTTCAATGGCGGGCAAACCTTTATTCACTTTATTTCGTTTGTTTTCTGTCGATTTTATTCATTATGGATAGAGTAGAGGGTTAGGAGTCTAGAGGTTAGATATGAGCCTGATAAATCCCTCCAACACGATAGAACTCACTTAAAATAATAACATCGTCTGGAAATAAGGAGGAACAAAGTAACAATTTAGTCCCCCGCTATCGACATTGGATACTTATCCTAGATAAAACATATCGCCTTTATCAGTGGAAGGATATTGAGACATGAGTAGTATCAATTGTAGAGTTTAGCTTTTTTTACTAAGGATTGTATGGAGCTGTAATTCGTTCGAGTAATGATTCATTTGTCTCAGATTTATCCGAGGGAATTGTCGTAATGGCACCTAAGGCCGGAGATCAGTCTCCATACTTCTGCCTACCAGCAAACATGGCTCAAGACCCTCATAAAGTAAGCCTTCGTTCAAGGCTTGTTGCCAAGAGACAAGCAGGAATCTCTGTTGCTGCCATAGCAGAAGATGAAGGTGTGTCACAAACAACAGTTAAGAAATGGTGGACTAGGTGGCAAGCAGAAGGCGATGTGTGTGACCGTCCGAGGAGCGGAAGACCTAGGAAAACAACGCCTGAGGAAGACCAGAGAATCAGTGAGCAGGCAAGACGAACACCCATCATCAATGCCATGCAAATCAGGGAGCAGCTTCAGTTACAAGTGTCCAGAAAAACTGTATGCAAACGTCTTCATGAAGCAGGAGTGCATCATAGGATCCCAGCGGAAAAAGAAAAGTTAACTGAGAGGCATCGGAATGGCCGCCTTGTTTTCGCACAACAGCATGTGAACATGGACCTTGAATACTGGGGGCGAGTGATATTCTCTGACGAGAAAACCTTTTCTTCTACTACACACGGACGCCCTCACTGTTGGCGACGCAACGGAACAAGATACAACAGTGAAAACATATATGAAGTAGTACGTAGTGGCCACGTGACGAGCAACGTGTGGGGCTGGGTCCATTTATACGGCGTGGGTGAACTGACTGCTATCGACGGGAGACTGACTGCAGAGAAATATATTGAAATATTAGAGGAAGTGATGGTCCCTACAGTTCGTGCTATGGCTATACCTTATCCTGAACGGTTTATTTTCATGCAGGTTAGTATATCAAATACTGTCTACTCCATTTCCATATTCATGTCTTATATTCATGTCAGAAATTATCGCATATTCAACACGTCTATAATTTATCACCTGAGTCTGTCATTATACAACATTACCTACAGTATAAGGAGCCATTATTATCAATGTGTATTTGCCATTATTAGGACAACTGCCCCGTCCACACTGCACGAATCGTAAGCCGATGGTTCAGGGACCAGCCGAACATAGATCTGCTGCCGTGGCCAGCTAAGGCTGCGGATTTAAACCCAATAGAAAATTGCTGGGCGATGATGGTTAATAGCTGGGACCAGGGACAAGAGAGGACACCTCAAGCACTTGTGCAGCACTGTATGCATGAATGGGAACGACTCCGGAGACGACAAGGCGATATTTACAACATTGTTGCATCCCTCCCATCCAGAATGCAAGAAGTTATTAACAACGAGGGCGGATGGACACATTACTGATGTCAAAAAAACATCTACTGTGTGTGTGTGTGTGTGTGTGTGTGTGTGTGTGTGTGTGTGTGTGTGTGTGTGTGTGTGTGTGTATGTGTATGTGTATGTGTTTGTGTATGTGTGTGTATGTGTATGTGTGTGTATGTGTGTATGTATGTGTGTATGTGTGTGTGTATGTGTGTGTGTATGTGTGTATGTGTGTATGTGTGTGTATGTGTGTATGTGTGTGTATGTGTGTGTGTATGTGTATGTGTGTGTGTATGTGTATGTGTGTGTATGTGTATGTGTGTATGTATAGCCTATGTGTGTGTGTGTGTGTGTGTGTGTGTGTGTGTGTGTGTGTGTGTGTGTGTGTGTGAACTCCCTCACTGTATCCATTCACTAATAAAATAACAGAGTAAGGGACAATTGTATCGTTACCCGAACGAATTACAGCTCCATACAATTCTTAGTAATAAAAACTCAACTCTACAACTGATAAAGGTGCTATGTTTTATCTAGGATCAGTATCCCTTGTCGATAGCGTTTATTAATGCAGACGAACCTTATGAAACCAAATCAAACCATGTAGAGATTGTGTGAGGGGCCGGGGTTATTCCACGTACTCTGACCCCTCCCCCACTCATTGTTACCACCACTGTTTCCGCAGACAGTAAGGTACGTGGTCGCGAATTTTGGGGCTCGGCTGTACATTGAGTTCTCTTTTTCTGGTGGTTTCCCTTACATGTTGCATTAGGAAAAACTCTTGCACGAGATCCAGGAGCTTTTGGTCCCAAAAGCTTTCTTGGCTAATTATATCTAGAGTATTCCAATTTATATTTGTACTAAATCTGCAGTTAGTATAATTCTTTCCGATTTCTCTTCGATTTTATGTAGTAATGATCTTAAACTCTGAATTGTACTCTCTGCCAGGTCCTCATATTCATCTCTTTCCCATGTGTTTGAGCTGGGTGGCATGTACAAATTGGCTGCAATTACTTTCCCTTCAGATATGTTGATCTCTACTGCAATCAGTTCTACTTGTGATGGTATATCTAGTTTTATTTCATTGACTTTTAGATTTTTCTTAGTTAATATTATAATTCCTCCTCCTTTTTTTTACATTTCTGTCTATTCTCCATATATTGTATTCCTCTAATTTTTGTATGTCATTGGATATCCTTGGTGTTAATTTTGTTTCAGTTAGGCATATTATTTGTGGTTCATTTTTTCTGACATAATAATTCATCTCTAGTAATTTAGATACCATTCCATCCACATTTGAGTACATCAACTTTATCATCTTGTTTATATACTTGTCATGACATGGTTTTACTACCTTCCTCCATTTTCTTCCATCCTGTTTGTGTACCACTTTCGTACCTGCAATCCTATTACTTTGTAAAAAAAAATTTCTTCTTCTCTTCTGATCTTCCCTCAATTTTTGTTTTTGCTTCCTCCCTTTTCTCTTTCAGTAATTCCAGTTCCTCTTGTGTTAGGCATCTTTTTATCCATACATTTTTGAACTCCTCTTTTTTCCATAAGATTCTTTGCATTTTTTAGTATCTCCTCCACAGTGTTTACACTCTGGAAAGTCACCTTTAGAGGTCTCGTCTTGCTTTTCTCGTATTTCCCTAACCTTTTGTATTCCTCTATGTCTTTACTACAGATTTCCTCTGATACTTCTTTCAGTAAGCTCATTACATTTGCCATCTCCTTTATGTCTCTTGTGATCTTGTTTTTTACTTCTTCCTCTTCTATACCAGTGATTACTATAGATTTGTTTATATCTACTGAATCTTTGACTAACTTTGGATTGTTTTGGATTATTGTTTTCACTTCCTGTTTAATGCTTTTTTCCTCCACCCTTGTTTCTAAGTCTTTCTTTACTTTCACTATTTCAGCATACGTGGTTTCCACATCATTTTTGTAGCTTTGCACAGCTTCATTCAGCTGTGTTATCTTCTCCTCAATATCACTGCTTTGGTCTATCAGACTGCTTACTTGCCTAATTGTCTCTGTGTCATTTTTGAACTCTTCCATAACACTCTCGTGATTGACTACTGTACTTGCCATTTCACTAATTTTCTTCCTAAGTGTACTCAGTTTCACTGTTAGTTCACTGATGGTTATGTCTTTCTTGTTGGCCTCCCTTCCTGGTTTTTCTATTTCTTCCTTTTGCAAGTGCATCTGCTTCTTTATTTTATCAATTTCATTTCTGAAAGCCATTTCTAGTTTGTGTACATGTTCAACCAGTCTATTGTGAGTCTCCACTTCAACCAGTTCTTGGTAGAAATCATCATTTTGCTTTCTATTTTTATCCCTTTTCTTTTCCAAATTTGCTTACTAAAATATATATCCATTTTGCAATACTAAAAGTACAGAGTATGTACTTACATTTCCCGTGCAGCTGTAGTCTAAACAAACCTCAGCTGTCTGAGTGCATTTTTTCGTCTTGGTTCTCTTTTCTGTTTGAACAAGGCTTGTTTAAACTTATTATTTTTTTTTCTTTTAACCCGCCCCGTCCCGACGACGTATGGGTACGTTGCAACGATTTGCATTTGCCAGTCCCGGCGACGTACCAGTACGTCGTGCAATTGCAATGTGCATAATTTCGACAATTTTCAAATTTCGCGCTTGATTTGCGGTACGTACCCTCACCTGACCTTCCCCTACCTGCCACCAGGCGGGGACACTCGGCGACCCCGCGCGACCCGCGCTAGCCCGCCACTCATCCACTCACCTGGTAGCCACGGTCCTGCTCAGACATGGCTAAGAGAGGTTTCTCAGAGAGTGAAATTCAAGTCGCCCTGGACACCTTTACCGGCGACAGTGATTCCCCACTGGATGACGAGGAGATGGACAAGGATTATGTGCAGCCAGAGGAGGAAGAAACCACCAGCAGTGACGAGGAAGTTCCGTCACCCAGGAAGCGGCAGTACGTGACTTACCGTGCTGCTAGAGAGGGGCAGGAGGCAAAGAAGGCACGTGGTATATCATATCCCTATCCCCAGCATGCCTTGGAAGCAGAATTCGAGGTCGAGGACGAGGACGAGGACGAGGACGGAGCCGTGGGACGTGCTGCCACGTGGTATGGACGGGAGGTGATTACACATCGTGGCCCAGAGCGCACACCACGTCATATAAGCAGGTATGGGCCTAGCATTCTGTTTGGGGAGGTAGGAAGTGAAGTGGAGGGAGTGGGGAGTGAAATGGAAAGTCCTGGGATTAGGGAAAGTGAGAGTGACGTGGGTGAGTCATTGCTCTCCCTACGCAGTGTGAGGCGGCAGAGTGGATCACGTGGGCCAGTGCGGGTGCGTTCATTATCACGTGGGGTTGTGAGGGAGGGGGAAGGTGGGAAGGAACCACTCCAAAGCACGTCTTATGCTCCTCAATATCCCCTAACACGTGGTCGAGCAAGGTTGCGTGAAAGAGCACGTGGTGTGGTAATGGAGGGGGAAGATGGGGAGGAACCATTCCCCAGCACGTCTTCTGCTCCCCAATATTCAACAATTTCATCCCCACAGCCCCCTAATGTTCCTCAAGGCCGTAAGGGTAAGGGAAAGGGAAAGGGTAAAGGTAGAGGGAAGAGGAGTGACAGTGGGGAAGCCCTCCCGCATCTCCTTTCTCCCCAACCTCCCCAACCAGGATCTCCTCCCCACCCAGACGAAGGCGGTGATGGGGACGAGGGATTTGTGTCGTGGGATTGGGAGGATGGGAGTGATTTTTCCCCCCTCATTCACCCCTTCACTGAGCGAGGGCGATCTGGCTGCATTGCACCAGGTATTCACTGTAATTCAAGCAGGTTGGATTTTTTCCACCTGTTTTTCAGTGAGGCCTTCATAGATCAGATCGTTTTTCAAACAAACCTGTTTGCAAGCGCCCAGCGCCTAGAAAGTGAAAGATTGGGAACAAGGAGTAGGCATTCTATGATTTATGATTACCCTGTCTCCATTCCAGAAATGTTCTTATTATTTGCCCTTGTCCTTTTGATGGGTATAATAAGAAAAAATAGAATTCCTGCTTACTGGACTAGGGACCCTGTTATGTTTTCCCCCATATTTGGTCAAGTGATGAGCCGTAATCGGTTTCAACAAATTCTAAGTCGCCTCCATATTTATGATGCTAATGACCCTGCAAATGCAAACAACACTGACAAAATGAGGCGAATTAGGCTGGTCTTTGATCACCTCAGGCAAACCTTTCGATCCTAATTCTATCCCTATAGAGATCTCGTCATAGACGAGAGTCTCATGTTGTGGAGAAGCAATATTTCATTCAGACAGTATATACCCAGCAAAAGGCACCGTTTTGGGTTCAAGATCTTTGTTATGTGTGACTGTAGGACTGGACATAGTCTTGTACACCGGTGCACAGACAGACATAATAGAAGATCGAAGTACCAGTATAGGACTTTCGGGAGCAGTGGTAAAGACGATGATACAAGACTACCTTCATCGTGGTCACGTTCTCTACCTCGACAACTGGTACACTAGCCCTCTTCTCGCTCGTTATCTTCACACACATGAAACGGGAGTCTGTGGAACCGTAAAGGTGCCCCGGCGTCACATGGTCAAGGTAGGGCGGAAACTTGCAAGGAGTGAGGTTGTCTTCTTCAAAGCCAACAACATCCTTGCAACAATGTGGAACCACAACAGAGAAGTAAGCCTCTTGTCCACGGTTCACCGCCCCTTGATGCACCGTACTGATTCTGTTGATTACCATAGCGAGAGCAGGCGTCGTGTTTGGAAACCTGAGTGTGTAATGGATTACAATATAAACATGCCCCTCGTGGACCAGTCTGACTCCATGATATCGACGGTAGAGTGTGCCAGGACCACGATGAAGTGGTATAAAAAACTGTTCTTTCACTTGCTTGATATCACTGCTCTGAATTGCCACCACCTTCACGCCATGACCACAGGAGTTCAGGAAACCTTTGAAGGGTTTGTGAGGGAGCTCACACGAGAAATCTTTGCACGGTATGCTGTTGAAAGGCCCCAACAGCGCACCCGCACTGCCCCTATTACCCAGACTCCCCAGAGAATATCCGGCCGCCATTTCCCCACTCCTATCCCTCCCCAGCCCAACAGACCTAGGCCCCAGCGCAGGTGTCACGTGTGCAGTAATTCCCAGGTGAGACTCACGACACAGAGGAAGGACACCCGCTATGAGTGCGTGCAGTGTGACGTGGGTCTGTGTATTCACCCATGTTTTAGTGAATATCACACGTTGCTGCAATTTTAGCATGGTGTGAATGCGAAAGGACGCTGAAATTATGAGGTAAATGCGACAGACAGACGCTCTGTGAAAATATCAGTCATGTGGATCGCCAAATATTAGTATAAAGTGCCTACGGGTAGAACATAAGTGAAAACATTGGGTGTAAGTATATAAATCTGCCCTAAGTTGAAACTTACATAGAGAGGGTTGTTTGATGCGATATTCTGTCGCTCAGTGCAATAAATACGGCCCCTTATTATATATTTCTTATTATGTGACATTCTTACGGGTATGATATAAGTTCAAATTATTGTATATGATGATGTATATTCTAAGTCAAATATTCATAGCGTGTGTATAAAGATAAGATTTCCTGACGCTTAGTCGAATGAATAAGGCACGTATTAGTCAAAATAAAAGTCAGCAAGTGATAAAGTGAATAATTAGTATATAAGTGTGTGAGTGAATTAGTATATAAGTGTGTGAGTATTATGTATGACGAAACATTCCTTGCGAGGGTATTTTCAGGCGATATTCTCACGCTCACTTGAATAAATAATGGCAGTAAGTATGTACAGTGCATTCTAGGGGTGTAAACGTGTGTAATGTAAGTGGGAAAATATAATTGGAGTGAATAAATAAAGTAGATGATGAAACACGAGTGTTTGAGATCGTGGTTGCTACGTGAATAGGCGCTAGCATATCGCTAAATGCCCTCGTAATGAATGAAAATAATTGAAAACCTTCACAGTGGTGGAGGAAAGGTTCTATGTAAATGGGAAAATAATTGGAAACTTATAAAACAATTTGGTATGTTGAAATACGAGTCATAGCGAGTGTGCTTACTAAGCTGATAAACTTATGCTGCATGTCATCATAATGAATGAAAACATCTGAAAACACTTACAAACAGTTGTAATTGGTAAATTGTCATTGAAACAGAAGTATACAAGTAGAAAAAATGATAGGTTGACTCATACCAGAAACTTAGCATATAGCATGTTACGACTCGGACCTAACTCGCTATGCTCGCGCGATGGTACAATGCTTATTTTTCCTATATATGTGTCTGAAATCCATTATATTGTTACTGTTATTGCTTATTAGTTCAAATTCAATAAATGTAGAGGTGTTGTGTGTTGTTTGTCCCATTATTCCTTACCACAGAAAACGTAAACGCATATCCAGCCCATTACAGAATACGATACCTGCGGGGGGAAACCGCACCTGTACAGACCACTTATAGACCGCAGAGACCACTTTCTTCATGATTTTCCATCGTTTCTCGACCTAAGCGGAAGTTTTAGAAGAAAAAAATTTTTTCCAAAAAGGTTCGGGACTGGGGGATGTCATAGGTGCGGAAAGGCTCGGGATGTGACGGGTTAATAATGAAAAATCATTTAGTCTAACCTGGTACAGAGCTTGACTCATATAAAGATACTAATTTAGGTAATGCCACTGGCCGTGTTGGTTCGGTACGGAGCGCCGATGTCGCACGTCTGCCTCCTTTGACTCCCGCTGTGTGTGTGTGTGTGTGTGTGTGTGCGCGCGCACTCTTCGTGCACCATCAGGATGTCTCATCGATGTTTTCATATGACCTGTTTTTCCTTTATTTGTGAAGTCTTTTCAAAGGAATTTATGTAATTCATTTAATTTTCTAGAGAGCTGCAGATTTTTCCTTCGAAATCCTCAGACAAATTTTTATTGAAGGACTAACGCCATTCGACAGCTATATTGTGTTCGAGGTGTCATTCTTTTATTTGTTGATAATAAACTGATGAGACAGGTGCTGCAGGTGCCAACGATTATTTTATTCAGTGTTGAATTTGTTACATCTGATACATATTTTTTTTATTTTGCAGTAAGTAATTCAGTTTTAGGCTATAAAAGTAAACTATGGAATTGAAGCACATGCAAAATACCGTGTGTAAATACATAAAAGAGAAGCAGACACTTGTGTGACAGCCAGAAACCATCTGTGTTACAAGCCCGTGTAAAGAGTGGTGGGCGTGGGAGCTTCATTCATTGAAGAAATGCTATGTCGTATCATTGGTTGCCGGAAGTAACAACCTTCCATAACCCTGAAAAAAGTGTATCCCTTTCACGGTGCCCAACTGTACATTACATCTTGAATCCAACAACGTAATTAGTGAACGACTGTAGGGTACTCGTCACAAAAGACCCACTGTTGTACTCAATCTCATTACTCATGCAGTCCATCAGTAATTTGAACAACATGGATAAGCACATGAAATAACCCTTGATAATTCTATATCCTGTGACACCATTCCCTGTCATCCAAAATCCCTTGCTACTTCCTAACATCTTTTGTTCCTCTGATCTCCTCATATCTCAGCAACAGAAATTAAAGGGTAAAGGCAATTTATGTATATTCCAGTCTCCATTAAATTAATGTCGGTGTACCACAAGGATCAGTCCTGGCTCTAGAGCCGTTCGTTATGAACAGTACTGATCTCTTGTTGATAGTGGCAACCATCATCCATCCACCTGCTGTAGTGCTCCCTGCTTCCTCCTTCATTATTATGACTCTTTTTCTGTCTGCCCCATTCACATAGTTAGGCCTGGGCATTGGGGGCTATAGCCCCAAAGATTTCATGAATAGCCCCGGATCTCATTTTCTTTCTTACAAAAATAAGAATAACCCCAGCCACGACCAACACAAAATTTTAATTTTTGTTGTTAGTACTAGAAGTGATAGATCTCTTACGCAAATGCATCGGTTTGATCCCGTGCGGTTCACGTTCGCTCCTATTACATATTTACGACCACTCGCCAGTCGGCCATCAGTCACTTAGTGGTGCCATCCCACGCACACATGAGAGAGAGAGAGAGAGAGAGAGAGAGAGAGCGCAGGTTACAGGACTTGTTGACATCTGATGGTAGCTAGCAAGACTTGAGGCTATGGATATAATAAGCTTTTTTCAAAAAGAGAGGGGACCAAGGAAATGAGAAGCAGCCTGCAAGGCTAGAGGAGGCGGAGAAAGAGTTACTTCCTGTTGTTGCTGTAGCAGCAGGTGAGACAGGACGGGTGATTGCCGCTGCCTCTATATCGTTTACAAGCTCAGGTTGGTTAAGCAGAGGGTTCTTTAGCCAGTAGCTAGTCTAGCTCAGTGGTTTTCAAACGTTTTTGCCACACAAGGCACACCAAGTATGAAAGGCAGACTTTTGATTATAGCTATTGTATGTAAATCAATCATCAGATAATTCCAAGGCACGCCAGTTTCAGAACCACTGGAATGGCTAGCCTGTACTCACTGTGATAGTGTAATAATAATACAAAGTAAATTGCTCCATCTTCCTGTTGGAAGAAAAGTCTACTCAGTGAGTGTCACTTTTAATTATTTAGAGGAAAAAAATCGACCTATTATTTGAGCGTGTTTTGTATGATTTCCCTATAGACATTGGTGTGCCGACAGTGCCATCCAAAGATGACTAGCTAGTTAATGTGTGTGTGTGTATAGCTAGCCTGCACTCACTGTGATTTTGTAATATCTATCTATCGCCAGACGCCTCAACCCCGTTTGGGGTGGCCACAAACAAATCGCCTCCAAGTCGCCCTGTCCCCGCCATTTCACTGCCCTGCTCCCAACTCACATCCCACTCTCTCATATACCTCTCCACCCCATCCCTCCATCTCATCCTCGGCCTCCCCCTCCCTCTTCCCCCCTCCACCTCACTCACATACACTCTCTTCGTCAGTCTTTCACCCTCCATCCTCTCCACATGGCCAAACCACCTCAGTGTGTTCCTCATAACGCTTCCTGTCACATCCACATCAACACCACAACGCTCCTTTATATCCTCATTCGTCAACCTGTTTCTCCATGTGACTCCACAGGCTCCTCTTAAATAACTCATTTCCACTGCTCTCACTCTTGACTTGTGTCCTTCCAACAACGTCCAAGCTTCACTTCCGTACGTTAGAGTTGGTATCACAATACTGTCATGTAGTAACTTACTTCCATGCTCACTTCCCTGTTTTTTATCACTGCTTTCAAAGAACCAGCAACTTTTCTTCCCTGCTGTACCCTTTCAAGCGCTTCACCCTCCAAACCTCCATCCTTACTCATCACACTACCCAAGTACTTAAACGTACTCACATTTTCCAATTCCTCACCATCCAACCTCGCTGTACATTCACTGACTTCACCTCTCTCAAAGACCATCACTTTACTCTTCCCTACATTCACCTTCAGATTCCGTTTCTTACATACTCTCCCAAACTCATCCACCAAGCCTTGCAACTCCCTTTCGTCTTCACTCAACAACACAGTATCATCTGCTAACAACAGTACAGGGAGTTTCCAAACACTATCCTCTCTCACCAGGGCCACTCCAACATCCACTACCCTACCTTGTACCTCTTTTATTACCCCATCCATGTACAGATTGAACAGCCATGGAGACATGACACATCCCTGTTTCAACCCAACTTTCAAAGAGAAAAATTAACTTAGGTCACCATCCACACGCACTGCAGCTTTCGCACCATCGTACATACTCTTCACAGCATTCAACAACTTCCCATCTACTCCATATATTCTTAACACTTTCCACAATAATATTATTATTAATATTATTTACAAAGTAAATTGCTTCATCTTATACGGAGAAAAAGTCTACTCAGCCATTGCCACTATCAGTTATTTAGAAAAAAAAAATCGACCCATTATTTGAGTGTGTTTTGTATGATTTTCCCTTACACATTAGTGTGTCCCTCAAAGATGACTAGTTAATTAGTTAATGTGTGTGTGTGTGTGTGTGTGTGTGTGTGTGTGTGTGTGTGTGTGTGTGTGTGTGTGTGTGTGTGTGTGTGTGTGCAATAAGCAATTAATAATGATACATTTATTTCTATAGTGCATCACATTTAATAACTAAAATGTAGCTCATAACATTTCATAGAGGAGAATTAAAAAGGCAGGTGCGGGCGCCCACCATTCACCCACTTAGTGTAGTGGTACGCTGTTTTTAGGGCAGCTATACATTAAGTGGTAGGCCAAATGATTTCCTGTAAATCAGGAAAGCATTTACAGCGCTGGGTGGTAACCTTATACCCAACCAACACGTGTTCTCTACGTGACAACAAGTGGATTGGTGGAGATTAGTGTCCCTCCTTAGAAAACATCTAACTAAAAATACGAACAAGAAGCCTCGGACCAGGACTGACCAAAAGGTGACGACTAAGGACCGAACAAAGGACATGGTACGGATAGCAGCATCGAATGTAAGGGGTGCAAATGATGAGGTGAAAGAAAGAGAGATTGTCCAGAAGCTTGAGGTTGCAAAAGTAGATGTATGCGGATTAACTGAAACTCAATGGTGAGGGAAGACTGTGGGAGAATGGGAGTATGGACGGGATATATGCACAGGAGTAGGTGAGAATGAGAGGGCAAAACAAGGAGTATGTATTGTTGTGAGTAACAGATGGAAGGAGGGTATAAGAGTATGGATCAGTTGGCTCAAAGATTGTGTGGGTAAAACTGAAAGTTGGGCTACAAATGTGGGCGATTGTGTGCGTTTATGCGCCAACACAAGATCGTGCAAGCAGAGTGAGAGAAGAGTTCTGGACAAATGTGAAAACGTGCATGGAAAAGTTTGAAAGGAATGAGAGTGTTTTTAATTGGAGATATGAATGGAAAAGTAGGGAATGTGAAGGTGGGTGGAGTAGTTGGTGAGTGGGGTGTGCCTGCATAGACAAATGAGAATGGCAGTGCTTCAGTGGATATTTGTGCCAGGAGGGGGTTGGTGATAGCCAATACCCTCTTCAGGCACATGATAATCCATATGTATACGTGGTGAGTGATGAGTAGCGTGGGTGATGAACTGAATGATTGAAGGCAATGATTGATTATGTGTGTATGTGGATGAAAGGATGAGGTGTGTAATGGATGCAAGAGTATATAGAGTAGTGATGCATCGGATATCCGCCTCTGCCTTCACCTCTGCGGAGCCTCCGCAGTGAAAATAATGTCCACATTAGTATCCGCATCCGCGTATTCAGACAACAAAAGCTCCACATCATTATCAGCCACCGCGTCAAAGAATCCCAGAGGTTGCTGATCTCCACCCATCCAGTATTTCTCCTTTCTCTTTTTGTCATAATTCTTTTTCTCTCTCCTTTTCATCCACAACTCTCCGTTCCTCTCACCTACCAGTCCCTCTTACTCTTTATGTTTTCTTCTCTATTAGCTCTCTTCCTTCCTCCGTCTCTCACTGTTCCTCTTCTCTCTCTCTCTCTCTCTCTCTCAATCTGTTGCAATAGTTACACGTGCTGTGTTAATATATAGGCATATCTGGACTAAAGCCAATATTATTTCACAATGTGTAAAAAATTTCGCGTCCGTGTCCGCAACCACGGACATGGAGGTAAAAATAATCTGCAATTGTGTCCACATCCGCAAAATTTAATATCTTAACCTCCGCAGTTTTATCCACAACTGCATTTTATGAGAAATAGATATCCGGCTCTGCCTCCGCCTCCGCGGAGCTCTAAAATTTTGTAACCGATACATCACTAATATAAAGATTGGTCAGAATCAAAGTCCAAATGAAATGGAGAAATAGAAGAAGGGGAGGACAGGAAGTACAATATGCAAGGAGGGTGGAAAGGTTGCAAGAGGATGAAAAAAGGCAGAATATAAGAGAGTAGTGGAGGAGTGATTGGGTAAATATCGATTGGAGAAGATGGGGGACGTGGAAGGTGTGTGCAAGATATTCACAGAAGAAATCTGTGCAGGATGTGAGGTGATGTGTAGGGGGAAGGGAAGACAAAAAGGGGTGCAGGGAACAGCATAGTGGAATGAAGAGGTGAGAGAGGCTGTGGCACAAAAGAAGAAAGCATATATTGCGTGGATGAGAAACAGGGGTGTGGAAGAAGTTGAGAGACTGAAGAAAGAGATATATGTAGAAAGGAAGAGAGAGATGAAAAGATTAGTAGGAGAGAGTATGAAGAGAGTGGATGAGGAATTTGGAAGGAATTTGAGTGTAAAACAGAGGGAATTTAAGAAAATGTTCTGGAAAGAGGTAAAGAGAGTTAGACAGAGTGCCAAAGAAGTTAGTTGGGGATTGAAAGTTAAAAATGATAGTTAACTGGTGGAGAAGGGAGAAAAAGTGAGCAGATGGAGAGAACACTTTAAGGAATTGTTGAACATGGAGAATGAAAGTAATGTGAGTATAAGTGGATGGGGAATGGCTGGGAGAAGGAGGGATGTGTGAAGAAAGGAAGAAATCAGAAGGAAGGAAGTTGTGGAAGCAGTGAAGAAAGTTAAAATGGGGAAAGCCCCAGGAATTGATGGAGTGTGTGGTGAAATGCTGAAGCATGGGGGAGAAATAGTAGTAGAATGGAATGGAAGATGTGCAGATTGGCCTTGGAGGAAGGTAGAGTCCCCGGATGATTCGAAGTCAGGTATAATGATTCCTTTGTACAAAGGAAAAGAGGAAAAAGAAGTGTGTGGTTATCATAGGGGCACATGACTTCTTAGTGTAATGGGAACTGTATATGATAGGATACTTAATGACAGAGTTAGGGAAATAACAGAGGAATTAGTTGGAGGAAGAGGTTGTGTAGATCAGATATTCATTCTTAGATCTTTGGAGGAAAAGTTTCTAGAGAAGGGAAAGAAGTTGTATGCGCCGTTCATGGATTTGGAGAAAGCATACGACAGGGTGGATAGACAAGGATTGTGGAAAGTATTAAGAATATATGCAGTAGATGGAAAGTTGTTGAAGGCCGTGAAGAGTACTGTATGTACAAGGGTGCTATGGGTGCAGTGTGTGTGGATAGTGAACTGAGTGAATTTTTCTATTTGACAGTTTAATTGAAGCAAGGATGTCTCCGTAGTTGTTCAATCTGTATATGGATGGGGTTATAAAAGAGGTACAATGTAGGGCAGTGGATGTTGGAGCGGACTTGGTGAGAGAGGGCAGTGTTCAGAAACTCCTTGTAATGTTGTCTGCAGATGATACTGTGTTGGTAAGTGAAGACAAAGGGGAGCTGCAAGGCTTGGTGGACGAGTTTGGGAGAGTGTACAAGAAATGGAATATAAAAAATTATGGTCTTCTATAGAAATGAAGTCAGTGAATGTACAGTGAGGTTGCATCAGGAGGAAACGGAATATGTGAGTGCGTTTAAGTACTTGGGTAGTGTGAAGAGTAAGGATGGAAATTTAGAGGGTGAAGTGCTTGAAAGGGTACAACAAGGAAGAAAGGTTGCTGGTTCCTTGAAAGCAGTGATAAGAAACCGGAAAGTGAGCATGGAAGTGAAAAAGTTACTATATGACAATATTGTGATATCAACTCTAACGTATGGAAGTGAAGCTTTGACCTTGTTGGAGGGACAGAAGTAAAGATTGAGAGCAGTGGAAATGAGTTATTTGAGAGGAGCATGTGGAGTCACATGGAAAGACAAACTGACATATGAGGAAGTGAAGGAATGTTGTGGTGTGAATATGGATGTGATAGGAAGCGTTAGGAGAATAACACTGAGGTGGTCAGCCATGTGGAGGGGGTGGAGAGTAAGAGACTGACGAGGAGACTGTATGTGAGTCAGGTGAAGGGGAGGAAAGGGAGAGGGAGGCCAAGGATGGGATGGAGCGATGGAGTGGAGAGGTATATGAGAGAGGGGGGTGTAAGCTGGGAGCAGGGCAATGAAATGGAGGGGGACAAGGCGCCATTAAGGCGATTTGCTTGTGGCCAGCTCTTACGGGATTAAGGCGTCTGGCAATATATAGATAGATAGACAGATAGACACATAGATGTAAATGAAAGGCATGAAAGACAAGGTGATGATTAAATTAGACACATGTCATAACAGGTGTGAATAAATCAAATGTAGACTAATACAAGTGTTCGTGGGCCCTTCGGGCCCCTCGCACTTGCTCCTGCAGAGGGATCTCGCACCACTGTAGTTAATTTTACTTGTACCTATGGACAAAAAATTCTACGGAGATCCTATTCCAGGCGCCTGGACCGGCGTTTTTTCTTCAAAATGTGATCGCTCGTTAAATACAGTAAAAGTTTCTTCAATCGTGATGGGACCAAGTTTTTTCACGCCAGTGAATTTTTTGCGATTTTTGTGCCAATTTTAGTGCGATTTGAATGTGTAGTTTCGGCTGCCCAAAATACACACACACACACACACACACACACACACACACACACACACACACACACACACACACACACACACACACGACTAGTGCTATAGTATTAGATAGGACAATAAAACGAAAATGCTGTGTAAAGGATAGTGATTAGTAAAATATGTAGAAATAAAGTAAAAAAAATGTTAACTAGGTAAATCACTCAGCAAATGAATCAGTTGTTAGAGTTGTTGTGAGTTTTGTTGTGGGTAGATAAAAGTAAATGCCTAAAACCTGTCATTTACTACTCCTTCACAGACGAGCCAGGGAAAAGAGACGAGGGGTAAAAAGGAGAGGGCTCTAATAAGACAGATTTAGGAAGCCCAGACACAAGTCCAAAGCAAGTAAAAGGTATCCAGTTTCCTTCCCAACAATTTGGACTTCAGGAGAGGTACTTTCATAGGAGCTGGTACGACATTTATAACTGGCTAGAGTAGTCAGTCAGCCAAAATTCCGCCTTCTGCTTCTGCTGCAGACTATTCAGCAAGCAGCAATGTAGGCAAAAGAAAGATGGCCTAGTTTCTACTGCCTACAACAACTGTCAGGACTCCATATTATAATTACAAATCATAATAGATAATTAGATAGATAGAGAGACAGATAGAAGCAGGAAGTCAGATGATGAGAAGGTATTGTGTCTGCGAGAATCAAGCAATGCTAAACATGCTTACACACTCTTAACTCAAGAAATGCTTTATAGGCACACGACAGCGCCTCGTGACCATACACACACATACACACATAGTCACACACAGGCTTCTAGAACTTTCCAACCACAGTGAACACACGTGACACGACCCCTGCTACACCAGAATTTAGGAGAGTTCAGAAGGAGAGAGGCCATAGAATCGGCAGGTAGTGGGGAGAAAGGCTTAGCAACTTGGAAGAGAGAGAGACAGAGCGAGACAGGGAGGTAGCTAGCAGGACTCTATTTATACTCACTCGTGTGTGAGAGACTTTGTTAATATTTCCAAGACAAATAAAAATAGTCCCATACTCTTCTTTACCTCTCCTGTCATTGCATGACAAATGGGAACCAAGAGTATCTACTTACAAACAACTCAAGTATAACAACCGCTCGTCCACAAGTCTAATAGATAACTTCTCTACAAGTAACTACAAAGTCCTTTTTGTTACATTTGGTAGCAGCGAACGTATACGAACCTCGTCTATGAATCAACAGTGAATTCCTACAAAATATCAAGATTGAAAACAAAAAAATACCTCTCACAACCAACAACTCACAACCAGCTCCTGACAGTATTCTCTCCAACCCCCCCTCCGTCTCCACGATCATCACGCTAATTTAGAAGTGATCACACGAAGCCTTGCAAGTAGTTTAACAAAGTACTGATACAAACAATCTTGCAATTTCTACGACGAACTAACGAACTACAACCATCTACAATCAACTACAAGTAACAACTCCACGAGTCGTCTGTATAATCTACACGCACCTACAAGTAGCAGCAGTCTTCATCCCACAACGAGTAAATCACAAGAAAAAAGGACCGAGAATAAATCAAGAAAGAAAAAACAAAGCAAACAAACGAAGAGTGAGACATGACTCACAACTCACAACCACCAGACCTCACCCTCCTCTCTCTGCTACATCCACCCAACCTCCACCGCTGACGCAGGAGTGAAGAGGTCAAGACGATGAAGCAAATAGCAAGCCCATATTCACAACTCATCTTAATCACTCATCTTCACTCAAGTTACTCATCGCTACTCGTTTACTCACCACAGCTACCAGTGTGGAAAGTCGATGTCACCATACGTGTGCCGAGACGACGGCAAGCCGTGTGTCTGACACCACACAACACGCCAATCAACCCGTGAATAACGCTGTCACCACGTGCAACACCACTCATACCATTCCCACCACGGCAAAAATTAGTGAGTTACATAGTTACTTCATTTATACAATACACAGTGATAGACATAAAAATGCTGCACAAACATATAAAACTTGCTGTATAATTACAACTTACATACACATACTTACTTCAATTATCTTCATAATTCAGTCATTAAATACTTGCACCAACATTAAATATTCTACACTGTATATATTCATTCATTTATTATAGCATTTATTTACTACCAACGAGTGTTACCATTTATACCTACATAAAATACGTGTTGCATACATAGAGCTATACATTATTACATCTACAAAGTGATAAAGAAAATATACCATCACAGTTACTCAGTGAGCAATTAAAAGAACTGTATTAAACATTTATTAATTAAAGCTACCTAGTGGAAACAGACAAATTAAGTTACAAGGAATATCAGGAAAAAAAAAAAAATGGCCAACACAAATGACGTTAGCAAGAGTGAACATCTTCAACACAATCGTGAAGACAAAGATTTCCACACAGTGCTGACACATATATTGCCCACGATAGGTACAAGTGAACAACAAGTCAGTGTATATAGTTAATACTGTATATAGTGTATATATATTTTTTTTATATAAAATAAAAAAAATATGGGGTTATATAATATCATTTTCAGTAATATCTGTGCAATATAAACTAAACCTTACAAAAGGATTCCAAGGAAATTAGCCAGCAATTATGCAACCATGAACAACACAGAAAGGGCGTAGACAAACGAAGAAAAACAAACTATAGAAAATCAATTAAAAAAAAAAAAATAAAGTAAGATCACATAACAAACAAATGAAAATAAGTGTAAGTGTTACTACAAATGCCAAAATACCACATAAACTACAAACAAAAAAGCAAATTGTTGTCTCCACAAGCAAGTGGCATGGCACATCATCACTATCATCGACCGCAGCATGACCAGATTCAATGTCAGGACTGCAATTATTACAATTATGTAACTACAAACAATATGTAACAATTATGTAACGACAAACGATTGCATTATGTTACACTTGCTACATTTATGTAAGTACAAACAATATGTAACAATTATGTAACAGTTCATTAACAAGATGTAACTTTTATGTAACTTTAACTACAATTGTGTAACTACAAACAATATGTAACAATTATGTAACAGTTGCATTAACAAGATGTAACTTTTATGTAACTTTAACTACAATTATGTAACTACAAACAATATGTAACAATTATGTAACAGTTGCATTAACAAGATGTAACTTTTATGTAACTTTAACTACAGTTATAAGGCCAACAAAATTATGTAACAGTTGCATTAACAAAATGTAACTACAATTATAAGGCCAACACAATTATGCATTACCACAATATTATGTAACAATTCATAAAATGTTACAATTATGTATTACTACAATGTTACTACCATGTAACAATTACAATACAATTATGTAACAATTCACATTGTTACAATTATGTATTACCACAATTCTGTATTACCAGAATCATCTTACAAATTAGGTGAAATATTAGACGTTACTTAAGGGATAACTCAATATGTAATGTATAACCTAGCAGTATTACCATTGCACAATTATATGTGTATGTCTGTTATACATACACGTCTTACAAAATGTCATACAACAACCATTGCATTTATTCAAATATGTATACAACTTGTTTAAAATGTAATATTACTGAATAATTGCTATTTACTATGAATGTTATATGTATACAATATTATAATCAATATTATGTACTAATAGATTAGCATATGTCAATGATGATTGCTGTTGGAGGACCTCCAGCGGCGTATGCCGAGCATATGTCAGGACTCCATATTATAATTACAATTCATAATAGATAATTAGATAGATAGAGAGACAGATAGAAGCAGGAAGTCAGATGATGAGAAGGTATTGTGTCTGCGAGAATCAAGCAATGCTAAACATGCTTACACACTCTTAACTCAAGGAATGCTTTATAGGCACACGACAGCGCCTCGTGACCATACACACACATACACACATAGTCACACACAGGCTTCTAGAACTTTCCAACCACAGTGAACACACGTGACACGACCCCTGCTACACCAGAATTTAGGAAAGAGAGCTCAGAAGGAGAGAGGCCATAGAAACGGCAGGTAGTGGGGAGAAAGGCTTAGCAACTTGGAAGAGAGAGAGAGACAGAGCGAGACAGGGAGGTAGCTAGCGGGACTCTACTTATACTCACTCGTGTGTGAGAGACTTTGTTAATATTTCCAAGACAAATAAAAATAGTCCCATACTCTTCTTTACCTCTCCTGTCATTGCATGACAAATGGGAACCAAGATTATCTACTTACAAACAACTCAAGTATAACAACCGCTCGTCCACAAGTCTAATAGATAACTTCTCTACAAGTAACTACAAAGTCTTTTTATGACACAACTGGAAAAGGACTCTGGATTTGTTTAGTGACCATGAGAAGACATCATTACATAAGGCCTCCATGGTGGCATGGATGAGCTATAAAGCAAGCAAAGTTCATGGTGATGTAGCTGAGCATCTACAAACTGCTATTGTAGCTGAGATCAGTGAAAGAAGGGAGTATTTATGCTGCATTATTTCGATTACTCTCTTTCTAGCCAAACAGGGCATTTCTTTTCGTGGCCACAGTGAAACAGATGACAGCTTCAACCAAGGGAACTTCTTTGAATGTATGCAGCTGCTGCAAAAGTTTAGCTCTTTCCTGCACAGATACAAAGCTCCTGCCAATTGTACATACCTCTCGTCTTATTCTCACAATGAATTAATCGGATGTTGCTCCACAGACGTCACGGCACAGATTATTCAAGAGGTAAAGGAATCAAAGATCTTTGCGGTAATGGAGGACGAAGCCAAGGATAGGCACACAGAACAGCTCGTTGTATGCGTGCATTGTGTTCCACCAGAAGGTAACATCAAGGAAAGTTTCCTTTGCTTGAAGAAACTGCATGGCTATTATGCAAAAGTGATCACAAATGCAGTCGAGCAGGTTCTTGTGTCCAACAACAATGCTGACTTGATAGTTGTCGCCCAAACATATGACGGTGTAGCAGTGATGAGTGGATCTGTTCGAGGGTGCAAGCTCGTTTCCGGGAAAAACATCCAGAGGCTGCCTATGTGCATTACTACTGCATGCATATGACCTAAACCTGGTCCTCTGCCGGACCTGCAAGGCCATTCCTGAAGCCAGTGATTTTTTTATCTGCTTAAAAATCTCTACTCATTTTTCAGGGTACCTACAGTAGAAGACCCACCGACATGTCGTAAAAATACCCCCGCTAATACCAATACACCAGTCCTGTATGAGACAGCCCTAGCATGTATTCAATATGGATGGTGGGTTTTAGCGCCGAAGTGGTGACATGTAGAGGTGTATGGTATATTGGAGGACTGCTGGGCCTTGATAGCAGGCTGTGAAGCCTATGCCCAGAGTCAGACACATAAAAAAAAAAAAAAAAAAAACGACCAGTTTGCTGCTGTTCAGAAAGAGCTCCACATTGAGCAGAGAGAGCATGTACGAGTACACATATCAAACACCCGATGGCCATATCAGTTGTCCTCTGATAATGCACTCCTGAAAAATTTTCCTGCTGTCATGAAATCTCTTCAGAAGATCAGAACACCAGCAGCACTAAGTCTGCATTCAAAAGTATCCAAACTCTCTGTGGTCTACTTGTTGGTTGTGTTCAAAAAGTTTCTTGGCATCACTGAAGGGTTTCACAACTTTCTTCAGAAAGAAACCGTCAACTTGGCACTGGCAGTGCACTACAAAAGTGCAGTCCATGGCACCCTGGTTAGCCAGAGAACTGCACAGGTGGCTGAAGAGATCTATGCCATGACAAAGGCAGCATGTTAGGAGAACAACATTCAGGAGTTTTCTGTCCGAGAAGAAAACAGAAGATGGATGGCTTTGTTATGAAAGTGTCCTGCTTAATGATGCAGAATATCTCAAGCAGAGACTTTTCTACCTTTGCATCGATCGAATGACCAATGAGCTGGAGAATCGTTTTTCTAGTGTCGGGAGAGAAGTCCTGATTGGCATCCAAGCATGTCACTCAGCCTCTGAAACCTTCCTGTGAATGCACTCCCTTGTGAAACTAGCCTCGCAATACAACATCCAACTAGTCCCAGAAGAGGTCATGGTGACATAAAGCTATTCGAGCAGGAAGGGGTCAGAAGCCATCCCAGACATTCTGAATGTGTTCAAGTTCCTTGACCCCATGATGTTCCCATCACTGAAGACTATCTTACAGGCCCTTACCATTCTGGTCAGTAGCTGCAGTTGTGAGCGATCATTTAGTGCTCTTCGCCAACTGCATACTTGGCTTAGGCGCACCATGGGCCAGAAGCTCAATGACCTGGCAGCGTTGTCAATCAAGAGAGAGTTGGTTAAAAGCCTTCATTATGACAAAGTGATTGACACATTCACCCAACTAAAGTCAAGATGCCTCATCCTGATCCTTCCTCCCCCCCAAAAAAAAAAAAAAGAATATATTAATTCTAAGTATAAAAGAAATTGATAAATAACACGTTCTTATGATCTAATCATCACATCAGAAAATGAGAGATTTGGTTAGATGTTGCTTGGCATATGCTGATTGCATCCTATTTATGAGCAGGACAGAAGAGAGGAGAGGATTGGAGGAGAAAGTAGAGGAGATGAGGAGTACAACAGACAGATGAGACACCAAAACAGCTTCTGGAGAGGTGAAGAGGGGAGTATCGGATGGACATGACAGAGTTAACACAGTTGTGTCACAACTCAGACTACCCATTTTATTTTTAATTCATGTTGCTAAAGTTAGCCTAAACACCTGACCGGAACCTTTTGGTAGAGCACAGTACTGCCTCACATCTTTCTCTAAATTAACTTGAAAATTATCCGGTGAAAATCTAAAGATTTCTGGGCTGGGCTAAGCCCCCACTGTTTCAAGATCCTAAATGCGCTCCTGGTCTGCCCTCCTTCCTTCCTGTTTCTCTCACCTTTTCTGTCACTTTTTATTTCTCTTCTTTCCTTTTCAAGTGGCTGTACATTGAGTGACAAGCCAAATGGTTTCCCGTAAGCCAGGAAGTAATTGACAATGCTGGTTGGTAACCATATAACCAACCCATACGCGTTCCCTACGTGTCAACAAGTGGGCTGGTGGAGGGTTAGTGCCCCTCCCCGTAAGACAACTAACTAAGTCAAATGGGTACCCCTTACAGGACTATGTCAGCTGGCGATTGATAGGTAGAAGATCTTTTGTCTGTCACCCATTATCTCACTCCCTGAGGACTCAACGCCTCGCATTTCCTTTACACTTAACCACCCATTCACAAAGTTTGATATCTCCAACACTTAACTCAGCACAGAAATATCCATAAATTAAAACTTATTTAAGTTCCCTGAATGGGGAGATGACATTATCTCGTTTCATGGTAGGAGGACCAAATAAATTCCAGGTAACTAACAGACAGATATTGCCCGACTCTACATCGCCTTAAATGCAACCAAAATTCCTATTTCTAAACTGAAATTCTTAACAGTACACTCAGTTGGGCCTCTCACGTTAGAGCACTTGCTAAAACCGCCTCAGACAAACTTTGATTTCTGAACAGAGCCCTTAACTTCTTTACTGACGAGCAAGGGTAATGTGCGCTCTCATCTCGAATATTGCTCACTCTTGTGGAGCGGATGTGGAGAGGTTGCACTAAAACAACTGGACAAAACTCAAAGCATACCTATATGAGTACTTAACAGCCATGCAGTTACAAATCAACTACGTCCACTTCCAGAAAGACGGGATGTTGGCTCCCGTCCATTATTTTACAAATACTTTCGTGATAAATGGTTAGACAACGTTGCATCCACTGTGCCACCACTCCACGTCGTCCCCTGTACTACAAGGGCATCTGGTAATGCTCAAGACTGTCACACTTCTGTATTGGAAAGCTTCTGCCTATCGGAAATCGTTTCTTCCCCAAACTTAAACCTACAGCAGTTCAAATCTAAATGTTAGTTATTTTTATGAATCAAGGAGACCTATAATCCGGTGTGTATTTTTTAATTTGTTTTTCTTTCCTCTATTCGTCTTATATTATTTAAAAAAAATCTCCCGTTGCCCTCCCTAGCTCTACTCTTGTGTTGTGGACAAAAACAACGTTTAGTTGCTGGAGAAAACTGATTGTGCCATATCACTTTCTCTGGAGAAAGAAGAAAGAAAACAGACAGTAGAATCTTCTCATGCGTCTGTTCTCCCTATAAAACCCTATCTCAGTTACGAGAGAGAGAGAGAGAGAGAGAGAGAGAGAGAGAGAGAGAGAGAGAGAGAGAAATACTAATGAATTTGACCACTGTCCCAGCATCATAAGAAGATTGTATTCTAAGTGACTTTTGAGATTTCGTAGCATACATTCCTAGGCATGTAATCTGCGCATTGCATGACAGTATAGTCTTGTACATTATTGACGCTGATATTTAAAATATTTATAAAACAACTGAACGTTAAAGTGTAAAGTGCAGAATAAATCATTAGGGACGGTCCTAAGAGGCCGCCTCTGCTGCCCAGAATACGATAATGACTTCCTCGGGCTTGCCGGTGCACAACCTGAAGGCATTCTTGCACTCACCAAAGGCGGATGAACATTTTGACTAAGAAGTTGTCTGCAATTCCTTTACCAGCTTATGACAAATTTGTATCACGAAATTCAAAGCCATGCAATTAAATCATGCAAAGTATGCGTTGTTTTTTAGTTTCAATCACATCAAATATTGTGGTTTTGTGCTGGTCGTCTATACTAACTAAATGGTGGTCTAGAAAAATGCCACAGACGAAAAATGGGAGCGCGAACCCAATAGATTTCACCCTCGGGATCCGCCAATGCATATTCTTGACTCAATATATGGCCATGACGGTGTGGCGAGAGTCGGACGGCAAAGACTACTTAGTATGCGGCCTGGCTGTACTAGAATTTGCCTTAGTCATTATATGTAACTGACTGATTTGTCGGTGAATACATCTGTGACATAATTACACACATATACTGTTATAATGTACTTGCACTAGCAGTTCCACCCGACGTTGTTTGGGTCAGTCAAAGCTGGGATGGCGCGAGAAATAAGTCAAATACTCTGGGTGACTAACCAACTCGGCTGGGTTGATCTTCGGCACGTGATCGCCTGTACAACAAACCATCGGCTGATCACGCTCCGTCCTCCCGCTTACTCACCACAAGAAATATGCCGACATAAGTAATTAATAAACAAAGTCTACCTGTAGCCTACATGCAAAGCATAAAAGCAATTGCATGACCCAGTATTTACTGCTCAGAATATGCGACAACAATACAGACATTTTTGTTATCATAACACCAGCCACTCCGAACATAAATGTGATATGTCTGTTCAACATATCAAGGCAGACTTTTCACAACATTCACAAGCTGACACTAACATAGAAATTTTTAGCTTGTAAATCTTCGAACTTGTCAGTCTTCACCACATTTATTTAGAGTACTTTAATTTTGTGAAGATATTTGCACATATAACTAATTATTAACTACCATATAATTCTTGTTTGCTTAGCCATGGCTAATTATGAGTAAAAGTGGGAAGAATGTGGAGAAGTACTGAGAATCAACTGATCAGTGTTTACGTTTGCTATCCAACAACAGCAGATTGGAAGGGGGCAAGACTGCTCCTAACCATTCATGAGGCAAAGTCATCCTGAAGGGTCCCGGTTGGATTCTGATGACGTCACAGTGTTGGACTTTTGTCCTCGCCTGGATAAGAAAATGGCACCCAAGTCAACATTATGATATAAAAGTCAACAAAAGTTAACTTCAGTTGACTTTTAATTCTCGCGAAATCATAGCTCATGTCCACAACACGTTGGACAACATTCCACGGCCCACTCACAGAAATTGCTCCCGGGCCTTACCCTATTTCTCGTCGCTTCTACCAACTTCCCAAGAAACCAACCCTGATACCAGGTTCGACTTTTGCATCCATTTACCTTTGAAAATTGGACATACTCTTGGGGATCAGATTGGAAGCTGTGTTCTCTCCCCCCAACATATAGGCTAATTTCTTATCGTGCCCATGACCTACTTGTTCCTTTACAGATATATATAAGAAATTTCATTCATTTTCCTTGAAAACTCTAAATGTTATATTGCAGAAGTTGAGGATGAGGCTGCATCTCCACGACGAATTTTAAACTGCAGTTCTTATGGTGCCTGCAACCTAACTCTGTTCCTTATACCCTTCCAAAATTTCATTCATATACCTGTCAAACTGTAGATATTTTCTTGCCGGGTCGGGACTGGGAGTTGGCGGCTGTGCCTCATCCCCAAATCCCCAAGCGTAGGTTATATGGCACCAGTTTTCTTTCACCTACGGCCATGTTAGGACGGGAATATGATCTCCCAACCCCGTGCGCTGTCCATACGATGCTCGTGACTCATACTCGTATAGATAACCAGCGTTGTACACTGGCCTGAAAATTGTGTTCGTGAATATTGTACAGACAGACTGATGTACAGACATTATGAATTACTGTAATGATCATTTCAGCTTAAGGACTTATGTCGTACCTAATTCTTGCTTCAGCCTGTGTCCCATATTCATCTTCGAGAGTGGCCCCGATCATCATTATCGGGGTATGATCTTGGTGAAATGTCACGGTCATACCTCAAACGGTAGGCCTAAACAGCCATTTCACGACACAGTCACGGTGGTGCTATGACACACAAAGTTATTGCTACGACATCCCACGACACCCTACGGAAGAGTCACGTTATCCTGACGACACACTGCTATCATCCCTCAGTTAATAAGTAACGGTTACTTTGACTCCACGTCACGCCAAGACATCGCCATGACATGCTACAAGCTATGACACGCTACGGAACCGCTAAGTTACCGCTAAGATTAACAGGACATATAACAATGCCTGTCGTAGGTATAACTTCGTGTGTCGTAGCGGGTCTTTGGGATCCGATCACCAAGTTATTGCTATGACATGTCAAGTCGCACCTACGTCATCGCTAAGTCACGCCACGTTACTCATGACAACATGCGGCGACACGCGAAGACATGAACATCGCGGCGTATTATAGGAAAGTTCCTGACAGTGGGACATAGGCTTTAGAGAAGACAACTGTTATTCAGCTTTTCGGGTGTCTTGTCTTGCCGAAATGGTTAATTATGGCTATTTCCAATCCTTGTGCTCCAAATAATTCCCAAATGTAATAAAGTAGTCTGGGAGTTGCAAGAGTAAACCCAACCTGTTTCGTGTGTCTATGGCCAGCACAAACCTTATACAAGGAGCTGTTTAATGCCATCGTCTACCACAGTACTAAGTTGAGACAGCCTTCAAGTGGAAACTGACGAAGATTCTATTCTACTTGCAATTGGTGTTAGATAAGGGAAAGACGTGCAGAGGAAGTGCTGCTTCTACCACCGAAGAAAGAGTACTTGCCGTAAAATCGAGCATCACAATATTGTCATAAATTCCCAAAGTTTCCCTTTTCCTCTGGTGTACCTGATGACCTTGCTCTCTGCCCACAGCCAACGTACGTGATGGAATACATCAAATCAATTGCTCCTCAAGGTCTTAAAATCCTCTACCATATTCTCTACACATCTGAAATCTTATGGTAGCTTTAGAGAATAACCGTGTTAATAAGCTATGTAAGTGACTTTGTACTAGCGAAACTTGATTAGGTAAACGCTTGTACCCCTGTAGTAGGTGAATTTCTCTGCAGACATTAGCGTTAATCTTGACGAACAAAGTATGTACTGTACAGGCTGGTTATTCGGTGATAATGCTAATGCACCTGATATTGAGTGACAACATCATACCGTATATAGTTTAATACCACTGACATTATTATTTACTGTTACTACCATCAGATGCTTCACTTACTTTAAGAGAGCCCCTGCATGGTTAAAATCAGAGTTCATTAACCTGTTCACAGTAACATGCCTCTCGCTAAGCTGAAGGAAACCGTCTTCAGACATCAAGAATATCATGAGCCAGGTGACGTATTTCTCAAAAAATTATCGGTACCTACAGACAAGTCTATTTACCTTTGGAGAGTTTTCCTGCTAGAGATTAGATAAATCCTTCATTTACTCTTTCTTTACATGAGGGTTCCCCATAAACAAACACGAGTAAAACCGTTTGAAGATAGCAAAGGTAAAATGAACAATTGCAAAAGTATAACGTACAGGACCTCCATGGCCTTTCTGTTAATGTTCTAGGAGGGATGTCGAGTGGCTTTGTTAAAGTCTACGGGACGGACACTTCTTGCGTTCGAAAGAGGCATGGGCAAAGACACTCCCCGTCCCCCTACAGTAAATACACGTCTTCAGACTGAACAGTCACAGGAACAGGGAGTTAAGTCTAAGGTGAAGGAGCATCCAAGGTATAAGTGTATGCGTGTGTGTGTGTGTTTGTGGAGGTAAACCAACACCACAACAGAAACTTATAGAATGCGTATTTGTGAACGATCCCATCATATTATTACCACACGTGAGCCTTCGTAACATTATCTGTTTTCACACATTGTTCAGTGTTTCTTGTTCTGCAGCTCTAACATGCACTCTCATTTGACGGTGAAGTGCAGTGTAATTGGATGAGTGAAGATATATCCACATAAAGGTGATTTAAGCTTAAGAGAGTTCATTAATGCTGGACCAGGTAGACTACAAACAATCACCGTCTCTCTCTAGTCAGTCTCTACCTGACCAAGGGTGAGAACAGAGGTAGGTCCCCGTCGTGTGTGTGTGTGTGTGTGTGTGTGTGTGTGTGTATTGCTTTCTAATTCCTTATTCCACCTAGTGCCGTACAAACAGTCAACAGAGAGTGAATCACAGAAACCTGAGTGTGTTATGCTGAATCCATTAACCTTTTCATGGTCGCACCTTTCATTGTGTTTTATACCAGTTGCAGATGCACGATTTTATTAAACTGAGCGAGACTGAGTCACACGAGCCTCAGTGGTAACCCTCTCATGGCTTAGACAACTCTAGTATTTTATTCCAGTAAATGTCAATCAGTTACTTTCGCCTGGAAGTCAGCCATTCGAACCGAGTGTTAATACAAATATCATTAACCTTCTCATAGGTTGGACAACTTCAGCGGGGTATTAAAGCTGTTTCATTCAGCTGAAAGTTAGGAAAGGAGCCTATGTGTTCAATTCATCACTGAATTTGCTGGTAAATAGAGTTTGTGATAAATCATTCCAGGATTTCATTGAAACTGTTATTATGAACGTAAGACAGTTTCCGTTAGACTTGGACCCTCTTATTTTGAACAATTCATGGTGCTGTGAAATCAGGTCATTATAAAACATTACTGCCATACAGACGAGTCAGCTCATTCAGTGTGCAATAAAAAATACTTGAGACCTAGTGCATGCAGTGCGACACTACATAAAGAGATTTCCTAACACTCTTCCTCAACGATTTTCTTTTTATGTACGTACAATTCACCATAGTCTCCTCAGAATGTCATTAAAATAAATAAAGAATACAAGAACAGGTGATAACTACAGACGGCCTATTGGTCCAGGCTGGGCAGCTCGTGTAAGAGCGTGACTATATTGCCAGAATAAGAGAGAGACAAAAATTGAGAATCATTTCTCCCGTCCACCAAGCCCAACAGTCAAAACTGACAGCATAATGTGAGAAGGAACACCAAGAACTACAGGAAAAAATGACATTTTTTTTTTTTTCTGGAAGTCATCATCATCAACAACAACATACCTCTTTTCCCACTCAAGGTTGGGGTTAGCTCGAGTCCACTGAGTATTTAAAAATTGATGAAATAAGAAGCTATTCAAAGTCCGCCCATTTTAATGGGCCAAACCCTCATTCACTTACCATTTAAGACCCCTGAATCCTGTTTTTACCTCACAGGCATACATTCACACGTATACGCTTTATTCCATAATTCTGCTAGAGTCAGTTCGACAACTGTCAGTTCACCCTGAAGGAACCGGAGCACCAAACCATAGTCATACACTCCACGGTTCAAAATCTGCCATCCAGTTTGTTCCGCTGTCAGTTCCTTAGGAATGCTGTGGACATCCAAAGTTGTTCCACCACGAAACATTTTAGTCACCGGCCACAGTCACCTCTGCACAAAATTTCGTGGTCTTTTTCTGACCTATTGAGTTCATCTTGGTTATAGTTGTAAAGTATGCATCGCCTGCTGTGTTTGCCTCTGCAGTCAGAAAAACACTACATTCATCATTATCATGTTTTTTTTGCTTCATATATTAAGCTTTGAAGTGCCTTTTTTACATATAATTGTTGTTATGCTTTTATTGGTTTTGGAAATATTTAAAAAATATACTGACTTGTGGTAACAATGGAGGGCTGTTTGATATTTTTGTTTACAAGGGAGTCCCACACATGAAGGCAATATAGAAGACAACAAGGAATATTGATGGTCCAGCGAGGAGAGGCATTTTAACCCACCGCGTCCCGTTGATGTGTGGATACGTCAACACGCTTTGTCACGGTGACACCCGTTGATATATCCATCTGTTTTGCAATTGCAAGGTCCGTCATTTGCAAAGTTTTCAAATTTCGTTCGTGATTATTGGTGCGTATACGTGGGACACCTTCCTCTACCCACCAGGTGGGGACACTGCCTTACCCTGCGTGATCTCCCCCACCCCCACACGCCATTGCCTCAGCAACTCACCTGTTACCAGTGACCTGGCCAGTAAGGACATGTTGTGCCATGGTATGAAATTCAAGGGGAGAGTGATTCTCCAATCGATGATGATGTGAAGGACAAAGATTACATGGTGCCTGAGGAAAAAACGAGTGGGAGTGATGAAGGGTAACGTTGCCAAGGATGGTACGGTATGTTGATGTGTTTAGAGAGTGAAACAACACTTATATCGCCTACATTATTGTGTGAAAACCAATATATTCTTATACTACATATAATTTCGTACCTAATGAACAAATAACTACCTATTCTGAGTTGTTTGCAATAGTTACCGCTACATAGAAAACGCAACACCCGCAGTGCGGCTCAAGAGAACACGGTACCAGGTGTTTAAAGGGTCACCTGTTTAGACCACTTCTAAGCTCAGGTGAGCACTTTTGGGGGCATTTTCCAATGTTTCTCATAAAAGTGGAGGTTTTAGCCAAAACAAATTTTTCGAAAATCTGCCGGGATTGGGTTGGGTCACTGGTGAAAAATCGGTCGGGACACGGCGAGTTAAACTGGTTAAGCAGTGTGCATCCATGTTAATATGTTATGTTCTTTTGGTAGTAGAGGTGATCAAAACCACTTATTGTGGCATTGTGTTGTCTCCTTCTTCTTCACTGATTTTATCCTGGCTGTGGCCGTTTAGTGTCTGTCATCTGCAATGGCTAAGGGCCTTTGACCTTGGCTATAGCCAATCGATTAAAACCGGGCTGAGCTCGATTGAGATTATGAAGGTTGCTAGGTATGTGGAACATCATTTGACAAGCAATGCTATTCTATCCTGTCATTCAGTGATGCCACTGACTACAGTTCTTCGAGTGGATGGCACGTGTGATAGGGTCTGTTGTTTCATTACCCCATGTTTCTCACATACTTGTTTCCCATATCTGTCCCCCTTCTTCTTGGCATTCCACGCCTCGCACATTCAGACTCACTAAAATATGTTATTTTGACAACTCTGTCGACATCTATTCTCATTTATTTAAGCACACACTCTTAGACTCTGGTGTCTACAGAGTTCCTTGCTCAAAAATGTTTAAGAATCCAGTTATTTCTTATTTTATTCACTTTCCGTACTCCACAAACATTTTTCTGGAATCCCATCGTCACTGGTGTTATTGCTGAAATATTGCCGTCATGCCACAGCACACTCTCGGACCCGTATGTTTACGCACTAAAGTTCCTTTATGTAAGCCTCTTGCAGCCGCCACTTTCTGACATCTGTTTCTTATCAAGGCCTTCATAGCACCTGCCACTTTCCTTCCCATTGCCACTCTACCTCCCCTTTTTTTACTGTATATGTATCTTTACTTCTGTCACTCCACCCATATATTTAAACTGTGTTTCTATTTCATGTCTTTCATCATTTACCAAAATATTACACTGGGAGGGGCGAAGGTAGTTTTTTCTCATCAGCAATCACTTTGCTCATATTTACATTTGCTTTTATGGCACGAGGCCCACATTCATCCGCAAAACTAGACACCAGTCTCAAGCTCTTGTCCACTATTTCCAGGGAGAGCTGCTTTATTGGCTTGCATCATAATTACGGTAATCCACTCTTCACCATTCATTAACAGTGTTATCCTTCTCTCTCTGACTCATGTTTCTACCTCTTTCGTAAACCCGTCCGTTTTGAACAGCTATGGGAACATCATACAACCTTGTCTCATTCTAATACTGATCTTTAGCCATTGGCACACACACACACACACACACACATCTCTCTCTCTCTCTCTCTCTCTCTCTCTCTCTCTCTCTCTCTAAACCATTACAGAAACGCAGCATCATCCAACAGTTTACCTTTCAGATGATGCAAACGCAAAGCCTTCCATTATCCTTCTCAGTTTACTTTGTTGCATGTTTTTTTTTTCTTTAATCCTTAAATGGCATAAATTCCTTGTATTCCTTCTCGCTAACCTTGGAACTAGTTTATCCACACTTCCTTTCTAGTTCTAAAACCACCCAGTCCGTTAGTCATCAGCTTTTCTAATACATTCCTTTTTCTATGATAATTCTTCCATTTACATTTACTACAATACTCAACAGACTTATGTTACGATAATTGTTGCAATCAGTTTGCTTGCCGTTATTCTTGTACAGGGTAGTCATATCCTGTTCACTACTCTACCACAGTTCCAGTATATCAGGCATTTATATATATATATATATATATATATATATATATATATATATATATATATATATATATATATATATATATATATATATATATATATATATATTGTATATTCAAATAACAGAACATAGGAAGGAAAAACAAATGAATTAAAAAAAATATCCATACACCAGATTACTGGCGTCCTCCATTCATAAAATAACTGTAACAGTTGGACTTGAACAACTGTAGGTTGAAGTTTGGGGGGGGAAACAGATCCAGGGAAGCGAGTTCCAGAGAGATGCAGTTCGGGGAAAAAAAGAATTTCGATAGGAAAAAGTTCTGCAATATGGCTGTGTGACATTCCAATCATGAGCGTTACCAGATGCCCATATAGCACGAGGGAAGGCATGGAAAGGTGGCACAATGGACACAACTTCGTCTGAGCATTTGCCATAAAAATATCTGTAAAATGCAATGGAGGCAACATTCCTTCTTATTTCTAGGGGAGGTATTTTATTCATAATAGCAGGGTTATTAAAATTCTAACGGCTTTGCTCTGAATTTTGTCTAGTTGTTTAAGTGCAACCTCTCCACAAGCATTCCATAAGAGTGAACAATATTCAAGCTGAGAGTGCACATGACTTTTATAAATTATAGCTAACTGCTCGTCAGTGAAGAAGTTACGGACTCTGTACAATAACCCAAGTTTCTTTGAGGCTGTTTTAGCAAGTGATCTGACATGAGAGGTCCAGCTGAGGGCATTGTTAAGTGAGAGATCGAAAATTTCAATACTTTTGGACATGGGAATATTAGTAGCATCTGGCAATATCAGCCTATTGGTAAACTGTATATATTTGGTTTTAGTAGCATTAAATGAGACAAGGTTGTTTTGTCCCCATTTATTGATCGTAGATAAGTCTTGATTTATGGAGATGGCTGTACTGAGCTGGCAGTCAGAGATATTAGACTTTGTAAATGGGTGTTTGAATGTGAATGAACTGTTAAGTTTTGGGTCATCTGCATATGAATGGATGAGATTGTAGGTGAAAGATAAGAGATAATTAATATGAACCAGGAAGAGGGTTGGCGCCAGAGCTGATGCTTGTGGCACACCAGTGTTAACTTAGTGGAAATTGGAATATACATCATCTACTTTTACTCTTTATTTTTCTGTCGCTAAGATATAAGGATATTAGAAAAACAAATAACGTTAGTCCATAGCAAGAGAGTCTGGACAGCAGGGAACGGTGCCACATTCTGTCAAAAGCTTAAGAAATATCAAGGGCTACTGCATGAGTTTCTCCATAATTGACTGGTGGATAGTATGAGTTAGGAGACTGAGTATGTCAGTGGTGAATCTTTCGTGGCAAAAAACACATTGTCTATCACTAATTAAGTTGCTGGACTCAAGGTATTTATCTATATGCTTATTAATTACAATTTCAAATATCAGAGGAATCAGAGGAATTTCCTTTCTTTGGAACTGGGTGGATATTGGCTTCTTTCCATGAATTAGGCGATGAAGAAGTACGTATGCATAGTCTGAATAATTTAGCTAGAACAGAGGCAAGTTCTGTGGAAACAATTTTTCAAAACAACTGGAGGAATTCCATCTGGGCCTGGAACTTTGTTGGTTGGTAGATTGTCTAGGATGGATTTTACGTATCTAGTCTGTATTTTAAGTGGAACATTTTCGGAAGAGTCAAGTTCTAGTACTGGGACGTTCTGGCTGACTTCCACAGCGGTGGAATTTCTAGCAAATGTACTGGCAGAGATATTCGCTTTCCCACACGGGTCATTTGTAATCTTGCCATCTGAAGATTTAAGTAGGGGAATGGATAATGACTTGTTAAAGTTATTTTGGAAAGAAGCGAGAGTCGACCAGAATATTCTATTGTCATTAGGGTTGTTAAGTAGCTCTGATGCTTGATTTTGAAGAAACTTTGATTTAACGAGAATTATTACAGCTTTTTCATGGTTTCCAGCAATTTTATATTGTATATTTAAAAATCAACTTCATTTCATTCTCTCCACTGAACTTTACCATTTCTGTACACACCACATCAACACCTGCTGACTTCCCTTTCTTCAGTTACATCACAACATTCTTCACTTCTACCTATGCCACTGGCACTATGCTCTTTCCTGCGCTCCACCATAATCAGACGTGCTTATAAGTGTTTAAACCCTAATAATTTCCAATCACCAGTTATTTAAAATAGTCTTTCAGCTGCAGCTTACTTCAGTTTCATTTCATAGTATTCTTCCCCTATCCCTTTTCACATTGTCACACATCTTACCGCCTTCGTTTGGCAGTTGTTGCCCCTCTTTCTAAATCACTTTCCTTTCCCAGTGCAATTTGCTTGTTTTTTTATTATCCAGAACCATCATTTTTCTTTTCACACTTTTCTAGACTTTCTCCATGCTCCATATTCTCGTTGTACTCCCTTGTTCTATCATTCTGAATTCTTTCTATCACCAAATTGCATTTTTTATTTAACTTTCATTTTAGTTGTTAACCTCACAAACCTATCATCCTCTATGCTTGTTTTTCCCAGGGGAAGAGTGGTCCCATATTTTACGAATAACTATTTGATGCCTGACTGCATAATCATTCAACAGTACGAACAGCAAGTAATAAGGAAACTAGTATAGTTATATGATATATTAAACCAATTTATTCATTCTTTAATACTATTCACTATTGTAGAGCATATAATGGAGATCAAACGAAAATACTTCCACAACATAGCTCCAGTAAAGGGTTTGTGTATTATTTTTATGCAAGAAAGAAGGAACCCAAGGCCAGGAACCCACAAACCTTCCCTTCCAAGAAAAATAAAAAAAAGAAAAAAAAAGAGGGCCAAATTCAACATCCGTTCATTTCGAGATGCCTGAACACACTGCGTTTGAAAGACTGGAGATCATAGGAAATAGGAAATACAGACAAAGGGAGACAGTTCCAGAGTTGACATGTTGCATAAATGAAGGATTGGGAGTAACGGTTAACTCTTGCATTAGAGAGTTGGACAGAAAAGGGATGAGAGTTTGTTACTAGACGGGTGCTACACACCCGGTGGAGGGATGCAAGCAGACAGTTCAGGGGAGCGGTGACTATTGAGGTAGCGATAGAAAAGAAATAAAGATTCAACAGTGTGGCGAAGAGACAATGACTGAAGGAAGCCAGTATGAGGAGGAGAGTTAATGAGACGAAAAGCCTTTTACTCCAACCTATTGAGAAGAGCTGTATGTGGGGAGCCTCTCCACACAAGAGAATTGTACTCTACACAGAGGCGAATAAAAACCGTGTATAAAGCCAACAACTGTGCAGGGGTAAAGAAGGTATGGAGTCGGCTTAGCACTCCCAATCTTTTGGAGGCAGATTTTACAAGAGATGCAATATGATCTTTCCAAGATAAGTCCCGAGAGAATGAAATCCCAAGCATGTTCAAGGATGATGCAGAACTGAGCTGGATATTATTAAACATTAGTGGGTACTCCTGTGGAAGATTGCGTCGGGTTGATAGGTGTAAAAACTGAATTTTTGATGCATTAAAAACATTAAGATTATTTTTACTCCAGTCAGAGATATGAACTAAGTCAGCCATTAGATGTGCCATAGCCTCATCCCTTGTTTGTTGAAGTAACTGTTGAGATGGACGTTGCGAAAACTGAATGGAAAGGTGAAGGGTGGAATCATCAGCGTATGAGTGGATAGGGTTAGATGTACAGCTTAGAAGGTCATTGATGAATAAAAGGAGGAGAGCTGGTGATAGGACAGAGCCCTGAGGAACACCACTGTTCATAGATCTGGGAGAAGAATGATGGCCGTCTACAACAGCGGCTATAAAACGACAGGAAAGGAAGCTATAGATGACGGCAATGATAGAAGGATGGAAACCGTAAGAGGGCAGTTTGGAAATGCCAGACTCGATCGAAAGCTTTTGAGATGTCAAGTGCAATGGCAAAGCTTTCGCCAAAGACCCGAAAGAAGGATGATCAGGAGTCTGAAAGGTAGGTGAAAAGATTGCCAGTGGAGCATCGCTGATGGAACCCATACTGACGATCAGAAAGAAGGTCGTGATAGGAAAGATGCTTTAAATTTTGTTGTTAAGAATAGACTCGAAAACTTTTGAGACAGGATATATAAGCAATTGGACGATAGTTAGAGGGTTGGGAATGGTCACCCTTCTTTGGGACTGGCTGAATGAGAGCAGACTTCCAGCAAGAAGGAAAAGTACAAGTTGAAGGACAACGGTGAAAGAGCCTACCTAGGTAGGGTGTAAGCACAGAAGCACATTTCTTGAGGACAACAAGGGGAAACTCCATCAGGCTCATATGCCTTCTTAGTATTGAGGCCAGTGATGGCAGAAAATACACCAGCTGAAGACATTTTAATGTCAGCCATGAGGAAGTCAGAAGGGGGAAGTGATTGAGGAACAGCACCGGAATCGTCAAAAGTGGAATCGGAGGAAAAAATCTGAGCAAGAGATCTGCTTTATCAGTAGAAGAAATAGCTACAGAGCCATCAGAGTAGAAAAGAAGAGGGAAGCATGATGAGGTAATGTTGTTAGATAGGTTTTTGGCAAAGTGCCGGAATTAGCGGGAAAAATTCGAGTAGGAGAGTTGAGAGCATCTAGTATGGATGAAATTATTTTTAGCAGAGCGATGAACAGACTTTGCACGATTCATGGCAGAAACGTAAACAAGATGTGATTCAGGGGTGGGTTGGGTCTGGTATCTTTTATAGACCATCTCCTTGTTGCGAACAGCATTAGAACAAACGTGATTAAACTAAGGTTTTCTTGCATTAGTCAAAGGATAAGAGTAGGGAATGTATGCTTCCGTGCCCGAGTGAATAACCTCCATAATGTGCAAAGCACACTCAGATGGCTCCCGGCCATGGAAGCAATAATCATTCCAGGGAAAATCAAAGAAGTTTTGCCTGAGGGCCCCCCAGTCCTTAACTCCAAAGTGCCACAGTCGATGTTTCTTTGGGGGGTCCACAGGTCGTACCGGACCTATAGGTCAGGTCAAGGTAAATAGGTTGTGATCAGAGCAGCCCAACGGAGAGGAAAGATTAACAGCGTAAGCAGAAGGATTAGTTGTAAGGAATAGGTCAAGTGTGTTAAAGCTCCAAGGAGGTCAGGGATATGGGTAGGGTGCTGTACAAGCTGCTCAAGGTCATTGAGGATAGAAAAGATGTAGGCTTGCTCACCAGGTGGATCAGTCAAAGAAAAGGAGTGCCATAGGTGTTGGTGAACATCAACATCCATAATGGAGATTTCGGAGAAACGAGAAATAGATAGAATGTGTTCCATCGTGGAAGCAAGATAGTCGAAGAATTGTTCATAGTCAGTAGAATTAGGAGATAAGTAAGCAGCATTGATACATTTAGTCAGACGAGACGAGAGCCAATGTACTGTGCAAGCTGCTGTTAGAACAATACTCAGTACTTCCACCTCTCTTCTTCCCCCTTCACCGTCCCCAAATCCTACCCCTTCTCCCTCCCTCCTTTCCCACCCCTCCCACTGGCCTTGCACGCTTCATCTCTTTGTCTCAGCTCGTCTGTAGAACATGGTCCTACAAAATGTTTTGGCACACTTTAGATTTTCTCAAGATTCCATTCCTGCCTTAAATAGGGAAGCAACAGTTTTGTATGTAATCAGTTACTAACTTATTCACACCCTCTTCTGTATGATATACATAATCATTAATTTAAAAGTAGATTATTTTTCATATGTCCGACTTTGGTCAAAGACCAAATAATCTTTTGCATGGGACCCAGCAGTCTTACTTATCACACATTGATCACAGCTTACTACACAGGATATTATTATTACCGGTGTGGACACCTATAAGTTAAGTCACATATTAACATAATTTTAAGTAAGTCTGTATAACCTTCCTGTCGACTCATTAGAATGCGAAACTATCCCAGCAAGGTATAATAGAAAGCATGTCAGTAGAAGTTCAACAGATATCTGATGCTAATTCCTCCAAAATACTGTCCAGTATGATAGCAGTTATTCACACACTTGACTGTAACCTGTAGCACTGACCAAACAAGCTGTTTTCTCTTTTCCACACACTAAGTTACTGAACACAGCTGCCCACCTCTAATCCATTTGTTCGTGATATCCTATATAGAAACGAAAGCGAGGACGAAATATTACTTTGCATGACGTGTGCATATATATCTATGTGTTCATATGTTTGTGTGTGTGCGGGTGTCTGTGTGTGCTCGTGTCTGTATGTGCGAGTGTCTCTGCCTGTGTGTGTGTGTGTGTGTGTGTGTGTGTGTGTGTGTGTGTGTGTGTGTGTATTTGTATGAGCATGTCTCTGTGTGTGCGTATGTCTGTGTTTGTGAGTGTCTGAATCTCTGTGTGTGTGCGTGTGTGTCTATGGCCCCGTCCACACGATCCTGATACAAGTTTTGAAGCATGTTCAAAGTATTGCTTCGGACATGTTTGCATACATGCTGGAAGTATCTCGTTTGGACGTTCAAAAACGTAAACTTGTTTCGAGACACGCTATCACCACTGGTGTGGAGCTATGTCTGCAGCATTGTAAACCATTTTGGTACAGCAAGCTTACGAATATGTTTGTGGCATTTTTGGAGGCATGTATCTAGCATGTTCCTGATATGTTCGTAGCACTGTTTCGGCCAATGTTTTAGGCACCTAGTGGACGGGGCCTATGTATGCGTGTTTCTTAGTGTCTGCCTGCCTGCCTACCTATCTGTCTGTCTGTCTGTCTTTGTATGTGTGTGTGTGTGTGTGTGTGTGTGTGTGTGTGTGTGTGTGTGTGTGTGTGTGTGTGTGTGTGTGTGTTGGACTCAGTTGGTTGGGTGGTTGAGGTGGAGTTTGTTGGTTAGGTGCATCACCAGGGTGCGTGGCCAGAGTGGTTGGTAAGGGTGGTTTGGCTTGGTTGGGTGAGATGTGTAGAATGGCTCGAGTTGGTTGGAGGGGTAAATGGGTTGGTGACTGGAAGCGTGGTGTAGACTGGGTGAGTGATTAGATCGGTGAGTGGTCGGGGAGGTAGGTAAGTTAGGTTTGGATGGGATGAGTTTGGTGGATGAATGGGGTTCCAGTAGGTGGGTGGCATGGCAGGGTGATTGAGTCTGGGTAAGAAGGACAGTTGGACATGTGAATTGGTGGGTGGATAGGTGGGAATGATTGGACAGGATGGATGGGTTCCCAGGGAGAGGTGGGTGGTCAAGGTGGGTGGGTGTATGTAGCGAGAGATGGCTGGGTACGGTGTGAGGGCTTTGTGGATTGATGTGATGGATAACATTCTTGTGTGCGCAGGATGAGTGGCATTCATGGGTGGGGTGGGTGGGTAGCCGTGGTTAGTGGGCAAGATGGGTCATAGGACTGTGTGGTCGCCAGGATGTGTGGGCACGGTAGGTCGCAAGGGTGGCTGAGAAGATTGCGTGGCAGGGGTGCTTTGCGTGAGTGGATGGGTTGATGAGTTGGGTGGGTAGGTGGGTTCAGGGTGAGTAGGTGAGTGGGTAGATGTGTTGGATGGCACTGTTAGATGAGCTTGGTGGGTGGCATTCGTGGGTGGATAGGGTGGATGGCCAGGATCGGTGAGCTTGATGGGTCTCACAGGAGGCTGCGAAGGGTGAGTGTTGGATGGGTTGAGTGATTAGGCGGATGAATGGGTGGTGGATACGTGGCTTCCCAGATGACAAAGCAAGAGAGGGACTTTTACGACTAGTGGCCATGTAACTTGTCACTGTTATTTAGATTTTAGTATAGTGTTTGGAAAACATAAAAATAATTATTGAATTGTGCTAAAACCTAAATACAATTTTATCTCACTGAACTGAAGGTGGATGTATGCGCTTAATAATACACATAATAGTAAATTAAACTACGGAAGCACTCAAAGAGTGCATACCTCCGCCCATGCTGGATCCGGATCCTCCCCCAAATTAATGCTATTCTTTCTTGGCCTCCGGCCGGTCGTTCAACAAAATTTCATTGAAATCCTTTATGAACTTCTGGAGATACTGTGCGGAACCCAAAATATAAAAGAATTCTTTCTTGGCCCATGGCCCATCCTTCCACAAAATAAAATTGATATTCAATAAAAACTTCTGGAGATACTGTTCGGTAGGATCCAGATCCGGATCCGGATCCGCCCCTAAAATTTAATCAATTCTTCCTTGGCCCATTGCCCACCCTTCCACAAAATTTTATTCAAATTCTTTGAGAACTTTTGGAGATATGGTGTGAACAAATAAACAAAATAATTCGGGATCACAACCAAAATCTAATCGATTGTTAAATGGGCCATACTCTACCCCTAAAAAAAAAAAAAAAAAAAAAAACATGAAAATCCGTTCATAACTTTTTGAGTAATCAGAAAGACAGAAACAAACAAATGCTGGGAAAAACATATACCTCCTGACCGAGGTAAACTATACTATGGTCGTACCATTCTAAAGTGGCGGTTTGGGTGGGGCACGAACCTCTGTACAGTGTTGCCACGTTTTCCATACTCGCGATGCCTCTCTCTCTCTCTCTCTCTCTCTCTCTCTCTCTCTCTCTCTCTCTCCTGGGGGGATGTGCATCACCCTAGGGAATTTTGTTTCTTTTATGTCTTATAAACTTGTGCTTTCATTTCTTTATTTTGTTTTTTATTATATTATTGTTTTACATATGACGCCAGATGACCTTGGTGTTATGGCGCCTTTTCATTCAGTCATTCTCGCCCTCCTTCCTTCCCTCCCTTCATCTTTCCCTCAGCTTGACAATGCACTCAACACTGCCCCTTGCCTGCCTTCTCTCTTTCTCTCTCCTTGGGGAGATGTGCGTCACCCTGGGGAATTTTGTTTCTTTTATGAGTGACTTATAAACTTGTGCTTTCATTTCTTTATTTTGTTTTGATTATATCTAATTATGTTTAAAAATATTATTGTTTTACATATGGCGCCAGATGACCTCGTTGTTATGGCGCCATGATTTGTTTTCATTCAATCACTCTCTCCCTCCGTCCTTCCCTCCCTTCCTCCATCTCTCACTCAGCTGCACTCAACACTGCCCCTGGTCTGCCTCCCCCACCCTCTCTCTCTCTCTCTCTCTCTCTCGTCTGTGGTATTTTAGGATACATTTTGGTTATTTTCTTTTACGTTATAATGTACATATTGCAAATTTGACTTTATTTCCACACCACCCAGGAGGTTAAAGTCTTGGCGCGTTTTTTTTAAGAGGTATCCCCAAACAGGCCTATTCCTCTATCCCTCACAGATGACCAGGTCGGACTGGGTGTGTGTGAGTGTTGCCGCTCACGAGGGTTTAATGTATATATTTTTTTTTACTAAGAAACTGGCATATTTTTGCTTATATTCCTGCACATTATCTTATAATCATAATTGTGACATTATTACCAACCCCAGAAATACGGTAACAGCCAATAAAAGTGACTACTTTTTTTAAGCAACACTGTAAAATAATTATGCCACGTTTCTGTATTGCCGTATAAATATTTCACGCATAATCAGTTTACTGTTCTTTCATATATGATAATACACACGTTACCATTATATTCTTAAGTGTTTAACTTATTGTGATGCCTATTACATATATCAGAGCCGTTCACATAGCGGGTGTGGAACACGTGGCACCACTGTACAGAGGTTCGTGCCCCACCCAAACCGCCACTTAAGATTGGTACCACCATAATATATGCGCAAGACGTGAGAGAGACCGAAGCTTCAGATTACCGATCCATCCGCCTTACAAATCGGTGGTTTTGCCAGGGTAAGGTGGGGGAGCTGGGGGGGGGGTGCGAGTGACCTGCCCTTTGGTGGCAGACTAAACTGTCTTGTTATTATTGTCCATGACTGTACATACATTTAGGAACCCCTAGGTTACTGAGGCATTGTTGAAACCCACGTCCGTTGGGCGGCATATACGAGGAAAAATTAGTGTTTTCACTAGCCGTTTTGACCCACGTATACCTAACCAAATAATATATAATTTTAGTTAAACAGCTTAATTTTTTGAATAAAGAATATAGAGGCCGGGAAGCCCGTAGATGGAGTAAAGACGAAGGGAGATCGAGTTGAATAGGCGTTTTTTGCGGTCGGAGACAGCGAGCTGCCCGTGCAGGCGCGAGGCAGTGTTGTAACTGACCAAGCCAAATGGAGGAAAGATGCATGAGAGGTGACTTATGTGCTTGATAACACCAAAAATCAAATTATTCACAAATTTTAAATGATTAAGTCTCTTGTTGCATTGCACTATGTCTATGGATGTAATTTATAGGAGCAATCATAAGCGCTACACCTACTGTACCGCCACACATGCTACATGAGCATTGTAGTAACCGAGGCAACAATTGTTTTTCCATAAATATTGACTTTTTCACTACATATATCACTCATTGTTATCATTAATTACTACATGGTCATGCGCAAGTCATTGAGGAGTAGACTGTAGCACCAGTCGAGCAGGGCAGTATTCCCGAGGTGGATGGAAAGCTGATGACAGGGAGTGCTGGAGCTCCCGTTTCATCAGCCCTCAGGACTAGTTCCTGACCATCCCCCTTTGCTGAACTTTTTCAGTGTCTCAGTTACACAGAGAGTAGGCCAGCATGCTCTCCAGTACAAATTTCTCTAACTATCTTCACAAAACTACATGCACAGTACCCACTACACTTCCTATTAAAAATTCACCAAAAATGGCGTCGATTTATCAAGCCTCGGAGTCCCCAGGGGGGGGGGGACCATAAATGCCCCCACCATCTGCCCCTCTCCCGGTGACGACTCAAGGTGCCTGGAACCACTGTCTGACTCTCTTCTTCTTCATTTCTGCAACATTCATGGCCTTTCCTCTAACTTTCGCTCTGTTGAGCACCACCTCTCCTCCTGTAAACCTCACCTTCTTTTTCTAACGGAGACTCAGCTGTCTGAGGCAACTGACAGCAAACCCTTTTCTGTATCCTCCTACTTTCTCTATACTCATTTCAAAGCCAAAGGTGGCTGTTGTGTATATATACGCAACAACTTATCTTGCTCTCGTGTTCCTGAACTTGATTCTTCAGAATTCTCCACAATCTGGCTTCGGCTTTCCTGTCATTCTCTGACTAAATATATCTGTGCTGTTTACTTAACTCCTAATTCTACTGACTACCAAAAATTCTTCGACTATCTTACTTCTACAATGGAACACATTCTATCCATTTCTCCTTTCTCTGAAATCTCCATTCTTGGAGATTTCAATGTTCACCACCACCTTTGGCTCTCCTCTCCTTTCACGGATCCACCTGGTAAACAAGCCTACATCTTTTCTATCCTTAATGACCTAGAGCAGCTTGTACAGCACCCTACCCGTATCCCTGACCGCCTTGGAGAGAGCTCCAACATACTTGACCTCTTCCTCACAACTAATCCTTCTGTTTACTCTGTTAATCTTTTCTCTCCGTTGGGCTCCTCCAATCACAGCCTTATTACCTTAACCTGTCCTATCACTCCGGTACGGCCTGTGGACCCTCCAGGGAAACATCGTCTGTGGCATTTTGGAGCCGCGGACTGGGAGGCCCTCAGGCAGTACTTCTTTGATTTTCCCTGGAATGATTATTGCTTCAATGGCCGTGAGCCATCTGACTGTGCCTTGCGCATTACGGAGGTTATTCTCTTGGGCATGGAAGCATACATTCCTTTCTCATATCTTTTGACTAACGCAAGAAAGCCTTGGTTTAATCACGCTTGTTCTAATGCTGTCCGCAACAAGGAGAGGGCCTACAAAAGGTACCGGAGCCAAGCCACCCCTGAATCACATCATCTTTACATTTCTGCCCGGAATCGTGCTAAGTCTGTTCTTCGCTCTACTAAAAATAATTTCATCCTTACTAAATGCTCTCAACTCTCCAACTCGAATTCTTCCCGCTCCTTCTGGCACCTTGCCAAAAATCTTTCTAACAACTTTACCTCATCATCCTTCCCTCCTCTTTTCTACTCTGATGGTTCTGTAGCTATTTCTTCTACTGATAAAGCAGATCCCTTCGCACAAACTTTCTCCTCCAATTCCACCTTAGACGATTCCGGTGCTGTTCCTCCATCACTTCCCCCCTCTGACTTCCTCATGGCCGACATTAAAATTTCTTCAGTTGATGTATTTTCTGCCATCACTGGCCTCAGTACTAACAAGGCATATGGGCCTGATAGGGTCCCTCCTGTTGTTCTCAAGAACTGTGCTTCTGTGCTTACACCCTGCCTAGGCAAACTCTTTTGCCTTTGTCTGTCAACTTGTACCTTTCCTTCTTGCTGGAAGTTTGCTCTCATTCAGCCGGTCCCAAAGAAGGGTGACCACTCCCAACCCTCCAACTATCGTCCAATTGCTTTAACGTCCTGTATTTCAAAAGTTTTCGAGTCAATTCTTAATAGAAAAATTTTAAGGCATCTTTCCTATCACAACCTTCTTTCCGATCGTCAGTATGGGTTCCGTCAGGGACGCTCCACTGGCGATCTTCTCTCCTACCTTTCAGACTCCTGGTCATCCTCCTTTCGGGACTTTGGCGAAAGCTTTGCCATTGCACTTGACATCTCAAAGGCTTTCGATCGAGTCTGGCATAAATCTTTAATTTCCAAACTGCCCTCCTACGGTTTCTATCCTTCTATCTGTGCCTTCATCGCTAGCTTCCTTTCTGGTCGTTCTATAGCCGCTGTTGTAGACGGCCATCGTTCTTCTCCTAGATCTATCAACAGTGGTGTTCCTCAGGGCTCTGTCCTATCACCAACTCTCTTCCTTTTATTCATCAATGATCTTCTAAGCTGTACATCTAACCCTATCCACTCATACGCTGATGACTCCACCCTTCACCTTTCCATTCGGTTCCCGCAACGCCCATGCCAACAGTTACTTCAACAAACAAGGGATGAGGCTATGGCACACCTAATGTCTGACTTGGCTCGTATCTCTGACTGGGGTAAAAATAATATGGTTGTCTTTAATGCATCTAAGACTCAGTTCTTACACCTATCAACCCGACAAAATCTTTCACAGGTATACCCACTAATGTTTAATAATATTCAGCTTAATCCTGCATCATCCTTGAACATACTTGGGGTTTCATTTACTCGGGACTTATCTTGGAAAGATCATATTACATCTCTTGTAAAATCTGCTTCCAAGAGATTGGGTGTGCTAAGCCGACTCCGCTCTTTCTTTACCCCTGCACAATTGTTGACTCTATACAGAGGTTTTATCCGCCCCTGTGTGGAGTACAACTCTCATGTGTGGGGAGGGTCCCCACATACAGCTCTTCTCAATAGGGTGGAGTCAAAGGCTTTTCGTCTCATTAACTCTCCTCCTCTTAATGATTCTCTTCAACCTCTGTCTCTTTGCCGCACTGTTGCATCTTTATCTCTTTTCTATCGCTACTTTAATAGTCACTGCTCCTCTGAACTGTCTGCTTGCATTCCTCCACCTCTACGACGGGCGCGTAGCACCCGTCTGGCAGCAAACTCTCATCCCTTTTCTGTCCAACTCTCTAATGCAAGAGTTAACCGTTACTCCCAGTCTTTCATTTATGCAACAGGTCAGCTCTGGAACTGTCTCCCTATGTCTGTATTTCCTGCTGGCTATGATCTCCAGTCTTTCAAACGCAGTGTGTCCAGGCAGCTCAAAATGATCGGATCTTGAATTTGGCTCTATATTGTATTTTGTTTTTCTCTTGGAGGGAACTGTTACTGCGGGCTCATGGCCTTTGGTTCCTTCTTCCTCGCATTAAAAAAAAAAAAAAAAAAAGTCAGGGAAGTAACATAATGACGCAGTGGTGCCATGCATGAGAAGATATGTCGTACGATTTCCCTGCTTAATTAATAACTCATTACAGTACTTACTTTACTACCACCACCACTTATTACTAATCATTCACTTAGGCGTTAACTCTGTCTTTGTTAACACTTAACTTCGCTCTTACAGCGAAGGCAATTCACAGTTCCTTCGTAGTGAGCGCCACATTCATTTTTGTATAGCGCACTGCAGTGTCACTCACTGTTATAAACTATCACACTAAGTTATATTTTCTTACATATTACGCACTTTGTTTTTGTGTCTCTTATCAGTACTTGCTTTGTTGATATAACTATAGAAATCGCGGTAACTTCGTAGACAGTGTCACTTTCACTTCTGTGGAGCGCACAACAGTGTCACTCACTACTGCCTCATTCACTGTTACACTAATTTACATATTCTTATATAATATGCACTTGGTTTTCTGTTACTTGTCAGTATTTAGCTTTGCTCTTATACCAATCCACAGAAACTTTGTAGCAAGATTCACTTTCACTTTGTGTAGCTCGTTACAGGGTTTCCATTATTTTCTCCTTACTATTATGCTGATTTATATTATCTTCAGTATTTTCTGTCTCTTGCCAGTGCTTAACATTGCTCTTATTTCTGCAACAATGCACTGTAACTGCATAGCGGGTTCCATTTTCATTTTAGTGTAACGCACTGCTATGTCATTTGCAATTGTCTCCAACCGGATCCCTAAACATATTTAGGTAATCTTCTGAAGCGTTCACGTGTCCTCTGTGTGAGGAAAGTTGGGTGGGGAAATTAGATGCATGACAGGGAAGAGCATGGTAGCCTAGAGAAAGATAAAACATGGCAGGGAAAGGCAGGGCAGGGTAGGAAAAGGCAGGTTAGAGTAACGAGATGCACGGTAAAGTAGGGAAAGACAAGAAAGAGTAGAGTATGGACATGCAGGGCAGGGTAAGGAAATGCAGCATAGACTAAAGATAAGAAGGGTTGTGTAGGGAGAAGCAAGTAGGGAAAGGCCAAGTATGGCAGGGAAAGGCAGGATAGGGTAGGAAAAGGCACGGTATGGTGGGAAGATGCGGTGTAGGATAAGGAGGTGCAATGTTGGATAGGAAAATCATATAATGAGAGGGAAAGGTAGGGTAGAGTAGAGGCAGTGTAGGCTAGGGAAAGGCAAGGTTGGCTAGGGAGTGGCAGGGTACAGTAGGGAGATGCACAGTCGAATAGGGATATACAGAGTTGGGCAAGGAGATGCAGATTTGGACAGGCAATGCATGGTAGGGAAAGAGAGGGGTTGGGTAAGGTAGGGTAAGGTATGGAAACTCAATGGTAGGGTACAGAAAGACAGAGAAGAGTAAGGAGATGTAGGGTAGAGTAAGGAGAAGTAAGGTAGAGTAAGGTGAAGCAAGGTTGAGTAGGAAACCCCCAAACCTCGCAGTGTTGTTCAGGGAAAGGCAGGGTAGAGTAGTGAGATGCAGGTTTGGCTAGGTAAAGACATGGTAAAGTAGGGAAGGCACGGTAGAGCAGGGAGATAAAGATTAGGCTAAGGAAAGGCAGGGTAGAGTAGGGAGATCTGATTAGGCTAGGGAAAGGCATGGTAGGGTAGGGAAAGGCATGGTAGAATAGGGAGATGCAGAGTACAGTACGGGGAGAGAGGGTAGTGAAGGGAAAAACAAGGCTTGGAGAGGAATGGTTGGATAGGATAAGATACAGAAAGAAAAGGCAGGTTATGAAGAGGCAGGTCATGTGCTCCAATTATAACAGTTTTTGCTCACTTCCACTTTCTTCCCTTCGGCTGTGCTGTCAAAGTTGTCACTGGGAAATTTGTGGTGCCACTCAGGCAGCGGGGCTTGCCTCCCACCCTCTTTGTGGAAGTGTGTGTGTGTGTGTGTGTGTGTGTGTGTGTGTGTGTGTGTGTGTGTGTTTCACTCTACAAAGACCAGTAGCAGACCAACTGGTACAATGCCTCCTGCGGCCTGGGAGGGATCCATGTGACCCATTCAGCAGCAAGCATGATCAAGAGCTAGGTAGGAAAATGAGAGCACAAAAAATACAAACATTTCTGCCGTCTTCTGATGGCCGTTGCATCTGCACTTATAGACCTTCCAGAAGGTCTGTCACAGTCTACGAATTAACTAAAGAGAGAAAATAGACTAATAGGAATGTATACCTGGTTCAAGTTTAGTCCTTACTTTCCTTTAAAAGGATGCAAGGTTTTGTTAATTATATAAACCCATCAGGAGTATTCCAGGCAGTCTTACAAGACTCCTGAAATTACTCTCATTCCCTATTGTTTTTCACAGATTCATGGTTGGCGTTTTGTAGATCTGGAAGGGAAAAAGAGTGTAATTATATTGTCAGTAATTTGATGATGGAGCTTGCAAAGATTTTCGCGCATGTACAGTCGTGGCCATAAATAATCACCTATCCTCCTGTACCCCGTGCCTCAGACTGGCTCGTTTATGCGCAGCAAGTCACACTGGAGTAAGAGGGGCTGAGAGGGAGGGGTCAGAGAGAGAAGAGAAGGTGGGTGGGGGGACAAGCAATGGTTCTTGGGTGGAGTGAGGGAGGGGAGGGAGGGTAGGTAGGGGGAGGGAGAATGAAATGCGAAATTGTGGCCGCATAATTTGTCTATTTCCTTTCATCCAGGGCATCATATAAAGGAATTACTATTCGGTAGATAAAGCTGCATTACACCTTGTATTGCGGCGTCAGATAACAAGTTTTAGATAGGTGGTGATATCAAGGACTGGCTCATGAGAGAAATATACTGACGTGACAGATCAAATATTGGTGCAGAGCCATCGAGATTGTGTGGATCCAAATTGTCAATGCAAGGAAGCCAGAGAACGAGAGGACACGGGCCCGCCTCCTCTAGCAAATCGTGGACGAGTGGGAGCTGTTCAGACGAAACCAGCAAACCATCAACAACATTGTTTCCCCGGTGCCGCGAAACCTGCATGAGGTTTTTAAGGCATGAGGCCACTGGACTACTTACTAAGGCGTTCCTGGTTGCTTTGGCTTGACCAATGTCGGTAAACATTGACACAGATATATTTTGGGAGTTTGGTGTGTGATAAATGGGTGCATAAGAGATGTAGTGGTATCAGAGGTAGACTGCGAGATAATGCTGATTTTATGTGTACGGCGTGCCGGGGTGAGCAGGTGGAGATTGTCAGACGTGAAAGGATTGAACTTGCTGGTGAATCTCTTGAGTGTGTGGAAGAGTATTGTTATTTAGGAGACATGTTGTGTGCTGGAGGTGGGGCTGGAGCTAGCTCTGTGGCTAGGGTGAGAAGTGGCTGGAAGAAGTTCAGGGAGCTCTTGCCTCTCCTGACATTGAGAGGGCTCTCCCTACGTGCTAAGGGGTCTTTATATGCAGCATGTGTTAGGAGTGTAATGCTGTATGGCAGTGAGACATGGGCAGTGAAGGAGGAAGATATTCGCCGGCTCAGACGTACAGAAATGACAATGATTAGGTGGATGTGCAGTGCGTCCCTGCGTCCAAGACCTGGAGGGGCTGGGTTCACAATGGAAGAGTTGAGAGGTAGGATGGGACTGGAGTGTATTGGTGTTGTGATGAGGATAGGTAGATTGAGGTGGTTTGGACATGTGGAGAGGATGGGGGATGATAATTGGGTGAGGAAGGTGAGAAGTGTTAATATTGGGGGTGGGGTTATCAGGGGTAGACCGAGAAAGACGTGGGATGAGGTCATTAAGTGTGACCTTAGGGTTAAGGGACTGAGCAGGGAGGCTGCAATGGATCGTGCAGCATGGAGAGCCGCCATTTGGTGACCAAGGCCGACACATGCAAGCATTTTGGAGCCTTTAAAAACGAAACGAAACGATCCCTCTAATAGATTTTGAGAAATACCGTTGTCATATCCACCCATAAGCTCAGACATCAAATTTATTTACGTTTTATGCAGAATTATTTTAAATAGCCTTTTCGTATTGAGATATCATTAAATAATTATTGAATTGACATGCTGGTGACTGTATAGAGGGAATGTATACTGCGAGGGAGATCATAATTACTGTGGACACAACCATGTCAAAGGTTGCATATAATATTTAGTTCCAAAAATTAATTACATGTAAGGGTAGAGGACGTTTCTTACACAAACATTACGGAAGTCAAAGCCATCCACATTCCATTCTGCGTCTGAAGTCAAAATACATGGAGAAACACAAATATCTGGCTCCGCACTAATGTTTGATCAGTCACGTCAGTATATTTCTCTTACGAGCCAGTCCTTGATGTCACCACCGATCTAAAGCTTGTTATCTGACACCGCTATACAAGGTGTAATGCAGCTTTATCTACCGAATATTAACTCCTTAATATGATGCCCTGAATGAAAGAAAATAGACAAATTATGTAGCCACAACTTAGCATTTCTTCTCCCTCCCCCTACCTACCCTCCCTCCCCTCCCTCACTCCACCCCAGCACCATCGTTCGTCCCCCACCCACCTTCCCTTCTCTCTCTGGCCCCTCCCTCTCAGCCCCTCTTACTCCAGTGTGACTTGCAGCGCATAAACGAGCCAGTCTGAGGCACGGGGTACAGGAGGATAGGTGATTATTTATGGCCACGACTGTTCATAGACATCACATAATTTTCTCTCCATCTAGTGTTAAAATCTTCAGCTTTTCTCTGGTTGGAATCAAGCATAATATCATCAAAAATAAACAGGTTCTTTCTGTGCACCTAAGTATCTTTCGGGTCAGGAATGAATGGAGTATTCTCATAGTACATTGCTCTATATTTTGATGCCGAATTTTTCTAAGGTAATGTTTTTATAAACTCGTCTACACTACCCTTTCCAGTTTTGAAAACGTTGTGAATCTTTAACTTGTCCTATCCCCTCTCAAATGCAGCTGGCACGAGCGTGTACCTAGGTTATCGTGAGGACGTGCCGAAGATCTATAAGTTCGTATAATCTAACAATTTTAACCGGTTTGGTTGAGGAAATATTCTCGTAGTTAAATTCATGTTACTACTCCCAGACTTGCCAACTAGAAGTGCACAACATTTTGGGAAGGGTATTAGAAAATGATGGAATTGTATTTTCCTGCTACGGGAGAAATCTTCCTATAAGTCTATAGCCAGATGCCTCAATCCCATAAGAGGTGGCCACAAACAAATCGCCTCCATGTCGGCCTGTCCCCTGCCACTTCACTGCCCTCCCCCCACTTCACACCCTCCCTCTTTCACACACTTCATCACTCTATCCCTCCATCTCATCTTCGGTCCCCTCCCTCTCCCTCCACTCTCCTCTTTAGTCTCTCGCTCTCCATCCACTCCACGTGGCCAAAACACCTCAGAGTATTTCTTCTAAAGCTTTCTATAACATCCACATCCACACCACAGTGCTCCATCACTTCCTCATTTGTTAGTCCGTCTCTCCATGTAACTCCATGCCTCCACTCAAATAACTCATATTCACTGCTCCCACTCCTGACTTGCGTCCTTCCAATTAGGTCCAACCTTCGCTTCCATATGTTAGAATTGGTATCACAGTACTGTTATATAGCATCTTTTTTACGATCATGCTCATTTCCGTATTCTTTATCACTTCTTTCAAAGAACCATCAATCTTTCTACCCTGTTGTACCTTCATGGACTTCTTCCTCTACACTTTCATCCTTATTCACACACTATGTACTTAAATGCACTCACATTTTCCATTTCCTCACCATCCAGCTTCACTGTGCATTCAGTGACTTCATTTCACTCAAATACCATACCTGTACTTTTCCCTATATTCACCTTTAGATTCCGTTTAGTACATACTCTCCCAAACTCATTCACCAAACTTTGCAGTTCCCTTCATCCTAACACAACAATACAGTATCATCTGCAAACAACAGAACAGGAAGTTTCCAAACACTGCCCTCTCTCATTAGAGCCACTCCAACATCCACTGCCCTGCCTTGCATCTCATTTAGAACTCCATCCAGATACGGACTGAACAGCCATGGAGACATGACACACCCTTGTATCAGTCCAACATTCAGATAGAAAATGTCAATAATTTCACCATTCACATGCCCTGCAACCTTAGCTCCCTCATACACACTGTTCATGACTTTCAACAGCTTCCCACTTCCTCCATCATTGTATTCATAATATTTTCCACATTCCTTGTCTACCTACTCTTGTCATATGCTTGCTATACGTCCATTAAGGCCACATACAACTTCCTTCCCTTTTTTAGAACCTTTTCCACCAAACATCTTCGGACAAATATCTGATCGTCACAGCCTCTTACCATTTTTAAACCCCCGTGTTCTTCGTCAACTAATTCCTCTGTTTTTTCCCTAAACCTGTCAATAAATATCCTCCCATATACTTTTACTACTACACTAATAAGAAGAATGGCCCTAACACTTCTTTTTTTCCCCATTTTTCCTTTGAAAAGAGAATAGTTATACCTGACTTCCAATCCTCCGGGACTCTACATTCCTCCCAGTCCAATCTGCACTGTTTCCTTATCCACTCCAGTACCATCTCTCCCCCATGCTTCAGCATTTCACCACACACTCCATCAATTCCTGGGTCTTTCCTCATATTGACTTTTATCTTTGCTTCCACTACTTCCTTATTACTGATCTCTTCCTCCTTTCTCATCTCCCTTCTCCTCTCAACCATTCCCCAGCCACTTATTCTCGCTGGCAGTCTACAAGTTTTATCTTTCACTCTCCTACCATCTTCATTACCCTGTCTAACTCTCTTTACCTCCTTCTAGAACATTTTCTTACATCCCATTTACTTTACACTCAGATCCCCTCCAAATTCCTCATCCACTCCGTTCTTACTCTCTCTTAGCAATCTTTTCAGCTCTCTCTCCTTCTCTACATATAACTCTCTACTCCATCTCACAACTTCCTGCATGCCTCAGGTTCCCATCCCCTCACTAAATGCTTTCTTCTTCTGCACCACAGCTTGTCTCATCTCTTTATTCTAGTATGCTGTTCCTTGTACCCCATGTCATCTTCTCTTCATCCCATACAGCTTCTCACATGCCGCACATATTTCTTCTGTGAATATCTTGCACGCACCTTCCACCTTCTCCATCTGCTCCAAATCATATTTACACAAATGCTCCTCCAGTTCTCTCTTACAGTATATTCTGTTTTCCATCCTCCTGCAACCTTTCTACTCTCTTTGTACGGACTACTTCCTCTGCCTTTCTCTCCTTCTCTTTATACATCGCATTTGTATTGTACCTTGACTTTCACTGGCACCAAGTGGTGATCAGAAACTCCATTCCCCTAACCTTTGTATACTCTCGCATGCAGTGCATATCTTCTCATTCTCTCATCCGCACACAAATAACCAATCATTGCCTACTATTCATTCAGGTCACCACCTACCCTTCTTATCACTCGCCATGTACACCTGTGGATCATTTTGAGTCCAAAGAGGGTACTGGGGAAATCACTGCATTTAATGGCAATGTTTTCCATTATATTTCTTATAGGAGAAAAAATGTAACCCCAACCTAGGACGATTATTGAAGTCTTATGATATTTTTTCCTTAAATAAATGGAATGCTCACATGACGCTCTGGAATTCGGTAACTTAACAGCCTCTAACTCCTAAAAAATGTCAGACACACTGCTTTCCACCTCATTTTTCTACTTCCTTTAATGCAGATTATTATTGCTCTAAGTATTCTCCAGAAATTTACGTACTATGGGTCAGTGAAAAGAAATATAAAAGTGGCCTAGTGTACAGGATAATGTAAACAGACTCGTTATCCTCATCAAATAATTTGAGGAAGGTTGCAGACGAACGAACAATAACAAAAAAAAAATAATAACATTATACATTATACACTGTTTAAACTGCGATGTTGACTGGAGTATATTCAACTTTAAGATGCCATAGAATGCAAATATTTAAGAGGTCGAATTCTGTGAGGAAAATCTCTCTCAGATACATAAATGGTACTCACTACCCCAACCCACACCCTCTCCATCTGACATCAAGGATTTCCCATTATAAGTTGTTGTCCCAGCGTTTCCCATGCTAGTAGTATCGTCACTGATATAAAGGAAATTAGCTTGAACCGATTATATATAAGGTCCCTCATAGGGTGAGGCAGAACATTTCACTATAGACTCCTTTAAAGGTTCCTGTACATTGTTCGTAACAAGGTACTCCACCTTATAGTTTTTTCATATAATAAATAACACCATAGCAGCCTGTAACATTTGTCAGAGTAAAGTCAAGTACCTCAGAGCCCACGAGAAACCGGTGAGGCATCGAAAGAATATGAGCAAGATTCCCCTTGGTATTTCTACTACTTTAACAATACCAAGGCCAAGCAGGAATGTCAGCTATGCAGCGTCAATGTGTACACTCTAAAAGCTCACAAGATTCCCCTTGGTATTTCTACTACTTTAACAATACCAAGGCCAAGCAGGAATGTCAACTATGCAGCATCAATTGGTACACTCTAAAAGCTCACGAGTTAGTTACGGAACATTGTCTGTGCATTTTTTTAAAAATAAGGCATGGTATCGATGAAGCATTGTAGGCATAATTTTATGCAAGCATTAAGATAGTAGATCCACAAGTGTTCGTCACTAAGAATATGATACCGAGATCATCCCCCGAGTGAAAGAACAATGGTGGAAAAACCTGAAGGTCTTACCCTCCTCTACGTCGAGATCTGTAAGAAGATATCAGATGGAAGGAAACAGACTTTAGAAAGCTTGTTTAAAGGTGAGTCTATGACACCAGTAACATAGCATTCTCAGCTCAAGGAAACGATCACAAGCATGATATGAAAGATTAATGAAGAAGTAATGAAGGGCCAGGATAGATTCAAGTATCTCCAAGGGTCAGAGATGATACTTTCTCGGCATGAACCACTGAAAGCCTCGTCATTCATTCCGACAATCTCAAAGTACCAGACTTCTATCTACAAACTCATTCATTTGAAAAATAATGGTGCATTAGTCTCACAGGGAATCTGGATTAGAGGAACCTCACAGGATCTCAAGCACAGTATGGGAAGAGGCAGAGAAGTAGGACTGGACTGATTTCTTTTTCCAAGTCGAGTTGAAATACATTAATAGATCTGAAAGACAGAACGATATATCAGTCATTGTGTATGCCAGCGGGTGTTTCTTGCTTAGTCATCATGACTCTTATGCTGCCAGAACATCATGAATTGGCAATGGCCTCTGCCTCTTGGCAAATCTTCTGAGAAGACTGTTTTATGTGTACACATCATTGTCATGACACTGGGAAATACACCAAGAAGCTCTGTCACCTTTTCCCCAAATGATTTGAGAGACAGAGACCTGCTAGACTCCGGGAGTGTAACACAATCCTCACCCAATAAAGCATCCAGGAGCAATATAAAGTCTTGAAGAAAAACCTGAAATCCTGATAGTACATATACGGGCCTACATCCCACATTTTGGTGGGTGCGTGGCCAAGAACACGTCGTCTCTCAAGTCTGTCTACCATCAAGACCAACAGCCTGTAAACCGACTGTCTGCCATCTGTCGCCTAGCCTGGCTGTCATCGAACCCGTCTGTCATCAAGCCAGTTTGTCGTAGAGCTCATCTGTAATCAAGCCAGTCTGTCATCAAGCCCGTCTATCACTGAGTTTCTCTGCCATCGAGTCTGTCTGTCACTAAGCCTGCCTGTCATCAAGCCTGTCTTAAGACAGGATGAGATAAACAAGAAGAGCATTAGGAAATTTAATGACAGTTATTGTATTAAGATAAGTAACCATGAACATGAAAATATGTATACAGTGAACACATTTCAGTGTAATAAGGCAGAAGTTTCCCCCACAACAGCAGAGTCGCTCAGGCTCCCCACCCCGACACGAAATGACCCCCATCTACCCACCATTGATGAGTTAGAATTACACGACTTTTACTTAAATTAAACAAATCGCCAGTATTTACAATAGCTTACATTATTTTGTTATGAAGGAAACTTAAATCATAGGCTAGAATCATTGAAGATGCCCATAAGAATTCACAAAACAAGAAACGGTGCCAAGGCACACCCAAACCGACACTGACAGTCATTTTAGTGCTGACGTATAAACACACCAGGATATTTTGTCAGATGTCACCAATCAGACTGGGAGTAAATCGGGTGAGATGTGACGATTTTATGCCCATTTGAAATTTTAGGCCTGACCAACCTGAAGCTGACCTCCCTACCGCTAACTGAGGGGTGACCCCCCTGCAGTAATGAGGCATGTTATGTTATAGGATGCTGATTTGAAATATGCACCTTTAGGTTTTCCTTTCACGTCGATATGACGAATTTGAAAGGACTTATTGTGAGAAAACGATGTCTCTTTACGTTTTTGGGGCCTACAGCCTTTTCCTTGGCCAAATTTGGCCCAAAATTTATTCAAGGATCAGAAGATCACAGCCCATTATCTCTTTCGTTTTTGTCAAAATTGCACCAATAGTTTTCGCGTAAAGTTGTTAACAGACCGACAGACAGACAGACGGTAGGACAAACAGACAAGCAGAGTGAAAACGATACCCATCCCTGAGCCTCTCCTTGGCGGGGATGGGTAATTAATGCTTAGCCACTCACCAAGCAGAAAATCATGCTACGAGTCATAAACCCCATTATTGGTTTCACACCCGTAATCAGGATTATTCAGCTACTTTAAAAGTAGGGCCGAATAATGAAACTGAGATAAACAAAAGGCCAATCTTTTATCTCTATTTTTCCTCTATCTAAACACTTATAGACAAAAAGAAACGAGAAAGTCATTATTTGCATTAACATTTTCCATTAAATACATAAAAAAAGGAAAAAAAACACACAACCTTTCTCTTTTAGGCTTGGATATTTATTTTTCATTCTTCTGAGTCGGTCAAAGGGCCAAACAAAAACAACTGAAGGACTGGATTTGGCCCGCGGGCCGCCAGTTAAATAGCCCTGCCTAAGTCATGCACGAAAATTGTAGCATACACCAAATTATTCACAGTTTCCGTTATACCACATGCAGTAAATACTTCACTTGTATGAGCACAATAATATAGTCATATACACACACTATATCCTCTTACATTTCAGGATTTTTTTTTTACCACTAAGTCCGGAAGATACGGCAGTGTTTATGTTTAAAAATTCACTAATGATACTGGCCGTTTTCTCTCACCTCTCGTCTTTGTTTACACTAGGGACATTTCTTGTACAGCAGTTCTCCAGCTTACTTAACACCTCTGGCGCTACTTGTTCGGCTTCTCAGTCCTCTGCTGTGCCTGCCAAGTACCAAAAACAATTATTCATGTCGTTATGTAGGATTCGGGTGCTTCTGGCTGTAAGGAAAGTTTCCCCAACTGTGTATAGGCAAGGGCACGGCATTCGCTAGCGGAATGATGATGGATTTTGTGATAAGTACAGTATTATTCCTCACTTGTCATAAAGGCTACCTGATATAACGCCATCTCCTAGTCTCTTCTAGCAATGAGCTACGCAGTGATCTATTCGTTTACAATACCATCAAGCTTTCTTAGCTCTGCCTGTAGATCTAGCACGGTTATGAGAGCCTTTGTGACTAAGGTCTTGCGCGTGACATGGCTGGTTAACGTGGTGTGACGTTTTGTCTGCTGAGTGGACGTGAAAAGTGTCCTAGACCTTGTAGCGGAAATGGCGGTGTTGGCCTAGTAATTGGTTGACCATGTACAGCTACCTCCACTTCTAACGAGTACAGTGGATGGTGTGTTTGGTGAAATGTGGCACCACTGTGTTTGTTTACATTGTAGTAATAGTAAGTGAATGGGCAGACCCGGCAGAGCTTCCCCTCTGCTACAGTATCTAGTACCTACAGAAACTATGTTTTATCAAGTCATACTCTGTCTGCAAACACAAGTGTCTGCCACGTATGTATAGTGGAAGGTAGAAAGAAAAATAATGATGCCATTGGCTCCCATTGTTTCTCTGACAGGAGATTACTGTGAGGCGAGCCGCAAAGGAGGGGAGGGGGGAAGAGTGGGGGGAGCGCATGTATCGAAACTTTGTCGTGTTTTGTTTAGAAAGATGAAGGGTGTGATTATACAGATGTTCTGAGGTTATTGCTTAATCCGTATGCAATAACGTGTATTGGATGAATGCTGGAGACTTAATGTTCGTCATACAATGTGGTGAACGAATGTAGTTAAGCATAAATGTTAGAAGGTGTGATGTTCGGTGTCTCGAAACGTGGTTCACCTGACTTTAGTGAGTGTGCGACTCAAATGCTGTAACATTTTTGTGGCTGAACCAGGGTGTCCATAAAAATGATTCGTGATTATCCATGTGACACAACGGTCGTGCATGTTGTGCATCATCTAGTCTGTTTTACTGTGAGGAAAAACATTCATTATATTCGCAAACCATGGTATAAGTAGATATCCTGTTGCATAGGATTATAGCTACTTTGAGTGTTGGACAGCTATTGGCTTGTTGTGTAGAAATGTTGTGCAGTCATCATACTGATAGATTACATGGAGATAATGAGATACTATATTTGCATAATGAATGTATATCTTGTATTATAATAACCGAAATGACAGTGTTACGGATGTCCAGACCATAAAATTATAATGTCGCTATCTTCGAGGTGCTACTTCGTTAGTCTGGATAGTTGTGACAACATCCACAAACATTGAACATCGTATATTATATTCTCTTTAAAACATTCATATATTAGTTTTCATACAAGATCTGACACATTCAGGTCCTCCTTAGCTCCAGACGCATTATATTATTTAATCGTGTGTCTACACTCACACACTGATCATCCTGAAGGACTAACATTCCTTTACCATTAATGTTTGTCGGCTGTCTGCCATTATAAACCAAGGTTTTAGTATGTAGCCAAGGCTACACAAAATATATCGGTGGCGTGGTGCTGCTGGGAGAGTGTAAAATAGCCTATAGTCTACGTGTGTTTGTGCAAGGAGTCTGGTAATACACTTCATCGACTTAATCACACTCATGCCAAGATAGCAGACAAAGTCGCAGTCCTCGTGACTATACTGACTGACCATTGAAAACACTTTCACATCCCAGCTGTCTGAATGAGATCCTTTTTTCAGCCAATAGAAACATTAAGTAATACAGTGAACAATCCAATTAAATATGTAGAGTAAGCAGTGTTTTATGCACGTGTCATCATACAAGCTTATACAGTATAACACAGCCAAGAATAAGATGGACCTACAGTAGGATAAAAGTTGAGTGTTGGTGGAACGTCCAAGTAAACGTAAGCAACATTGATGCACCAGCACCTGGATGGTAAAACTCAACCGTTGCGCTTTAGGCAAAATACTCCCGGGTTCTGAAGCTACCCCACGTCATCCAGTAGGTTTACACAAGGTCACTGATAAGACTGCAGTCTTCGCGTAGTGATGCATTATGATAAGGGAGTCAGTATTAGGTTTCGTTACTCATTATACAAGGAAGGGTCGGAATTTTATGTGTGTGTGTGTGTGTGTGTGTGTGTGTGTGTGTGTGTGTGTGTGAGAGAGAGAGAGAGAGAGAGAGAGACACATACAGAGTGGTGCATTCATGGCGTCATTACAAGTTGCTACAATACGACATAATAGACCCAGGGAAGGATAGGGTGATCCTTCTCTCCCTGGGTGTCTTTCTACAGTGACGGTAGCCTCATGTGACCCACCTGTGACAGTGTGCGAATAACAAGCCTCCTTGTTTACAGGCTATTTGAGAGAGAGAGAGAGAGAGAGAGAGAGAGAGAGAGAGAGAGAGAATCTCTTGTTTTATATATATATATATATATATATATATATATATATATATATATATATATATATATATATATATACAAGGAAAGAGGAAGGGAGAGCCTCTCTCTCTCTCACACACACAGAAAATTCCGGTCCTTCCTTGTATAATGAGTAACGAAACCTGATATTGAGTCCCATATCATATTGCATCACTACGACGAGACTGCAGTCTTATCAATGACCTTGTGTAAACCTACTGGATGACGTGTGGTAGCTTCAGAACCCGGGAGTATTTTGCCTAAAGCGCAACGGTTGAGTTTTACCATCCAGGGCTGGGATGTTCAAAAGATCGTTGCGAGACACTGCTATGATCATCGTAACGCGCTCATAGCGGCCATCTTTGATCGTGAACTACGACAACCGCTAAGGTGTATCTTCTAACGCTCGTGGCAACGCTCGTAGCTCACGATGATCCGATCGTAAAATCCGTTCCGTTCCGTTCCTATCGTTCATAATGCAACCCAGCTAATAGTCGCTGAGCCAATCAGAAGAGAGATTTCATAAGCCTTGAAAGATTGTGGGCCAATCAAAATGGAGTTTCAAAATGTTAAATATACTTATCCAAGCGCGCCATTACATCACTCAAACAAGTACGATATTCATCCCATGACATACAAGACATGACAAGTGATGAGTCCCCTACCAAACGAATTCGTCGAGCAAATTTTACACATGAGATGATGGCGTTAATACAGGGTTGGCTCGACAGACAGACAGTGCTGAAGAACAATCACATCACCTTGGGTATAACTATAGTGTGGGGTGAAAGATCCACATCATATTAACAAAACATAGTGATAATTTTGGAAATATCGAGATCCAAACTGAGACCCTTTTACCTGAATAAACTATACAGTATATCATTGGCTTCAGACTGTATCATTACAACTCCCACAGACTTAAACCATGTTTTAATGAACAGTGCATCGGTCTGCATTTTTACAGATGTAAGGGGGCACGATAGTTCAGTGGTAAAGCATCGAGCTCGTAATCGGGGGATTGCGAGTTCGAGCCTCGCCCGGGACTGCCGTGCCGGGAGTGGTAGGGCGCTCCTGTAACCTAGCGGAGCTATATGATCCAAAACAGGGTCTAGCTCGGGGGAACGCCATTTCTCCATTTACAGATGTAAGCAGTAGAAACGAAAAATTCCCTCTCTTTGCTTACCTCTTGGCAACTTAACTTCCTTAAGAGATTTTCTGTGCAACACGTGTGCCACTCTTAATTATTCTGCTCACACGTCCCTATGTTAAGCCTAATGTGTCTGCCAACACACTCTGAAATGAGCCACTTGCATAAAATCTGAATGTCATTAACATTTGCAAATGACATGGCACAGCACGGGATCTTCTTGTCGCTGGTCCAACTAGTGGTTCAACTCTTGCACACCAGTGAAGGAGTTCTTGTCTGGGAAACCTATAATATATCAACAAATGTTCGTCACTGTAAGCAAATGGATCCATTTTGTTTCTGTAGTTCCTCTCAAATCTCATCGCACTTCGTAATGACAGTTCTACCTGTAAAACCACTTGTAACTCCATCTTCGTTCACAGAAGAGGGTAAATAAACAAACTTAGCATCACATGATTCGGTTTGTTTATTAGAGAAACATCCACTATGCGACACTACAATCAGGTTAAGGGTGCTTGTCAGAAATCGTAGATCTACGAGCAAATATGGCGGACGGAGGATCGTAAAATTTGTTTGAACATACACCTTAGCGGTTTACGAGCGCACTATGATTATCGTACGCGCTACGATGATCTTAGCAGCCGTTACGAGCTTTCGAACATCCCATCCCAGGGGCTGGTGCACCAATGTTGCTTACGTTTACTTGGACGCTCCACCAACACTCAACTTTTATCCTACTGTAGGTCCATATTATTCTTGGCTGTGTTATACTGTATAAGCCTGTATGGATGACACGGTGCATAAAACACTCCTTACTCTACATATTTAATTGGATTGTTCATTGTGTTACTTAATGTTTCTATTGGTTGAAAACAGGATCTCATTCAGACTGCTGGGATGTGACAATGTTTTCAATGGTCAGTTAGTATGTTTACGATGACTGCGACTTTGTCTGCTATCTTGGCATGAGTGTGAATAAGTCGGTGAAGCGTATTACCAGACTCCCTGCACAAACACACGTAGACTATACGCTATTTTACACTCTCCCAGCAGCACCACGCCACAGCTGTTTTATGTAGCCGTGGCTACATACTAAAAGCTTGTGTTATAATGGCAGACACCCGACATGCATGCATAAGGTTGTCAGTGTTGCTGTTCGTTATGACCATTTATCACACAAACGTTGCAGACGTCATCTACTGTGTTTACATGGATCTGGGTTGGCTAGTTACATTACTGGATCCCTGCACAAACAAGGCTAGACTACACAATATTCCTAGCCAAACCACACCACCGAAATGCCTCTGTAACAGTGAATACTGGCCCGATACTATCCTTGCAATTTCATGACTGACAATAGACACACACAGTATATCAATAGTAGGACAATGGGAAGCAGGACCTAAGATACCATAACATGTAATGTCCAAGGCACTGTGGTGGTGGTGATTGTAGATGGAAAGCGAAACGTCGTTATGGTATAGTTGTTTAGAGCCATCATACGGGATTCATAATAACCTCAAGTTCCACAACAGATTTTGATATTACTAATATCTGTGATGCCGTGTCTCATGATGCTGAACACCGAAAACGATATTCCCAAGCAGTTAGAAATAGAATAGAATATTTGTTAGGTAAGGGGGAACTTGAGGAGAGGTTAGTCAGAGGGACAGGGTAATAGGAGAGGAAGGAAACGTTGCAGGAATAGAGAGGGTGGTAGGGCTTGACCACCCTGCTTGGTGGTAAGGTGTGTGTGGAAGTGGACTGTCGTGGAGAAGGAGCGAGTGAGGAGGTGGGCACGTGGGAGTAGGGTCATCACAGATATATGTGATGTCTGGTGTTGGTAGGGGAAAAACTGCTCCCTCTGGATGAACTGTGTGAGTGTAGACACACGATTAAAGAGTAAAATGCGTCTGGAGAGAGAGAGAGAGAGAGAGAGAGAGTGAGAGTGTCTCCCCTTCTCTTTGCTCACATACATATATCTATCTATGTAATTATCAATGTATCTCTCTCTCTCTCTCTGTGTATATATATATATATATATATATATATATATATATATATATATATATTGTTACGGAACAGAGAAAGATAATGTACACTTTAAGTGAGAATACTAAAAATCACTACTGTCCCGTAAAGTTCCAGGTTCAGAACAAAAGAGTGAGGTAAATTTACAAGTTAAAGTTTAATGCTCAAACTAACAACAAAACATTCAGGACTCATAAGGATAATGTAATGGTAAAAAACAGGTTAAATATATGGTTAACTGCAATAGCCTCTATTAACATGAAATTAGCAAGACTAAATTTACCTAAGTCAGCCCTGATAAAATGAAAATACACTGGGTAATGCTCAGTAAATGCAAGGTAAATTATTACAGATACAAAATAGTATTAAAACTGGCTGACAAAATGAATCCTACATAAATTACAAAAAAACTCACTAGACCTACAAATCAACACCTTATGCTATACAGTACAAGGAAAAAATGCAATAACAGTTATACTCAAATTACACAGCTGCTAGATGGTTGGAGACTTCCTGAGTACTCACAACAATAACTGTACAGGGGAGGACAGAGATGTGAACAAAATGAGGAGCAGATCTAAGTGGCAATGATGCAGAGACTGAGCTCATTATATAGGGGCCGGCAGAGCTTGATACAACTTGTAAGAAGGACGCGCAAATGAAGCCATGGGGACAAAGAGTTGACAATCCCGCTCTGAACAACAGAAAGAACGACTTACTCTACTATAACGGTAAAAGGGGGGGGACTGAGGCAGAACACGCTCGTGATCAAACATGCAGCATACTGTGCGTTAAAATTACACAAAGGATGATGATATCATAGGCTATGTAACACCTCCCCACAAAGAAAAAGAAATTTACAAAGGAATTTCTTATTACTCTAAAACAATCTGTCTAAAGTCTAGATAAGCAATCTGCAATAACATTTTCTCTCCCCTTGACATGTTGTATGTCTAATGAATACTCCTGAAGAAGTAGACTCCATCTTGTCAATCTCTGATTTTTATCTTTAAACTTACTAAGGAATTTCAGTGGGTTATGATCGGTATAAATGACTATGGGGTCAAAACCAGAACACAAATAAAATGAAAAATGCTGTAAACCCAAAATCAAGGCCAAAAGCTCTTTCTCAATAGTTGAGTAGTTCTTTTGAGGTGGAGTGAACTTCTTACTGTAATAAGATACAGGATGTTCAATACCCTGATCATCCTCTTGCAGCAAAACAGCCCCAGCTCCTGTGTCACTTGCATCAACAGCCATCTTAAAAGGCTGAGCAGAATTTGGAGTAGCGAGCACTGGCTGACTTAATAGGATAGCTTTAAGTTTGTTGAAAGAGGATTCACAGTTATCGGTCCAGACAAATTCAAATCCCCTTTTCAGTAGGTCTGTAAGTGGTGATACAAGAATTGAAAAGTTAAGAACAAATCTCCTGTAATAACCTACCATTCCCAAAAATCTTTGTAGCTCTTTCCTACTTTTAGGTCTGGGAAGATCACTTATAACCTGAACCTTAGCTGCTGGTGGTGCAACATGTCCATCACCAATTACGTACCCAAGGTACTGAACTTTAGCTTGACCAAACTCACACTTTGATAAATTAGCTACAAGATTAGCCTGAACCAAACGCTCAAGAAATTTACTGACATGGCATAGGTGATCTTTCCAGTTGTCACTGAAGATTAATACATCATCAATATAAACAATACACCCTGCCAAACCCTCTGTTACAACATTCATGAGCTTCTGAAATGTGGCTGGTGCATTCTTCTTACCATATGGCATTACGGAACATGCAAAAGTCTTTCCTAGTGTTACAAAACATGAGATCTCCCTAGCACGTTCAGTCATAAGTACTTGCCAGTATCCCTTTAACAAATCAAACTTACTTATGTACCTAGCCTTTCCGATCTTGTCTATGCAATCTTCCGCTCGAGGGAGAGGGTAAGTGTCTGTTTTGGTTATCTGATTAACACGTCTGTAGTCAATGCAAAGCCGCTGTGACCCACCTGGCTTAGGGACTAGAGTGACAGGAGAACTCCACTCGCTCTGACAGGGCTCAATCATCTTGTGGTCCAACAGGTAGCCAAGCTCCTTCTGGATGAGAGGAACTTTCACTGGGTTCACACAGTAAGGAGGCAATTTTATTGGCTTTGCGTCTCCAACATCGACATCATGCATCAACACAGTGGTTCTTCCTGGAGTGGCACGGAACACTTGCGGGTACTCCTGCAGTAATGCCGAAAACTCCTGCCTTTCCTTGGGAGGTAGATGAGAAAGCTTAGTCTGGAGATCATTCATGATATCAGGATTCTTCCCCAAACTATCACTCAGGCACATACTGCTTGGGAGAGCTTCACTTGCAGACTCGGGTGGAACAGCTACAGTGCAGACTGGATTATTTTCGTCCCGCCTGTGATATAACTTTAGCATGTTGATGTGACATAGTTGCTTGCTCTTTCTACGATCTGGTGTGGCGATGACATAGTTGACATCACTGAGTTTCTTCTCCACGAAATAAGGACCACTAAACTTAGCTTGAAGAGGTTGCCCATGAACTGGTAGCAGAATCAAAACCTGATCTGGCTGAAAGTGGCGTAACCTGGACTTCTTATCATACCAAGTCTTCATCTTCTCCTGAGCAGCTCCTAAATTCTCTCTCGCCAGTTGTAAAGCAGTGGACAGCCGTTCTTTGAACTTCATCACATACTCCAGCAGGTTGACGTCATCTTCCTCCGACAGCCAGCATTCCTTGAGTAACTTAAGGGGTCCTCTTACTTCATGGCCAAACAGTAGTTCAAAAGGTGAGAAGCCCAGTGATTCATTTGGAGATTCTCTTGCGGCAAATACGACGAATGGAAGACCTTTATCCCAGTCTTTCTGATGTTCCAAACAGTATTTCTTGAGCATCGATTTGAGTGTTTGATGATATCTCTCGAACGCTCCTTGGGTCTGGGGATGGTAAGCTGAAGACGTGATCTGGGAGATGCCCAACTCTTTCAAAGACTGCTTGAAAACGTTTGACATGGAATTACTTCCCCGGTCTGACTGTACCTCCTTGGGCAGACCAAACTTTGTGAAGAACCCTAGCATTTCCTTAACCACGTTCTTTGCTGAGATATTTCTAAGTGGAATGGCTTCAGGATAACGAGTAGCCATATCAATCAGGGTCAACACATAATAAAATCCTGAAGAAGTCTTAGGAAGAGGGCCCACAATATCCACCAACACACGGGTGAATGGCGCCTCAAAAGGAGGAATGGGAACTAGAGGTGCAACCTTTTCGGTCTGATTACACTTCCCACAACTTGACAGGTGTGACAAGACTTACAATACCAGGAAACATCCCTGAAGATACCTGGCCAGTAGAAGTGTTTCAAAATGCGTGCCACAGTCTTCCTCACTCCAAGGTGTCCTGCCAAACTGGAATCATGAGCCACTCTAATGATATCCTGCCTACAAACACGAGGGATGACAACTTGATGTACAACCTCCCATTCACAGTCGGCTGATGCTGTTGGGGGTCTCCACTTCCTCATAAGTACTCCTGACTTTATATAATAACAAGTAGAAGCACCGGCTGACTCTTCTTCACTGTAAGCAGAGTTAGCCAGACCTTTCAACTCAGGGTCAGCAACCTGCAACTCAACCAACCCTTGACGAGACAAATTATCAACACTACGGGGTACTGCCTCATCTGGTGAGTGGTCCAAATTAGCAAGAAAAGTGTCAGCTAGGATAACATCATCATCATCATTATCCTCTAGATCACCAGTAACTTTAGACTTAGCCCTAGTGACAGCACATGCAGGGAACACATCAGGGACATCACAATCCTGGGACGCAGCCACTGGCTCACTAGACAACTGAGGAGCTGGACACACTAGACTTCCACCAATATCATTTCAAAGTAAGAAAGTTACACCTGACATTGGGAGTGTCTCAACCAACCCAACCATAACGGAACCATTAAGAAAACCAGACTCTAAATTCACTCTGCACAGAGGGACAGAGAAGTAATTATTCCCTACACCTTGTAAGATTACAGTTTCATCAGAGGAATTAACATTAGAGCCTAGAATACTGGTCAGCATAAGGGATTGGCAAGCACCTGTATCACGATATATTTTAACTGATTTCCTGTCATTACTGTCCAGAGGACTGACAAAACTATCAGATAGGAAATTAGCACATGAACTCTTGAGAGTGTCACCCACGTTACTGCTCAAAAGAGGAGCTCCATCATGAGAATTTAAGTTACCCCTCAAAGCAGGTTCAGTTAACTCAGTTAAAGAATTCTGGGAACTCTCAAGAGTGGACACTAGACCAATTGACTGAATATTTAAAGACTCCTTTTTGTTCACATCACGCTGTCTCCTGAAACATCTCTCCGTAGTATGACCAAGCTTACTACAATAAGTACATTTACTTTTCTGAAATCTAGAGGTGAAGCTGGTATTTACTTCCTGAGAAACATCATCTTTATTCTCCTTCTTGTTACCTGTACTCTGAGTAAAGGCAACGTACTTACTCTCAGCTTTCCCTTTTTCTCTAGAATATCTCTTGTGAGTGAGAACATATTCATCAGCTAAAACTGCAGCATCAGACAAATTATCTATTCTTTTCTCATCAAGATATAGGCTTACATCTTTATAAATACACCTCTTGAAGTCCTCCAGCAAAATCATCTGCTTAAATTTACCAAAATCAGAATCCACATTCTTAGAATTTAACCACTGCTCTAACAGATCTTCTTTGATTTTTGCATACTCAACATGGGATTGCTTATCTTGCTTGTAAGTTGTCCTAAATTTTACTCTATAAGCTTCAGGAACAAGCTCGTAGGCCTTAAGAATCAAGCTCTTAACTACATCATAATTATCAGATTGATCCTGAGGCAAAGATGCATAAGTTACTTGAGCTTTACCGGTGAGCCCAGTTTGAAGGAGTACTGGCCAATACCTTTTGGGCCAATTAAAACCTGTAGCTACCCTCTCAAACAACTGAAAATACTTTGTTAAATCAGATTCATTAAAATGAGGGACAAGTTTAACATTTTTAGCCACATCAAAATCATCAGAGCTAGATGATCCAGTTCCACCTTGTTTCATGCGATACTCATGGTCTGCCTGAATCCTAGCAAGTTCAACTTGTGCGTGAAACTCAGCCTCCTTAACATAAGCCTCCTTAGCACGTGCTTGAAATTCAGCTTCCTTCACACGAGCCTCCTGCAGGGCTAGCTGTAACTTAGCTAATTCAATCTGCGTTTGCTCATTTGGAGGAGTTATATTAAACAAGCTTTCATTAATCATGTCAACAATTTGATCTTTAGAATGATGAGAGCGAACAGCAATTCCCAATTGTTGAGCAACAAGCTTAAGTTCATTCTTTGTTCTGTTTTCTACATCCAACACTGTTTGCACATTTGACAAAAAATCTTTGGCTTCATCAAGTGTAGAAATAGTAGACATCATGAATAAATCACAGTCACAAAGTATCAAACAATATCCTTATGATAATATCCTGAATATCCTGATGAGAGGTCGCCAAATTTATGTTACGGAACAGAGAAAGATAATGTACACTTTAAGTGAGAATACTAAAAATCACTACTGTCCCGTAAAGTTCCAGGTTCAGAACAAAAGAGTGAGGTAAATTTACAAGTTAAAGTTTAATGCTCAAACTAACAACAAAACATTCAGGACTCATAATGATAATGTAATGGTAAAAAACAGGTTAAATATATGGTTAACTGCAATAGCCTCTATTAACATGAAATTAGCAAGACTAAATTTACCTAAGTCAGCCCTGATAAAATGAAAATACACTGGGTAATGCTCAGTAAATGCAAGGTAAATTATTACAGATACAAAATAGTATTAAAACTGGCTGACAAAATGAATCCTACATAAATTACAAAAAAAACTCACTAGACCTACGAATCAACACCTTATGCTATACAGTACAAGGAAAAAATGCAATAACAGTTATACTCAAATTACACAGCTGCTAGATGGTTGGAGACTTCCTGAGTACTCACAACAATAACTGTACAGGGGAGGACAGAGATGTGAACAAAATGAGGAGCAGATCTAAGTGGCAATGATGCAGAGACTGAGCTCATTATATAGGGGCCGGCAGAGCTTGATACAACTTGTAAGAAGGACGCGCAAATGAAGCCATGGGGACAAAGAGTTGACAATCCCGCTCTGAACAACAGAAAAAACGGCTTACTCTACTATAACGGTAGAAGGGGGGGACTGAGGCAGAACACGCTCGTGATCAAACATGCAGCATACTGTGCGTTAATATATATATATATATATATATATATATATATATATATATATATATATATATATATATATATATTTAACAAGAGAGGGAGAAAGAGAGATTCTCTCTCTCTCTCTCTCTCTCTCTCTCAAATAGCCTGTAAACAAGGAGGCTTGTTATTCGCACACTGTCACAGGTGGGTCACATGAGGCTACCGTCACTGTAGAGAGACACCCAGGGAGAGAAGGATCACCCTATCCTTCCCTGGGTCTATTATGTCGTATTGTAGCAACTTGTAATGACGACATGAATGCACCACTCTGTATGTGTGTTGGTCTCTCTCTCTCTCTCTCTCTCTCTCTCTCTCACACACACACACACACACACACACACACACACACACACACACACACACAAAATTCCGGCCCTTCCTTGTATAATGAGTAACGAAACCTGATATTGATTCCCTTATCATATTGCATCACTACGCGAAGACTGCAGTCTTATCAGTGACCTTGTGTAAACCTACTGGATGACGTGGGGTAGCTTCAGAACCCGGGAGTATTTTGCCTAAAACGCAACGGTTGAGTTTTACCATTCAGGTGCTGGTCATCAATGTTGCTTACGTTTACTTGGACGTTCCACCAACACTCAACTTTTATCCTACTGTAGGTCCATCTTATTCTTGGCTATGTTATGCTGTATAAGCCTGTATGATGACACGGTGCATAAAACACTCCTTACTCTACATATTTAATTGCATTGTTCACTGTATTACTTAATGTTTCTATTGGCTGAAAAAAGGATCTCATTCAGACTGCTGGGATGTGAAAGTGTTTTCAATGGTCAGTTAGTATAGTCACGAAGACTGCGACTTTGTCTGCTATCTTGGCATGAGTGTGATTAAGTCGACGAAGTGTATTACCAGACTCCCTGCACAAACACACATAGACTATAGGCTATTTTACACTCTCCCAGCAGCACCACGCCACCGATATATTTTGTGTAGCCTTGGCTACATACTAAAACCTTGGTTTATAATGGCAGACAGCCGACAAACATTAATGGTAAAGGAATGTTAGTCGTTCAGGATGATCAGTGTGTGAGTATAGACACACGATTAAATAATATAATGCGTCTGGAGCTAAGGAGGACCTGAATGTGTCAGATCTTGTATGAAAACTAATATATGAATGTTTTAAAGAGAATATAATATACGATGATCAATGTTTGTGGATGTTGTCGCAACTACAGTATCCAGACTAACGAAGTAGCACCTCGAAGATAGCGACATTATAATTTTATGGTCTGGACATCCGTAACACCGTCATTTCGGTTATTATATTACAAGATATGCATTCATTATGCAAATATAGTATCTCATTATCTCCATGTAATCAACAGTATGATGACTGCACAACATTTCTGCACAACAAGCCAATAGCTGTCCAACACTCAAAGTAGCTATAATCCTATGCAACAGGATATCTACTTATACCATGGTTTGCGAATATAATGATTGTTTTTCCTCACAGTAAAACAGACTAGATGATGCACAACATGCACGACCGTTGTGTCACATGGATAATCACGAATCATTTTTATGGCCACCCTGGTTCAGCCACAAAAATGTTACAGCATTTGAGTGGCACTCTCACTAAAGTCAGGTGAACCACGTTTCGAAACACCGAACATCACACCTTCTAACATTTATGCTTAACTACATTTGTTCACCACATTGTATGACGAACATTAAGTCGCCAACATTCATCCAATACACGATATTGCATACGGATTAAGGAATAACCTCAGAACATCTGTATAATCACACCCTTCATCTTTCTAAACGAAACACGACAAAGTTTCGATACATGCGCTCCCCTTGGCACCTCGTCTCAGTAATCTCCTGTCAGAGAAACAATGGGAGCCAATGGCATCTCTGTTTCTCTTTCTACCTTCCACTATACATGCGTGGGAAACACTTGTGTTTGCAGACAGAGTATGACTTGATAAAACATAGTTTCTGTGGGTACTAGATACTGTAGCGGAGGGGAAGCTTTGCCGGGTCTGCATATTCCCTTACTATTACTACGATGTAAACAATCACAGTGGTGCCACATTTCACCAAACACACCATCCGCTGTTTTCGTTAGAAGTGGAGGTAACTGTACAGTTAACAGGGTAAGATTATCCCTAGGAGAAAACTGACTTTCCATTGTAGTGTCTAACTCATCTTTGCTAAGATGATTTAGGAACCTGAGGTAACTAAATAACGTTGCTACATTAATTAGTGTTAAAATGGTTTTTCCCATATCATCAGTTTCCGCCCATGGACTGTTTTGCAGTGCCTCCAAATTATCAGTTCTTGTAGCTGCTGATACTGCATCAGTCTCTAACAACGTATTTTCTTCGGGAAGGATGAACTTATCCTGCCTCAAACTTTGCAGTAATCTGTCGATGCTCATCAAACATCCTGCTTTCATGTCGTAGCAGATGTGAAATCTCACGACTCTCTATTGCAGTCGTGCTCAAATGGCAGGCTGCGGTCCACCTCCGAACCGCAATGAGCGCAGGTGTGAACCCCAGTGACTTCCTTCATTGAATATACAGACTCTACTTCATATCCAAGGAACTATCCATTTCAGATTTATGGACTGTTTTTTTTAAATAATATCGCCTGAATAATTATCATTTCAGAATCATAGTTATCTACTTAAAATATGTTTAACTGTTGCAGTAATGTCTTAAACAATGGGTATTACTGTATGTATAGTTTTCTTTTAAAATACACGACATAAATAAAAAAAGACAGAAGAGCGAGAATACTGTACTCTCCAACAGAGACCATTAATATTCCAACTACTCCTGGTGATCACATTCCTTGAAATAAAGCGAGTTTCATCATAACAAATACCTTATTCATTTTCATTCATTGCCAGACGCCATGTATCCCAAACGGGGTGGCCAACGGCTTAGAGTTAATTGTTTTACAGGGAGGGGCACTAATCCTCCACCAACCCCACTTGACACGTAGGGATGCCAACAGCATCTGGTGTTCCCAGGTGGTCACCCATCCAAGTACTAACCAGACCCAACGTTGCTTAACTTCGCTGATCGGACGGGAAGCGGTGTACTCAACGTGTACCTTATTGTCTGTGATAATTCCTTTCCTTGTGAACACTGTATGTAGCAAGATGCAACAAGTATCCTGTGATTTATCATTATCTTGTTCAAAGGATGTGTTGACAGAAGAGTACTGAACTTCTGGACTAGTTTATGGACGGAGAATACAAAAGTGATGCGGTGGTGGTAATGGTAGTGTTAATGTGAACGTGGTTCTGTAGTTAAGGCAATAGTAGTTGGGGCTAAGTTTAGGGCTAGATGAAGTTGTACATACATGGGCAGTTGCTTGGAACACGCAATGACTCGAGAGGACCCCTATGCATTAAGTTACTGATTATTTCTGCTTATTTTAGTTCATAACGCCGAAAACGTAATTAATTTTCACAGAAGCCAGCTTGCACTGTTGTGCTGGCGAAGCGCATGTCAGAGAAGGAAAAGAAATGTGCGTGATGAGTACAATTTGAGTTTTCCAGAAAAAATAATTTTTTCGACTAGAAACTCCATACGGTTCGTCATTTTCATTTTTCCAATTTCTTCGGAAAAATGGGGGTGGAAGAGAGAAAGAGCATAGCCATAATTAGTTAATCGAGAAACTTACTGATAATTTCAAGACTCGTTGTGATGAATTATATCTTGGAGGACAGCTACTGTTGCTATCTTTGAGTCTGTTGTCAGTCACCAACATCAACTTTTCATATGTGAAACAGCCATTCAGTTGGGTATTTTCTTCCTTAGTAGAGACAAAATTCGTTCATTTCCAAGTAATATGACACAGAGAAGAAAGGGTGGTACATGACTCTGAAACTTTATGTACATATCTTAAGCTATTTAGCAAACTGCACTACATATCGTTAAAATGATTGAATGAGCTTACTAGTGTGTTTGAATATTGTTAACTGCACGGAAATGTTAAAACTGAAATACCGTTCCACCATCACAATGAACGCCTTAACAGTCATCTAAGATTAGTGATCTCACCATTTAAATATGTATTTTATGAATTAGCAAGAGTCACAGTCTGTCATTGTCATACATTAATATTGGTAACAATCATACCTTTTTTTAAATTTGTCCTTTTTTTTTTTTTTTTTTTTTTCCCCCTAGGGTGACACAAACGGTGGCGGCGCTACCCGGGTTTATCCCAGGTAGTATTGTATAAACTTTTTCCTGTTGTTGTTCTCGTTTTGTTTTTGTTTTGTTCTTTTCCTTTTTTCCCAACTATGAGCAAACAACACCAGTGCCCTTGCTGCAGTAGGTCTATAGCAAAATGTGCACGAGAACTGAAGTGTGCCTACGGCAGCGAATGGGTTCATTTGGCACCTTAAAATATGGGTGCTAATGATTATCCATTTATGAAGAAGAGCCACCAGCTGGGCTTTCCCTGGCTGTGTAGCCAATAAGTTGCACGAACGGATGAGGTCTTGGCTAGTGGAGGAAGTAGTGTCACTAAGAAGGAGCTAGACGATGAAGTTACTGGGCCAATCTTTCAGGCTATCAAAAATGTTTCAAACAGAGTGGAGGCACTAGATACCATAGTCTCATAACCCATGGCTGTCACCCAAGACCAAGCCAAGTCATTTACGGATGCTATTCGAGGATCTCTCGTGGGGGAAGGGAAGGATCTGCTTGGGGGCGTGGCTGAGATCAGTGATGATGGCCAGAAAAAAAACATTCGTAGTCAACAGGTACTGATCATAAAACCAAAGAGCTGTGCTGACGTTCTGACAAGTCAAATGGGACCAGAAGATACCAGAGGTATACTTGACTCGGTACCAGTTGATAGCGGCCATAAGACCAAGGCTGGTAAGAGGTACTGGTATTGTTTGATAGCTGCCTTAAGACCAAGGCTGGTAGGCTAGTAATGAAGTATTTGTCAACTGAGGCCAAAGGTGATGCAGCTGGGGTACTGAGAGATCATTTTGGCTCTGATAGCACTTTTCGTGTATCAGAGTCAAAGAGAATGCTGCAAAAAATGACCGTGACGAGCCTTTCCTCTTCCTTGGCCGACTCTGACATCATCCCATTTATTTTGACAAAAAATAAAATTAAGATGCTTGTTGACTGAGGTTGTACCCTCGACCTTCTCTTCACAAGAACAAAAAATGACACTAAAACTGCTGTCTTGAAGATGTCATCGGAGATGAGATCCTCCATTGTAGAACAGGGCCACAATACCTATGTGGATCTTACAAGTTACCAGGCTTTTGTAGGATTATGGATTACACCGTGTCATCACTGTCACGGCTTTTGTCATACATCAGAGAGGTGTTCTAGAAAAAATGATGAACCTAATTTTTTTTTTTTTTTTTTTTTTTTTTTGTGGAGCCCATAAATCTAAGGATTGTAGTAAGAGAATTTCTGCTGCATGCATCATCAGCTCTTCCTTAAGACACAGTCGGCTGCCCATTTTGCATCAAGTTGAGACCGTCCAACTATAATTTCTCATAGGAATAGATTGACTGAAAATGCCAATTTCAGCCATTCAAAAAGCTGACTACGTCCCTCTTGAACCAGTTAAGGATGGGTCTTTCAAATATTCGTTTTATCTGTAATAAGATATGCTATATTAATGAAACTCTAAATCAGCACGTGCTTGCCATTTTGTCCTTGACTGACACCTGGCTGTATGAGTCTGATATTTATATTATTCATAGTGCTCTGCCTAAGACACATAATTATAAGTATTCCCAGAACTGCTGCTGACTGTCTGGGAGGCGGAGTAGCACTCATCTACTCGACAACACTTGCAAACATTTCTCTCATAGACTCAGACCTGACCCCATCTTCATTTGAATTTTTGGAAATAAAATTTTCATCAGAATACCATTAGATATCCAATTGTCTGTCGACCAGGTCATTCAGACACAGATTAGGGTTTTATGGAAGAGCTTGGGCAGTTTCTTGATGTGTTTTCTCTTAAATCTGGAAAACTTCTTGTTTGTGGTGATTTCAGTTATTGGGTTGACAGTCCGAAGTCAAAACCATTCTCTTCAAAATTCCTTGAGTTGATCACCCAGAATGATTTTTTCAATCATGTGAGTGATCCAGCTCATGTCTCAGGACATGTCCTTGACTTGATCTTGTCCCCTGTTGGTTGCAGGGGTGTATCTGATGTGGAGGTTGACTCAGTTGACCCCTTAACCCGTCACGTCCCGAGGTTTTCCGCCCCTCCGACATCCCCCAGTCCCGAGCCTTTTTGGAAAAATTTTTTTTTGGCTCAAACTTCCGCTTAGGTTGAGAAACGAAGGAAAATCGCGAAGAAAGGGCTTACCGCGGTCTATAAGTGGTCCATACAGGTTAGGTCTCCCGAGCCAGGTTTCGTATTCTGTAATGGACGTGCCAGGCGCTCACGTTTTCTATGGTAAGGAATACTGGGAGAAACAACACACAACACCTCTATATTTATTGAATTTGAACTAATAAACAATAACAGTAACAATATAATGGATTTCAGACACATATATATGAAAAATAAGCATTGTACCATCGCGCGAGCATAGCGAGTTTGGTCCGAGTCGTAATATGCTATATGCTAAGTTTCTTGTATCAGTCAACATATCATTTTTTCTACTTTTATACTTCTGTTTCAATGACATTTTACCAATTACAACTGTTTGTAAGTGTTTTCAGATGTTTTCATTCATTATGATGACATGCAGCATAAGTCTAGCGCACATCAGCTTAGTAAGTGCACTCGCTATGACTCGTATTTCAACATACCCAATTGTTTTATCACTTTCCTATTGTTTTTCCCTTTACATAGAACCTTTCCTTCACCACTGTAAATGTTTTCAATTATTTTCATTCATTACGAGGGCATTTAGCGATATGCTAGCGCATACTCACGTAGCAACCACGATCTCAAACACTCGTGTTTCATCATCTACTTTATTTATTTACTCCAATTATAATTTCCCACTTACATTACACACGTTTACATCCCTATACTGCACTGTACATACTTACTGGCATTATTTATTCAAGTGAGCGTGAGAATATCGCATGAAAATACCCTCGCAATGAATGTTTCGACCAACATAATACTCACACACTTATATACTAATTCTTCACATATATTACACACTTTACCACTTGCTGACTTTTATTTTCACTATTACGTGCCTTATTTATTCAACTGAGCGTCAGGATATCGCATCTCTATACACACGCTATGAATATTTGACTTAGAATATATTTCAGCACTTAAAATAATTTGAACTTATACCCGTAAGCATTTCCAGTAATAATAATTATATAATTACGGGCCGCATTTATTGCACTGAGCGACAGAATATCGCATCATAAAACCCTCGCTATGTATGTTTCCACTTACAGCATATTTATACACTTACATACAATTTTTGCACTTATGTTATACCCGTATGCACTTTATACTAATATTTGGAGATCAACATGACTGATAATTTCACTGAGCGTCTGTCTGTCGCATTTACCTCATAATTTCAGCGTCCTGTCGCATTCACACCATATCAGAATTGCATCAACGTGTGATATTCGCTGAAACATGGGTGAATACAGAGACCCACGTCACACTCCACGCACTCATAGCGGGTGTCCTTCCTCTGTGTCGTGAGTCTCACCCGGGAATTGCTGCACACGTGACACCTGCGTTGGGGCCTAGGTCTGTTTGGCTGGGGAGGGATAGGAGTGGGGAAATGGCGGCCGAATATTCTCAGGGGAGTTTGTGCAATAGGGGCAGTGCGGGTGCGATGATGGGGCCTTTCTACAGCATACCGTGCAAACATTTCTCTTGTGAGCTCCCTCACAAACCCTTCAAATGTTTCCTGAACTCCTGTTGTCATGGCGTGATGGTGGTGGCAATTCAGAGCAGTGATGTCTAGCAAGTGAAAGAACAGTTTCTTATACCACTTCATCGTGGTCCTGGCACACTCTACCGTCGATATCATGGAGTCTGACTGGTCCACGAGGCGCATGTTTATATTATAGTTCATGACACACTCAGGTTTCCAAATACAACGCCTGTTCTCGCTACGGTAATCAACTGAATCAGTACGGTGCATCAAGGGGCAGTGAACGTTGACAATAGGCTTACCTCTCTATTGTGATTCTACACAGTTGCAAGGATGTTGTTGGCTTTGAAGAAGACAACCTCATTCCTTGCAAGTTTCCGCCCTACCTTGGCCATGTGACGCCGGTTCACCTTCACGGTTCCACAGACTCCAGTTTCATGTGTGTGAAGATAACGAGCGAGAAGAGGGCTAGTGTACCAATTGTCCAGGTAGAGGACGTGACCACGATGAAGGTAGTCTTCTATCATCGTCTTTACCACTGCTCCCGACAGTCCAATACTTCGATCTTCTATTATGTCTGTCTGTGCACCGGTGTACAAGACTATGTCTTGCACGTATCCAGTCCTACAGTCGCACATAACAAAGATCTTGAACCCAAAACGGTGCCTTTTGCTGGGTATATACTGCCTAAATGAAATATTGCCTCTCCACAACACGAGACTCTCGTCTATGACGAGGTCTCTATAGGGATAGAATGAGGAACGAAAGGTTTGCCTCAGGTGATCAAAGATCAACCTAAGTCGCCTCATTTTATCAGTGTTGTTCGCATTTGCAGGATCATGAGCATCATAGAAATGGAGGCGACTTAGAATTAGTTGAAACCGATTACGGCTCATCACTTGACCAAATATTGGGGTAAACATAACAGGGTCCCTAGTCCAGTAAACAGGAATTCTGTTCTTTCGTATAATACCCATCAAAAGGACCAGGGCAAAAAATAAGAACATTTCTGAAAGGGAGACAGGGTAATCATAGATGATAGAATGCCTACTCCTTGTTCCCAATCTTTCACTCTCTAGGCGCTGGGTGCTTGCAAACAGGTTGGTATGGTATACAATCTGCTCCACAAATGCCTCAACCTGGTGGAATTACGGTGAATTCCTGGAGCAATGAAGCCAGAGCGCCCCTGCTCAGTGAAGGGGTGAATGAGGGGAGAAAAATCACTCCCATCCTCCCAATTCCACGCCACAAATCCCTCGTCCCCATCATCCCCATCACCGCCTTCGTCTGGGTGGGGAGGAGATACTGGTTGGGGAGGTGGGGGAGGAGTGCAGAGGGCTTCCCCACTGTCACTCCTCTTCCCTTTGCCTTTATCCATTCCCTTTCCCTTACCCTTACGGCCTTGAGGAACATTAGGGGGCTGTGGGGATGAAGTAGGGGAATACTGGGGAGCAGAAGACGTGCTGGGGAGTGGTTCCTCCCCACCTTCCCCCTCCATGACAACACCACGTGCTTTCTCACGCACCCTAGCTCGACCACGTGTTAGAGGATATTGGGGAGCATAAGACGTGCTTGGGAGTGGTTCCTCCCCACCTTCCCCCTCCCTCACAACCCCACGTGATAATGAACGCACTCGCACTCGCCCACGTGATACACTACGCCGCCTCACACTACATAGGGAAAGCAATGACTCACTCACGTCACTCTCACTTTTCCTAATCCTCCCTGTACTTTCCCTTTCACTCCCCACTCCCTCCACTTCACTTCCTAACTCCCCAAACAAAATGCTAGGCCCATACCTGCTCGTCTGACGTGGTGTGCGCTCTGGGCCACGATGAGTGATGACCTCACGTCCATACCACGTGGCAGCAAGTCCCACGGCTCTGTCATTGTCATCGTCTTTGTCCTCGAATTCTGGTTCCAAATGACGTTGGGGATAGGGATAGGATATTGCAATTGCCTTCTTTGCCTGCTGCCCCTCTCTAGCAGCACGGTAAGTCATGTACTGCCGCTTCCTGGGAGACGGAACTTCCTCGTCATTGCTGGTAGTTTCTTCCTCCTCTGGCTGCACATAATCTTTATCAACAACCTCATCATCCACTGGGGAATCACTGTCGCCTGTAAAGGCATCCAGGGCGGCTTGAATTTCGCTGTCTGAGAGACCTCTCTTAGCCATGTCTGAGCAGGTCCCTTGCTACCAGGTGAGTGGACGAGTGGCGGGTTAGCGCGGGTCGCACGGGGTTGCCGAGTGTCCCCACCTGGTGGCAGTTAGGGGAAGGTCATGCGAGGATACGTACCACAAATCAAGCGCGAAATTTGAAAATTGTCGAAATTATGCACATTGCAATTGCACGACGTACCAGTACGTCGCCGGGACTGGCAAATGCAAATCATTGCAACGTACCCATACATCGATGGGACGGGGCGGGTTAATCTTTGACCATGCTCTGATCACTCTTAGCCCCTAAAAGACGGGTGTCTGCATTCGCTGTCCAAGGGTACTAGGGCCAAAAAGACAGGTGTTGCATATGCGGACACGACCCCTCACCCCCCTAAACTCACCCCACCCACCCCACCCCCAACCACCACCCCCACCCCCACCCTCACTCCCCCTCCCTGATGCCCCAGCCGTCCCCCACCACCTCACTCCCAAACCCCCACCGCCCCCCAACTCCCACCGTCCTCCCAACCCTCCCACTGTCCCGTACCATCCCTAACCCCCTACCCTCCCACCAACCCCACCCTTCCCACCCCTTCCCCTTACCCCCATGGCCCCACAACCCTCTATCCCCCAACCACCCCCCAACACCCCTCCACTCCCTCATCATCCCTCCACCACACCCCACCAACCCCCTACCCCCTACCCTCCCCCACCTCCACCTCCACACCACTCACACTGCCACACCCCCAAACCCCCCATCGACCCAAACCACCCTGCCCCTCCAACCCCCATGGCCACCCCCACCCCCTTTCCCACCCCTACTTCCCACCACCGACCCCCCACCCCCCACAACCCCCCCACCATATCGCATCCGCCGATTATGCCCGTCCTGAGTGTATGTCAAAGCATTCCGATGCCAGTCTTTTAGAGGTTAGTTTTGATATCCCGAAATCTCCTGCCTATAAAAGGGTTATCACGTTCAGAAATTACAGGAACGTTGACTGCCATTTGATGTGCCTCAACATTTAAACTACATCGATTCTTCAAATCTTTCTTCTGATGAATTGGTTGATCTCAATTTTTGACCAATATTGTCCTGAGGCAGTACAAATAATCATTGTATGTGATAATTCTCCGTAGTATGGTCCATCTATTAATTCTTTGCATAGACAACATAGAAAGGCGGAACGTGAGTGGCTCTAGCAGCGGACCAAATTAACTCGTTTGCGTTATGTTTTTGCGAGAAGAGCAGTTGTTCACACCGTAAAAACCCCAAAAGCTAGGTACTATCAAAATAAAGAAGATTCATGTGATGATAAAAAAAAAAAAAACCTCTGCAGTTGTGAACAATTTGGTTGGTAGGAGGAATGTAATTTTTAAACCACCCTCTTTATCTGATGCCCAATTGGCTTCTGATTTTGCTTCATTTTTTACAATTAAGATGTCTCACATAAGAAAATTGGACAACAATTCGCCTAGTGAAGTGTACTCAGTTGACTTCTAATCACGGTGCACTGGGGGTCATTTGCTTTCATCATTTCATCCACTGGATGTAAAGAAAGTCAAATGTTACATCACAGAACTTGAAACATTTTGCCAACTCGGTCCATGTAACGTGTCACAACTGCCTAATCTGGAGGCTACGAGCACGCTGCAGAATTTATCTGCAACATAATAAACAGATGCTTCTTAGAAAGTAATTTGTGCAGTCTGAGAAACGTGCTTTGCTTAGGCTCCTAATCAAGAAACCTGGCCTTGATGTCGAAAGCGTGACAAATTATCGTCTCATCTCTAACCTGTCTTTCGTATCCAAGATTAATCGGTGGGCCATACTTGATCAACTCTTACCACTACTGGAACATAACTGAGTTTTGTTCCTGTTGTGCAATCAGCGTACAGAAAATATCAGTCAACTGAAACTGCACTAACAAGGATTCATATTGACTTGGTGCCAAACACTTGCAGTGGGATGTCCTCTGCCCCGGCTCTGTTAGATCTGTCTACAGCTTTCGATACAGTAGATCACAAACTATTGTTGGATGATTTGTATTTTTATGGCATTCGTGATAGTGCTCTTTTGCTCCTTAAGTCGCATCTGTCTGACAGATCTCAGAGAGTGGTTGTTGATTACGCTAGCACTGAATCTGCTCTCTTTCTGTTCGAAGTCCCTCAAGGATCAGTTTTGGGTCCAATTCTATTTTGCTATCTACATGAGTAGTTTATTGTCTTTACTTGATGCTCACGATGTGTCCTATTATTTTTGTGCTGACGACACTCAGCTGTATGTTAAGATGTCAGATAATGTTGATACCAAGACTAAGCTGAATCTCTAATGTCTGATATTAAGAATTGGATGGCTAGGAGGAAACTTAAGTTGATTGATGGTAAACCTGAGATCATCATCGTCAGAGGAAACAGAAGGGGTGATGACACTGATAATGCCCTGGCTTTGAACATCGACATGTCACAGTTTCATCCAGTCAGTTCTGTTTGAGACCTGGGTATTTATTTTAATTCAAAGTTAAATTACAAAGAACATATTAACCAAGTTGTCAGAGGGTGTAACTTGCATATCAGAAATCTGTACTGTGTAAGAAAATTCCTGAATAGACGTCGCCTATTTATGCTGGTTCATACAGTGGTATTGTCTCGTGTCGACTATTGTAACTCACTGTTGATTCGTCTCTAATTAATATACTAACAAAAGTTCACTCTGTGTTAGACAGGGCAACACAGCTTATCTTTGGTCTCCCCCCAAGAACCTCGACTACCTAATTGAGCTGCACTGGTTATCAGGAAAGGCTAGAATTGAATTTAATCTGTGTCTTATTTTACATTCAAGTTTATTAAGTCTGGCAAACCGAAATACCTTGTTGAATTGTTGAAACTCGCATTGGCACGCCCAGGTGTGATGTTACATAGTGAAGATGAATCCTTGTGTCTTGATGAGCCTGGAGCCATTCACCAGTCATCATTCTCTGATTTTTCTTTTGTGTATAGAACCCCTAGATTATATAATAGATTGCCATTGTCCATGAAACAACTCTCTTCTGTTGAATCCTTTAAGAGACATCTGAATGCCTTTCTTTTTCCAAAATGCTACGACCTGGAGAGAGGTACGATGACGGATGATTATAGGGTTTAATTACTATCACTTTTATATATATATATATATATATATATATATATATATATATATATATATATATATATATATATATATATATATATATATATATATATATATATATATATATAGGTGGTAGGGGGATGAATATAGTTTTGAATGGCGAGTTGCTTGAGGAGGTAGAGTGTTTTAAATATCTAGGGTCACATGTTGCTGTGGATGGAAGAATAGATGCAGAAGTAAAGTTTAGAATAAATGAAGTAGGAAAGGTGCTGGGAGGAATGAAAAAAGTGTTTAGATGTCGTTCGATTAGAATGGATGTAAAGAGAAGGCTGTATGAGGGTGTTGTGGTACCGACTGCATTGTATGGGGCTGAAACATGGAATATGGGTGTAGCAGAGAGGAAAAGTTTGAATGTAATGGAGATGAGGTGTCTGAGGAGTATGTGTGGAGTGACGCGTATGGATCGAGTGCGAAATGATGAAGTGCGAAGGAGAACTGGAGTTGTTTGGGAGATGGCTGCAGAGGGTGTTGCGATGGTTTGGGCATATGGAGAGAATGGATAATGAGCGACTGGTGAAAAAGATAACTAGATCTGATGTGAGAGGTGTAAGGCTGAGAGGAAGACCACGAATAGGATGGATGGACAGTGTGAAGAGAGCGCTGGATGCGAGAGGGATGTCTGTTGAGCAAGGAAGAGTGGCTGTGCGTGACAGAAATGGGTGGAGAGAAATTGTGAATGAATAAGTGATGACGCAGCCCTGAGGGGATATTCTCCCGCATTTGGTCTGATTAGCTATTTCAGGTCAGGTGCGGGTAAGGGGATGAGTCTGTTATGATATGGTAGGGGTAAACTAGCTCTGCTGTCGGGCCCTGCTGCGGATGTAACTGATTGCATTGCGCAGTTGACCCTTGTGCAGTGTGGTGCGGTGAGGATCTGTCCGTTCTCCCCTTTGGGGCTAAGATGCGAATGAATGTGTTTGAATGGATGAGTAAATGGGGAGTGTGTCGTCCTGTCTCGGCTACCTCCCTTTCCTTGGGGGAAGCAGCCTAGGTATATAGAATAGAATAGAATATATATATTTACTAATGAAGCTTATATTGTAAATGAGAGATGCCACAATTCTTGTAATTGTAAAAATAATGTATATGTTTGTCGACTGCTAGTGAATTCCCGGTGGAAGAACTGGCATTTTGAGAAACAAAAGACCAGATTATTATTATTATTATTATTATTATTATTATTATTTTTATTACTCTTCGTTAAACAAAAGTACATTGTTACTTTTCTTTGACTTACGGTATTGTTTCCAAACTAACCTTCATGCATATCATTCCTCTCCGTTTTCAGCATGAGGTTGTTTTATGATTTACTTTTGATCATTTTTTTTTTTTTCTTATAGGGTAGGGAGGACGGTAACTTAGCCTGGAAAGTTGATTATGATATCTTATTTAACCATCCAATATTGCTTAAAATACTGATAGTAAGGGAAAATAGCACCCTTAAAACCATATAGAATTATACTCGAATACATCGAGTCATTATATTTTAAAATAACAATTATGCATTTTCCTGCAGAAAAGTAGATCACTGGCATACGTTTTATTGCAATAATTTTTTATACAATATATTCCAGCAATTAATGGACTAATTTAGAGCTTGGGTCAGCTTTGTGTAAAAAATTCTGTATCAAAAACGGTCCAAGACTCAATCATTTCCTTGCTACATTTGTTGATGACCTTGTGGGCAAAATGGTCTCCCACATAATTTACCCACAAAACTAACAAGAAATATAGCTCTTTATCAGTTCATAATTGACCCCATGTTGATTATTTCCCCCTCAAAATTAGGCGAAGAATCTCCCCCAAAAGTGAGCACATCAGCTCTTAACCCTAGATAGGATGACCTGTGCCATATGGATTCACGGCCAGGGTGCCCAGGGTGCGTTTAAGTTTCGTGGTTAATGGTGTCCAGAATAATGGGTAATGGGCGATATTTTTCTTTACACCAAGCAGTCCTAAGCCAGCCTATGCTGTTTCTGTCCACAGGCTCAAGTTGTCGCCATTGTTCACTCTCTAGTGAGTACCTGTGTATCAAATTGGCACATGCCTTCCTGTAGCGTATAATTTTAGTTAAAAAGAAAAAAAAAAAAACAGAGAAAGGAAGGCCTTCCTGGTCAAGGTCGAAGACTTGAGCGTACATTTTGAGTGTTTTAGGCACAATATGACCATGTACATGCGTGTAACATGTCCCACTATATGCAGTATAAAGTAGTATATATGGTTTTCTTTGTTTTTTACTGTATTTGTGTAGGTAATGGAGGCAAAACGAGCTAGGTAGCAGTCCCACACAGAGCTGGCAACATATTCTGAACCTGGCGTATTTCAAGAGGACTGTTGCCATCATATTAGGACCCTTGAATGACACAGAAGCCCTTGATTGTTATTGTAGGTGATGGGAAATTGACCTAGTGTAACAGTGATCCCGTAATGGGGTGGTTTTAGGGGTCAGTGGTGGCCGGAATAATGGGTAATTGGGAATTGTTATTTACAGGTGTGTAGTCATGGGCCCCAAACGAACTAGATACCTGTTAGACGAAGAGCTGGCAGAGTATCTTAAGTCGAAGGAGTTCAACAGGACTGTTGACACCACGCTGGAACCCCCGAGTGACACAGAAACCAGTGATATTAGTTAGTGTGGGTGATGTGACACTGACTGAGTGTACCATTTACCCTAGTGGTGGTGTGACGGCCGTCATTACACCACACGAGAACCCACAACATGAGTCTGACACATTGATTGAGTGCTTTGAGGGTAGCAGTGTATATATTTATTACCTGTTTCCATTAATACCAGGCACCCAGTTTTCTGTGGAACCCAGGGTTGGCAGGCCGACTGTGTGATATTTAGGTATTAGATTTATCGGTTTAGGTAGTGTTTTTGCTCAGTTCCATGTATGTGCATCTCAGGAAGAGAATAAATCAGTACTACTTTTTTCCTTCACTATTTATCTGCAAGTAACTTATAAATGTATTTATTATAGCTGTTTTATTAATTCCTAGTCATCTGGTCTCCACGGGAGTTATATTTATATTTCAGCTCCATTAATTTCGAATAAGACATCACTGCATATTTTTTTAATATTATTTTCCTTCATTATATCCAATTGGCACAAGTCTTCCTATCCCGAGGTCAGAAGGGACGTCTTCTTATCTAGGTTTAAGACAACCTGTATTTAATGGTACTTTTTTTTTTTTTTTATCTGGACCTCAACCATACAAGAAGTGAGTGTAATTGGACCTTAAAAGATAGTAATTGAAGACCCTGCTCTACACAATAATGCTTAAATTTCTTGCTGCAGGGTGTTGATTTTTCTACTCCACCTGGCAATGTCAGAGGAGGATACTGTTATCAGTGGGATCAATAGGTGTCCATCCGTAGAGATGGGCAGCAGGGCGGCGAGCAGCTCGCTGGACATAGAAATTTTACTTCCGGGCCAGAACTCAGAAAGTATTCACTACAGTGTCATGAAATTACACAAACTTGCGTGTCTTACAGTGAACTGGTGCTTTTTAAAAGGCTGAATGCTGTGTCATAAGTATTTTTTTAAATAGTGAAAAAAAAATCGGAAATTTCAATATGGTCTGTGCAAATAATCTGAAGTGCCCAGGTTTTGTCCTCAAGGTGTTCTCCTTACTCCTACCTTTAAAAGAAAGGATGGGGGTGGGTGTGGAGGGAGGTGAGGGGTATGTGTTTGTTCAGATGAAAGATTGCAACAACATAGCATTTCCTATGTTTACATATCACAGTGTTTTATGTTTGTGTAATCGAAGTGTGAACAATAGTTATAAGCATGTGGTCAGCTTGAGATATAACTCTCAGTTAAGAATGATGGATGAGGGGGAGTTGGGTAGGTTTACGTGGAAGGTTGGGAGTTGGAGTACATGTGGCTGGAGCTCGTTTTGTTCCTCCCTCCTTCTTCCCTGGGTATACAGGAAGAAACTAGTGGTCGTGAGTGTACATAATTAAAGTGTAGCAATACAGTACATAATATATTTATGATCATACTCACCTAGTGCTGGCACTGCCACGAAAACCACAAACTCATTACGCAGAACTAGAGTACACCAGTCAGAGCAATAGGGCATGGAGCAGTGAGGGGCTACAAGGAAAGTCACAGCACTACAGCAACGAGCGAGGCATGAGGGGAGGGCGAGAGTTGGACTGGGGCATAGGATGGACCACTCCTGTGAATGGCTGGCGTGTGCTGCTGTGCTGTGGAGTCTACCCGTGGGCCAATTTGGCCCCGTGTCTGAGCCAGATATGCACATTACTGCCGAGAAATGCGTATTTCCGTCGATTACCTCCCGTTTTTGTGCCGCATAGTGCCAAAGTCTGCCGGATATTCTTTTAATAAGGCCAAGCAAAAAACACTTGATATTGTGTTGGACAGATATTGCAATGAAGGATAATTGAGAGTTACTGTCTGTGGTTGCACCATTACCCACATATGCAGTAAGGCTAATAGCCTCACTATGGATGAATACGACATAGTCCAATAGCTTTGTTGCCTACACTGTTGCCAGTAATATCTCCCTACCTATGCACAGTTAACTTCAAATGGCTAGAAGGGATCAAGCATATACCTGATGACCCGAAAAAGGGTTATATCCTACAGGCTGAGCTAGAATACTTTGTCGCGATCTCGCTGGTTATCCACAGTAGTTCAATATGTAATAAATATTACCTCTCAGTTTAGAGATATACAAATATGAATAACCAGGGGAACGACCATAAAAGTCACTTAAGAGATCAAGCAACTTGGATGAGATAAACAAGAAGAGCTTTAGAAAATTTAATGACAGTTATTGAATTAAGATAAATAACCATGAACATGAAACTATGAGTACAGAAAACACATCTCAATGTAATAAGGCAGAAGTTTCCCCCACAACAGCTGAGTCGCTCAGGCTCCTCACCCCGACACGAAATTATCCCCATCTACCCACTTTTGATGAGCTAGATTACACAACTTCTACTTAGATTAAACAAATCGCCAGTATTTACATTAGCTTACATTTGTTATGAAGGAAAGTTTAATCATAGGCTAGAATCACTGAAGATACCCATAAGACTACACAAAACAAGAAACGGTGTCAAGGAACAGCAAACCCGTCCTCGGCAGTCATTTTGGTCAAAGATGTCACCAATCAGACTGGGATTATATCGGATGAAATTTAGCAATTTTATGCCGATTTGGAATCTTAAACCCGCCCAACCTGACACTGACCTCCCTACTGCTAACTGAGGGGTGACCCCCCTGATGTAATGAGACATGTTTAAGGCATGTTATAGGATGCAGATTTGAAATGTGCACCTTTAGGTTTTGGTTTCATGTCGATATGACAAATTTCAAAGGACTTATGGTGAAAAAACGATGTTTGTTTACGTTTTTTTGGCCTACTGCCTGGGCCTTCATCCAATTTGACCCCAAGTTTAATCAGATGATCGGAAGATCATAGCCCATCATCCCTTTAGTTTTTGTCGATATTGCACCTGTAGTTTTCAAGTAAAGTTGTTAATATACAGACAGACAAACAGACAAACCGCCTTGGTGGGGACGGGTAATTAATGCATAGCCACTCACTAGGCAGAAAATCATGACACGAATCATAAACCCCATTACTGGTTTCAAACCCCTAACTCAGGGCTATTCAACTACTGGGTACTCTAAAAGTAAGGCCGAATTATGAAACAGACCTGAACAAAGGGCCCATACTGTAAACTGTTTTATCTCTATTTTCTCCCTCTAAACACTTATACACAAAGTGAAACGAGAAAATCATTATCTGTGTTGACATTTTCCTTTAAATACATTAAAAAAAAACACACACACACAATCTTTCTGTTTTATACTTGGAAAATTTTTTCATTTTGATTCTTCTGAGTTGGTCAAAGGGACAAACAAAAACGATTCAAGGGCCGGATTTGGCCCGCGGGCCGCCAGTAACATAGCCCTGCTTGAGTCAAGCACGATAATTCTAACATACACCAAATTATTCACAGTTTCCGTTATACCACATGCAATAAATACCTTCGTGCCTCACTTGTATGAGCCCAGTAATATAGTCACATACCCACACTACATCCTCTTATATTTCATGATTCTTGTTTTATTTTACCATGAAGTCCGGAAGATATGGCAGTGTTTATGTTTGAAAATAATGATACTGGCCTTTTTCTCTCGCCTCTCGTCTTTTGTTTACACTAGGGAAATTCAGTTAATATGACGTTTCATGTATAGCAGTTCTCCAGCTTACGTAATACCTTTGGCGCTATCTGTCCGGCATCTCAGTCCTCTGCTGTGCCTGCCAAGTACCAAGAACCAACACAGAGCCGCCAAATCCCCCAGGGCTGCTGCTCCTTCCGACACCGCCATGATGTATCAGATGCCCACAGACAAAAACAAGCACATATCATCACTGACAACATAACTCATAACCCTCAACTAATTCTAGGATGTCTCAGTATACTTGCAAACTAGGCTTTCCTCCAAATCAACAACATTCTTGCTGAAAAATGGCCGGAATCCACATACCAATGCAACAGCTCAGGCAGCCTTCCCTCAATGTTTGGCTTGTGTATCCCAAACTTTTGGCGGGCAAGGACTTGTGGTTTGAAACGCGACCCATCTCTCTTCATTACCATCACCGCCTGAGACTCTGTGCATGCCCACACACACACACAATCCCCACAACCTATATACCCTAGGGTGGGGTGAAAAAAAAAAAAATCTTCAATTTAAAAAAAAGGTAGGTATCGCATTAACAGATATGTCAGAAATAGAGAAAATGCAATTTCTGGGAGTGTTACCATCTTCTGTATGCCAGCAACCCTCACTTTACTCCTCCAGAAGAGTCGTCAACTACGGGAACATTGTAAAAATAGTGTTAATCAGAATTAACCGCATTGGGATTGTGATTTTCAGCTGAAATTATGCACAAATGAAATCAGTTGCACAGTATAATGGGCGTTATCCTAAATACTGTGTTGCTTTGTTTTGCAGATATTGGTGAGATTTGCGTTATTGTTCATCAAAGGCTCATATATGCCAGTGTTATTGGTACTGGTATGCAATAATGGAGACTAGGAAAAATGAAACATATGTCAAGGTACTGCATAGTGGTCACACATTCAGCAGCATCGAAAGTTTTCCACCAGCCATCCTCCCAACTAAGAGGCAACTCACTGAGAGAATTATACACCCCAAGAACTTCACGACGGTCAACATCACTGATAGTGTTGCAAACGAGCTTCACGATAGATGGGTATAGTGTAATGTCTACCCTCTTCATCCATTGACAACAACGAAGAAGATCCAGAAGCTGATATCGTTATTCAGTTCACTCGACAGATGGCCCAAGAAAAAACGAAGCAGAACGTTTTTGACGAATGAAGCAGAGTTTATGAAGGATACTGATGATCTGGTTGACATATTTTGTAAGGATGAAAGCCAACGGAAGAATTAGACAAGGGATACAAACTGTGGATAACTGAAAAAGACTTCTCCTTCTATGAAGACCAGAAGAATGCTTGCATCAGTCAATGCCTGGATGTTATAGTGCCGTTGACTCCATCTGATGAAACATTCATCCACAGGTAATGTCATGCACCTACATCTACATCTGTTCCTGCATATGAACGCTTGACAACTGCATCTGGATCCGCTCTGACATCTGCCCTCTCCTTAAGTGACCAGCCATCCAGATCTGATTACTTGTCTGACGATTGACTATCTTCAACAGCAATGGAAACATTAGCAATTTCAGAATTCGCATCATGTTCATCTGCGCAATGCAGTGAGCAGACTCAGACGGAGTGGAAGAACCTTGCTATGATGTGTGAGCGATATCAGGAGTCTGACAGAGCTGCTGCTGCAATCGCTAATAGCGTGTTGAAAGACATGGGCGTCATATCTGAATATGATAGACGACATGTTATCGACCGCAGCAAGTTGTGCAGACAGCATAATAAATATAAGGAGCATATACGAAGAGAAGAACAAATAAATTTCAAGCTTGTTGACAGCATTTATTTGCATCGGCGAAAAGATACTACATTGATGATGTTGGACGGAATAAATGAGAAGTACAGGGCAGTTCAGCTGGAGGAACATTACACTGTAGTTGGAGAACCTGGTGGTTATTATTTAACTCACCTATTGCCAAGTGATGGATGAGGTTGGACAATCACTCACGCTGTTTGCCATGCCGTTCAAGGCACCGAGTTGGACACTACATTAGCAGCTGCTGGGACTGATGGACTGGCTACTATGACAGGACGACATAATGGTTGCATACGGACTCTTGAGGAGATGATGAAGCCCCTTCAGTGGGTTATTTGTCTACTGCATACAAATGAATTGCCATTGTGACACGTACAGTATTTGCCGATATCGACGGCACCACAAACAGTCCAGACAGTTGTGGGCCCCATCGGCAAAGAACTGAATGGCAAACTTCCATGAATTACCTAAGTCTGCTGTTGATGATCTGAGCATAGAGCAACACTACGGCTACAGAATCTGCAGAGCTGTGATTTCAGGACTGGTGGACAATGACCTACGGCTCCTTGAAGTCAGTCTGATTGTACACTCACGATGATTGACTCTTGGGTGCCGAAACCTACGGCACTATGTGTCAGTTAAGAAGCCCTCTGTCAGTCTGGTTCTACTGGTAGAGTTTTATATCTTGGTGTACTTTCCCACATGGTTCAACATCAAGTGCAACTGCAGGCTGACTGATGGAGCGAGGAAATAACAACTTGTCCATTGGACTGTGAATTTACCAAATGTAGAGGTCTGGGATGTCACTCTGAAAGTGATCAGGAGGAGCTCATTCTTCTCGTATCCCGAGAACGTCCTGCTGGCTATGCTGGGCGACGACAATGAAGAAATTCACAGAGAAGCAGTGGAACTCATTAAAACTCTTCGGAACAAGAACCTGGAAGCCGAAGAGGTGAGGACTTTCAACACTCCAGAGATACACGTGGAAGCTGACTCGTGTCACTGCATTACAATATTGAACTCACTGGACATACAGCAACACCTGTCATCAGGAATTTTTCAGACACATACACTGAAGAAATCCTGCACCAATCATTCAAACTCGAACACGGTGTCATAATTAATCAGTTGAGTGGCATTTTAAGCTAGTGACGGAGGCTTTACCAAATGTGGCTGGGTTAGAGAAGAGACGGATTCATCAGTCAAAGAATCAAATCACAAAAACTTATGAAGAATTTGTTTGTATGAAAACTGTCATCTTATACAGTGTCGATGTTCCTTGGATAAATCACTGATTTGTGACAAACATGGGTGTTTCCATTCCTCATGTATGTATTGTAGTATGACTAGTTAGAAGCTGAAAGAAAGCATCAATTTTATCACAAAACTCGCAGTACTATTGGAACCAGAAGCATAAATTTATCACCAGAGACCAAATGTACCTGACATCATCAAAAACTGACTTTCTACAGGTAAAAAGTTAGGGTTGCTGGCATGCAGAAGATGACAACGCCCCAAAATGGCATTTTCTCCAGTTTTGACATGTTTGTCAACGCTTAATACCTACACTTTTTAAAATTGAAGATTTTTTTTTTTTTTACACCACAGGAGTAGACTGTAGCACCAGTCGAGCAGGGCAGTACTCCCAAGGTGGATAGAAAGCTGATGACAGGGAGAGCTGGAGCTCCCGTTTGATCAGCCCTTGGGACTAGTTCCTGACCATCCCCCTTTGCTGAACTTTTCAGTGTCTCAATAACACAGAGAGCAGCCCAGCATGCTCTCCAATACAAGTTTCTCTAACTGTCAACATCAAACTACATCACACTACACTTCCTTTACAATATTAAATAAGAAAAATGGCGCAATTAAATCTGGCCTCAGAGGCCACGGGGGGGGGGGGGACCATAAATTCCTCCACCAACTACTCCTCTCCCGGTGACGACTCAGAGAGATGCCTGGAACCACTGTCTGACTCACTTCTTCATTTCTGCAACATTCGCGGCCTTTCCTCTCACTTTCTCTCTGTCAAACATCATCCCTCCTCCTCTAAACCTCACCTTCTCTTCCTGTCTGAGACTCAGCTGTCTGAGGCACCTGACAGCAAACCCTTTTCTGTTTCCTCCTACTTTCTCTATACTCATTTCAAAGCAAAGGTGGATGTCGTGTATATGTACGCAACGATTTATCTTGCTCTCGTGTTCCTGAACTTGATTCTTCTGAATTCTCTACACTCTGGCTTTGGCTTTCTTGTCATTCTCTGACTAAATATATCTGCTCTGTTTACTTATCCCCTGATTCTAATGACTAAGAAAAATTCTTCAACTATCTTACTTCTATGATGGAACACATTCTATCCATTTCTCCCTTCTCTGAAATCTCTGTTCTAGAAGATTTCAATGTTCACCACCATCTTTGGCTCTCTTCTCCTTTCACTGATACACCTGGTGAACAAACCTACATCTGTTTTATCCTTAATGACCTAAAGCAGCTTGTACAGCACCCTACCCGTATCCCTGACTGTCTTGGAGAGAGCTCCAACATACTGGATCTCTTTCTTACAGCTAATCATTCTGCTTACACTGTTAATCTTTCCTCTCCGTTGGGCCCCTCTGATCACAACCTACTTCCTTAACCTGCCCTATTGCTCTGGTACGTCCTGTGCGCCCCTCCAAAGAAACGTCAACTGTGGTACTTTGGAGCTGCAGATTGGAAGGCCCTCAGGCACTACTTCTTTGATTTTCCCTGGAATGATTATTGCTTCCATGGCCGGGAGCCATCTGAGTGTGCATTGCACATTACGGAGGTTATTCTCTCAGGCATGGAAGCATGATCTGAATGCCCCGGTTGCCAGACAGACACCAGCATGATGCACAGAATCTAGTATCCGGAGTCAGGCATCTGTTGCAGAGGAGTAGACCTCACACCCATATTCAGGTCTAGAAAGAATAAGAGATCTGTGTAAGAGGAGGAGGGCATGATGATCAGCACTCCAAGAAGTATGTCCCAAAATCCTCAGACGACTTAACCCGCCCCATCCCGACGGTTTCTGGGCAGTGGTACGCCCCAGTCCTGACATTTTTGGACCTTTTTTTTTTTGGCTCAAACATCCACTTTTGGTGAGAAACATCGAAAATTCATAGAGAAATCGCTCACCTGAGGTTTAAAATACTCGATACAGGTACGAGTACCTCCTTACCTGACTGGGTTTTCTAACAGGCTGGCACCAAAGAAAACGAGTTCTATGGGAGGGTAACTATTTTATCCACTCATAAACAGTATTTATTTATTTACTTGGTACGAATTTATATGTAGTACAAGAGTATATTGGTTTTCAAACAGTAATATAGGCATTATAAGCATTGTTTCACTCACTAACTCATCACCATTCATGACCTTTTTTTCCCACATTACCTGATCATCATTTCTGACTGTTTCTTCCTCTAATGCTATGTAAACTTTGTCCTCCACATTTTCATCGATTGGGGAATCACTCTGGCCCTGAATGTCTTTATTGGCCAGGTCACTGGTAACAGGTGAATTGCCGAGACAATGGCGTGCAGGGGTAGGGGAGAGGTTATGCGGTGTAAGGCATTGTCCCTGCTTGGCATCTTGTAGAGGAATAGAGGAAGGTGTCCCGTGTATACGTGCCAAAAATCACTCACGAAATCACTCGCGAAAATTGAAAATTGTGCAAATAAGGGACCTTGCAATGTTGCCGCATTAATTTACGTCTCCGGGATATGAGTGCACATCATGTGAGGACGTGAACTCACGTCTCCGGGATGTGGCGGGTTAAAGCTTTAATACAAGTTGCCATCACAGAACATGTATGAGGAACCCAGGTTGGTCGTCTATCAAACAGAAGACCCAAAAACCGAGTCTCTTCTACACAGGATATCCTCTGACCATTAAGATATAAATCAGGGTCTGGGTGAACCCCCAAATATGACAAAAATGCATAACCATTGTCTTTTGCAAAGAAAAACGGAAGCAGCGCAACTCAGCCCACTTAGAAATTCTATTAAGAGCCAGCTGCAGCTTCCTTTCTACCAGAGACATTCTGGATGCTGTGAAGGAAATTGAGAGGTCATTTACATGTAATGAACCTTGCACACCATCAGGAAGTACACTGATTACCCTGTTAATGGCCACAGCAAAGAGGGTAACACTAAGGATACTCCCCTGTGGTACCCCATCTTCAAGTGCTCGGGCAATGGAAAGTACTCCTCCCACTCGGACCCTTAAAAAACTGTTAGATAAAAATTTTTGAATAAAGATAGGCAAGTGCCCACAAAGACCAGACTCATGAAGTGAAAGTGTGGTATACTTTCTCCAAATCGAAGAAGACCGTGACCTGGTGTTGATTAGTGGAGAAAGCCTGACAGACTGAAGATTCCAAGGACGGTAGGGCATTAGTGGTAGATGGCATTTTACGAAAACCATACTGGACTAGTGATAAGTAATTGCCCCTCTCCAATACCACATGAGCTGGCCATTAACCATCTTCTCCAACACCTTGCAAATACAAGAGGTCTGAGAGATGGGACGAAAATTTGTTGCCTGCAGATGATCCTTACCAGGCTTTGGGATGGGGATTACCACGGCAACTCCCCAAGAAGATAGAAACTCTCCAGTACAGAACCAACACCAAGAGATGCCAAAACCTCTCGGGCTGCAGTTCCTCCCAACACCGACACACTGTACCAGACTTCTATGGAACTTACATTATTATTACCAACAATATAATTCACAATCCTCACCTAATGCTAGGAAGTCTTAATACACTTGCAAACTAAGCATCCCTCCAAATCAACATTATGCGTGCTTAAACATGGAGAGAATTCACAGACTGACATAACAGCTCTGGCAGCCTACCCACAACCTTCAGCTAATGTATCCTCAACATTTGGCATGTGAGGGTGTATGGTTTGAAACTCGACCCATCTCCTTTCATTACATTAATATGCATTATGAACCCCAAGCACATGAACAATACCCCACAAATAACCACTTCCCAAATCACCACACACAACAGACACATTAGTACCAAACCTAAAATTAATACTTGAAATATTTTAAGAATTCTTCACCAAAAATTTACCCTGTAGTCCATTAGTCAGGCACGAGATGTTTCCTTTCTTTTACATACACTTATATCCTGGTATTGTATTAGTGTTGGTCCATTGAAAAGGAAGGACACAATTACTGCATGGATGAAACTGGCTTTGGTCTTCTTTTTTTACTACTAATGGCTATCAATCCTTTGGCCTAAGGTCATAGTCATTAACCCCTATGCGGTGGCTGATGGGATATACTGCAAGCACCTTCCCACCACCCTTTGAACTTGCGACCATTTTCTAGGGCACCCATAGGGTATGTTGACTCCCCACGTACTCCACAGATGCGTGGCTCAATCTGTACATGGCACTGGTAGAGTGAGGAGCCATGTCTTCATCATCCTCGTCGTCCGATTCCGTCCCACCACGCGCAGGGCCAACTGCATCATCGATCCCAGTAAAAGTTCTGCCTTTAGTGCCAGGGAATGGCCTTAATGACAGTGACATTGGGCGTGCCTTGGACGACACCGTGTCCTCACGGACACTTTGTAGAGCACATCCTCGGAGGTGAGGAGTTACCATGTAGAAAGTGACCTCTTTCACATTCCGACCCCTCCCCGCTCTCAAACTGCTGCAGGAAGAGGGCAGGGCCTTCGACAGTGACGAGTTCACTGAGGAGGAGGACGTTGATGACCCAGCACACTGGGCAGGTGAGCATGGAGTTGGCTGTCATCTACAAAATAAACACCGATGAGCTGTCTCATCACCACTCTTGCGCCTGCTCGCCATTGTCTCGCCCTCGAACGTCCACCTTCACCTCAGCCGAATATTTCAAGGGCATAATCACCACGACCGGAGTGGAATTTTCCACAAAGGCCCCACGTGGTGTAACTCAGCTCCAAGCTTTTCCCCAGGGAAAGCCGGTGTCAGGTAAGTCATCATCCCCTTACTCCCCCACCTATCACAACTCTCCCTCTCCTTCCCCCTCACCCCCTGCCCTTGGGCGTGCGCGTGGGCATGCTTGCACACAGAAAAAACGTCCTGCACATGGCAGACAGCCCACTTTACCAGTTTTGGGTAGAGTGGATACCTTTGTCTGGGATGATGGAGCAGGATCTGAGCCCTTTGTATCCGTGTTTAATGAGGAAGGAGCAGGTGTTCAGGAGGATGAGCTTCCCCCAGGCCCTGGAGTAATAGCAGCACTTTCAGGGCGATATTCACGACTGCAGTTATGTAATACCTAGTGGAAGAAGTAAATTTCCACCAGGATATGTGTGTGAGGTGGCTGGACATGGCTGCCATCGAATGCACGCTCATGTGGGACTGGCAACCTGTGGTGGTGGGGGAGTTTTTTGTGTGGCTAGCCCTTACCATATTGATGGCATACATAACAAAACATGTGCTCCATGACTATTGGTTGGTAGATGAACCCTGGGGAACACCTGTCTTCGGTAAGTACGTGGACATCATAAGGTTCCTCCATTTCAATAGAATTGATGGGCCTGCACCGAAAGACACGTTGTGGAAAATTTGAAGCATTCTAACAATGGTCAAGAAGTCATTTGCCAGGGCTTTTTGTCCGTTTCAGAAAGTGGTAATTGACGAGTCGCTGGTGTTATTAAGGGGCAGGTTGTCATTTATTCAGTATGTGCCATCCAAGCATCATTGATTTCGGCTGAAATTCTTTGTCCTTTGAGACTGCAAAAGTGGATATGTGCTCGACGTGATAGCTTATCCGGCAGTAGATGTTGATATACCTAGTGACGATCCTCATGGTTTCCCGGCATCAGCTGTGAAAGTGCTGATGGAAAGGTATTTCAATATGCACCACATTCTGTACACTGATAATTATTACACGGCCTCGGCATTGACCAAGTAATTGCCTGAACACTGTACTGGGTCTTGTGGAACTGTTTGGACAAACAAAAAGAATTTCCCTGTATTCCCAGCAAATACTGAGAAAGAAGCCCTTCTTACCAAGAAATGTGGGAACAAGTTAGCCCTTCTCTTGCATGCCATGAGACGGTTAACATGGTGTCAACAGTACATAAGGGTGTTTTTGAGGAAACGGGAAAAACACTCTACAGGACCAGGGAACCTGTGTTGAAGCCAGATGCTGTCAACGATTATAATATCAATATGAGGCTTGTTGATAAATCGAACATGCAAATTGGTGACGTGCATTGCTTACGTAAGTCTTGCAGGTGGTACAGGATGGCGATTTTACACCTTCTTGATATCGCCGTCCTGAACAGTTTCATATTGTTCAAGAAGCTCGTCAGGAAACCTCTCTTTCTACGAAAATTTGAGAGAGAACTTGCACATGAACTCCTTGAAGAGTATTCATCTGCACAGGTGCCAGGTGCTAGGCGGGGGACAGAGCCTACAGCAGACAGGCTAAGCTGTGCCAAGTATATCCAGCGGCACTGGCTGGTAGATTGGCTATACCACAGCAGGTCGTCAGACATACAGGAGGTGTCACGACTGTCACACAACCAAACGTCGCCCCCCAGCACGAAAAGAGACAGCCTACCAATATGCAGAGTGCAAGGTCCCCATATGCCCTAAGTGTTTTTGCGAGTATCACCCCGAGCATGATTTTTTTTTTTTTTTTTTTTTTTTTTTTTTATGTGTCCGACTCTGGGCATAGGCTTCACAGCCTGCTATCAAGGCCCAGCAGTCCTCCTGCATACCATACACCTCTACATGTCACCACTTCGGCGCTAACACCCACCGTCCATATTGAATACATGCTAGGGCTGTCTCATACAGGACTGGTGTATTGGTATTTACTGAGCAGGTGTGTGGGAAAGTGTAAACAGTATACAGGTATCCACATGTATGTGTGTGTGTTTTTTTTATATAAATAAGTGAAATGTTAGATACTAAGTAATTTCTAGTAAGTGCTATGATATGTGCATTTTATAAAGAGTTATAGAAGTGCAAAGCAATAAGCGTTCCTGTTTATTGGTTACTGGTGAAAAAATTTTTGGAAATACCTTGAGTTAGTCTACCTTTTACATGCAAGAAAACCACTTGAGAGTGGGGCAGAAAGATAATTACCTCGTTGGTTATAACTAAATTTTTTCCTTCGATATCCAGGAAAATAGTGCAGAATATGTGAGTATAAGTGTATTGGTGATGCAAAGTACAAATAAAGTAAGTTGTGTATATCATTTGTAAGATTTTCACAATGCCCCTGATTAGTACAAATTAGTCCGAGTTATAGTGCGAGCAATTACCTCATACTCAACCATACTTTTTTTTTTAAATGCGAGGAAGAAGGAACCAAAGGCCAGGAGCCCGCAATTATTGTTCCTTCCAAGAGAAAACCAAATTCCAGAGAGAGCCAAATTCAAGATCCGATCATTTCGAGATGCCTGGACACACTGCGTTTGAAAGACTGGAGATCATAGGAAGCAGGGAATACACACAGAGGGAGACAGTTCCAGAGTTGACCTGTTGCATAAATGAAGGACTGGGAGTAACGGTTAACTCGTGCACTAGAGAGTTGGACAGAAAAGGGATGAGAGTTTGCTGCTAGACGGGTGCTACACGCCCGTCGTAGAGGTGCGACGAAGAGACAGAGGTTGAACGACGTCAGTAAGAGGAGGAGAGTTAATGAGATGAAAAGCCTTTGACTCCATTCTATTGAGAAGAGCTGTATGTGAGGAGCCTCCCCATACATGAGAGTTGTACTCTAAACAGGGGCTGATAAAACCCCAGTATAGAGTCAACAATTGTGTAGGGGTAAAGAAGGAACGGAGTCGGCTTAGCACACCTAATCTCTTGGATGCAGATTTTACAAGAGATGTAATATGATTTTTCCAGGATAATTCCCGAGTGAATGAAATCCCAAGCGTGTTCAAGGATGATGCAGGATTAAGCTGAGTATTATTAGACATTACTGGGTATACCTGTGGAAGATTTCGTCGGGTTGATAGGTGTAAAAACTGAGTCTTTGATGCATTAAGAATAACCAGATTATTTTTTCCCCAGTCAGAGATACGAGCCAAGTCAGACATTAGGTGTGCCATAGCCTCATCCCTTGCTTGTTGAAGTAACTGCTGAGATGGACATTGCGGGAACCGAATGGAAAGGTGAAGGGTGGAGTCATCAGCGTATAAGTGGATAGGGTTAGATTTACAGCTTAGAAGGTCATTGATGAATAAAAGGAAGAGAGTTGGTGATAGGACAGAGCCCTGAGGAACACCACTGTTGATAGATCTAGGAGTAGAACGATGGCCGTCTACAACAGCGGCTACAGAACGACCAGAAAGGAAGCTAGAGGTGAAGGCACAGAAAGAAGGACAGAAACCGTAAGAGGGCAGTTCGGAAATAAAATATTTATGCCAGACTCGATCGAAAGCCTTTGAGATGTCAAGTGCAATGGCAAAGCTTTCGCCAGAGGAGGATGACCAGGAGTCTGAAAGGTAGGTGAGAAGATCGCCAGAAGAGCGTCCCTGACAGAACCCATACTGACGATCAGAAAGAAGGTTTTGATAGGACAGATGCTTCAATTTTTTTCTATTAAGAATTGACTTGAAAACTTTTGAGATACAGGATGTTAAAGCAATTGGACGATAGTTAGAGGCTTGGGAATGGTCACCCTTCTTTGGGACTGGCTGAATGAGAGCAAATTTCCAGCAAGAAGGAAAGGTACAAGTTGACAGACAAAGGCAAAAGAGTTTGCCTAGGCAGGGTGTAAGCACAGAAGCACAGTTCTTGAGAACAACAGGAGGGACTCCATCAGGCCCATATGCCTTCTTAGTGTTGAGGTCTGTGATGGCAGAAAATACATCAGCTGAAGAAATTTTAATGTCAGCCATGAGGAAGTCAGAGGCAGGAAGTGATGGAGGAACAGCACCGGAATCGTCTAAGGTGGAATTGGAGGAGAATGTCTGAGTGAAGAGATCTGCTTTATCAGTAGAAGAATTAGCTACACAGTCATCAGAGTAGAAAAGAGGAGGGATGATGAGGTAAAGTTGTTAGAAAGGTTTTTGGCAAGGTGCCAGAAGGAGCGGGAAGAATTCGAGTTGGAGAGTTGAGAGCATTTAGTATGGATGAAATTATTTTTAGCTGACCGAAGAACAGACTTAGCATGATTCTGGGCAGAAACGTATAAAAGATGTGATTCAGGGGGGGGTTGGCTCCGTTACCTTTTATAGACCCACTCCTTGTTACGGACAGCATTAGAACAAGCGTGATTAAACCAAGGCTTTCTTGCATTAGTCAGAGGATATGAGAAAGGAATGAATACTTCCATGCCCGAGAAAATAACCTCCATAATGCGCAAGGCTCACCCAAATGGCTCCCGGCCATGGAAGCAATAATCATTCCAGGGAAAATCAAAGAAGTACTACCTGAGGGCCTCCCAATCCGCAGCTCGAAAGTGCCACAGACAACATTTCTTTGGAGGGTCCACAGGCCGTACCGAAGCGATATGACAGGTTAAGGTGATAAGGTTGTGATTGGAGGAGCCGAACGGAGAGAAAAGATTAACAGTGTAAGGAGAAGGTTTAGTTGTAAGGAACAGGTCAAGTATGTTGGAGCTCTCTTCAAGGCGGTCAGGGATACGGGTAGGGTGCTGTACAAGCTGCTATAGGTCATTAAGGATAGATAAGGTGTAGGCTTGTTCACTAAGTGGATCAGTGAAACAGCCACAGCATTTACTTGTCGAAGTGCAATTACCCGTAATCGTGATGTCAAGTGCAATTATAAGTGCCATAGTAGAGGGAAATTATTTTAATTGACGCAAGAAGTGAAGACAGAAAAACAAAGAGCTATTTTTTTCCCGACACACCCGTGGGGCATAGTGCCACTATGACAAGGGTGGAAAACCCTTTGGGGAGCCACAGGGTAATGACTCATCCTTACGAAGGTGAACAAGGAAAAGTCGATGATCGAGTGGACTTTCCACATTCCATCGATGGACGCCCAGACAGTGTTACAATCACCAGTCCAGTAAGTGCTGCCAATGTTAGCCAGCGATTCCAAGGTCATGGCCAGTGGCACGCGCTCAGAACCAGCCCACCTAAGCATGTAAAACCAGTTGTCTTCAACATATCCTTACACATCAACAGGACCACATACCTTCATTTGAAAGAGGAGGAGTTGGTGAATCTTGTGAATTTAATTTTTCTTTTCTCTAGCTATTATAGTTTGGCAGATATTAGGGTTTGAAGTAAAGGTGTTTTTTCCTAAATCTCGGAAAATCCCCGTAAGTAGTGGGCAACGGCGGGAAACCCTCGACGGATAAGGGTTAAGCCATAAGCTATATATACATATCAGTATATACAGATATATTTACACGTACACATGCATGTACATTATATATATATATATATATATATATATATATATATATATATATACACACACACACACACACAGTAGGCTGTTTTATAATGATGAAAATTGAAATTTTTAGCTCTCACCCGTTTATTTTATTCCATTTAATATCAAACTAAAAATGGCGAAATTTTGTTTCAATACAAATAAAATCATAGGTGGTTCAAAAGGGTCCAGTTTTGCTGAATATTGCCTCACTCAGCAGTATCATTTCTGAATCTGGATAATGATGATGTTGCTGAGTTAGTTCTCGAAAGCCAAGAATATTACAATATTGCTGACTTCTTGACATTTGGAAAAATTTTCCGGTGTTGTTTCACCCCCTGAATGAAACACTGATACTGATTTTCATCTTTTGTAAAACACCCGGAGAACAGCTTACTGAGAACCACAGTCTTTTACCTGTATCGTTTACAACTCAAAGTGACCTTGCAACTATTTCCTTTGTTTGGAAATTATCATCTTTTTCCCATACATTAGGATCTATCTTCAGAAAACTTGGGGCAATGTTCAGTTTGCAGAAGATTTTCTTGGGTGCTGTTACGTACAGAGGTAGAGGTTTCGCTGTTCCTGAAGATGCCACCTTGAGTCGTCCATCTTTCCCACGGTTATCCAGTGCATATACTAACTCTTATCTCATCAGTCTCCAGCCCGTCATCAAAGAAACTGAATCCAACAACTCTTCTCCTCAGTACCACAGATGTCTTTCAAAAACCTTGAAGACATCTTTGACAAACTCAGGATCACTGAATTCATTGAGACGTGTCATGTTTGCCAGATTCAGACAAGTAGAAGAGATTCCCAGTGGAGCTGTGAACCAGGCCATCAGGCGAACACGGACAATGAAAGTCACGAACCTTGTGAGTCTCTTTCTTCTTTGGCAGTCATGTACAGTTGATGGTGGAGAAAAATAATATGATGGCCTAAATGAGCTTTGCCATCCATCTGGCTCTGTTTGACTCCAGGACATCTAAATTTGGCCCCATGAGAGGGAGTCTCCCCCAAAACAATGACCAAGAGCTCCAAGAGCTCCGGCAATCTTCATTTGGTTGTTCTTCCCGAAGTAATGTTGTAGCAAAGGATACCAAGTGGAGAACTTCTCCTTCTTCTAGATCTCATTGCAGAGGTGTGAAATCAGAGAGATCAAACTGTTCGCAGCATTCCTTAAGTCTCTTTGACAACATGATTTCTAGTCCTGTCGAAGGTCCCCCCAAAAAAAACATAAGCCTTTTCGATTTGAAGCTCGTAATATGTCTGACGACATGCAAGATTCAGCAACTCTCTTCCACGTTAACTTTTAATAAGGACACCCGTCAAAGATTATGGCATTCAAAGGATCTTGGAGTTCAAATTTCTGCAACGTAGAAACCACTGCATCAGCCTGGTCAACACCGGTTCCGGCTGCAATTTTTGGCATGGCAAGAATTTCTTCAACACCTTCTCCAGACACAGTGACTTGTAATCTGTCTACCTTTCCCTTACCTGTCAGATAAAGCATAATCTTTCCAACCTAGTGAACAACTAGTACCTTGAGGACCGAGGATTCCTGGAATTCCTCTTTGTTTATTTTGTTTTGTTTTTTTGTGCGAGGAAGAAGGAACCAAAGGCCATGAGCACGCAATAACAGTTCCCTCCAAGATAAAAACAAAATACAAGAAAGAGCCAAATTCAAGATCCATTCATTTCGAGATGCCTGGACACACTGCAGTTGAAAGACTGGAGATCATAGGCAGCAGGAAATACAGACAGAGGGAGACAGTTCCAGAGTTGACCTGTTGCATAAATGAAGGACTGGGAATAACGGTTAACTCTTGCATTAGAGAGTTGGACAGAAAAGGGATGAGAGTTTGCTGCTAGACGGGTGCTACACGCCCTTCATAGAGGTGGAGGAATGCATGCAGACAGTTCAGAGGAGCAGTGACCATTAAAGTAGCGATAGAAAAGAGATAAAGATTTTCGCCACGAAAGATCCATCATTGACATACTCAATCTCTTAACTCATACCATCCATCAATCAATTGATCTTTTTGGAGAAACTCATGCAGTACCTCTTGATATCTCCAAAGCTTTCGACAGAGTATGGCACCGTTCCCTGCTGTCCAAACTCCCTTGCTATGAACTAACGTCTTTTGTTCCTTTGATTTCTTCATATCTTAATGACAGGAAAATAAGATTAAAAGTAGATGATGTATATCCCAATTTCCACTCAATTAATGCTGGCGTGCTGCAAGGATCAGTTCTGGCGGCAACCCTATTTCTGGTTCATATTAATGATCTCTTATCACTCATATGCAGATGACTCAACACTGCATAGTTCATTCACACTCAGACACCCATTTACAAAGTCTAATATCTCTACCTCCCAACTCAGTACAGCCATCTCCATAAATCAAGATCTATCTACGATCAGTGAATGGGGACAAAACAACCTTGTCTCTTTTAATGTTAGTAAAACTAAATATATACAGTTTACTAATAGACAGATATTGCCAGATCCGTACATTACCTTCAGTGCTACTAATATTCCCATCTCCAAAAATATTGAAATTCTTGGTGTCTCACTTAACAGTGCCCTCAGCTGGACCTCTCATGTCAGATCACTTGCTAAAACCGCCTCAAAGAAACTTGGATTATTGTACAGAGTCCATAACTTCTTCGCCGATGAGCAGTTAGCTATAATTTAAAAAATTCATGTGCGCTCTCAGCTTGAATATTGCTTACCCTTGTGGAATGGTTGTGGAGAGGTTGCATTAAGACAACTAGACAAAATTCAGAACAAAACTGTTAGAATCATTAACAACTCTATCATTACATATAAACTACTGTACCTCCCGTGCAAGTAAGAAGGAATGTTGCCTCCCTTGCATTATTTTACAGATATTTTTTTGGCAAATGTTCAGCCAAAGTTGTGTCTATGGTGCCACCTCTCCATGCCTTCCCTCGTGCTACACGGGCATCTGGTAGCGCTCATGACTGGAATGTCACTCAGCCATATTGCAGAACTTCTCCCTATCAGAATTCTTTCATTCCCAGAACTGCATCTCTCCGGAATTCACTTCCCCAGAGTTGTTTCCCTCTAAATTTCAATCCACAGCTGTTCAAGTCTAACTGTTACAGATATTTTATGAACGGAGGATGCCAGTAATCTGGTGTATGGATTTTTTTTTTTAATCATTTGTTTTTCCTTCCTCCATTCTGTTATTTATAAAAAAATAAAACAGTGCGGCAAAGAGACAGAGGCTGAAGGGAGTCAGTAAGAGGAGGAGAGTTAATGAGACAAAAAGCCTTTGACTCCACCCTATTGAGAAGAGCTGTATGTGGGGAGCCTCCCCACACATGAGAGTTGTACTCCACACAGGGGCTGATAAAACCGCTGTATAGAGTCAACAACTGTGTAGGGGTAAAGAAAGAACGGAGTCGGCTTAGCACACCCAATCTCTTGGAAGCAGATATTACAAGAGATGTAATATGATCTTTCCAAGATAAGTCCCGAGTAAATGAAATCCCAAGCATGTTCAAGGATGATGCAGGATTAAGCTGATTATTATTAAACATTAGTGGGCACACCTGTGGAAGATTTTGATAAATTGATAGGTGTAAGAACTGAGTCTTAGATGCATTAAAAAAACAAGATTATTTTTACCCCACTCAGAGATACGAGCCAAGTCAGACATTAGGTGTGCCATAGCCTCATCCCTTGTTTGTTGAAGTAATTGCTGAGAAGGGCATTGCGGGAACCGAATGGAAAGGTGAAGGGTAGAGTCATCAGCATATGAGTGGATAGGGTTAGATGTACAGCTTAGAAGGTTATTGATGAATAAAAGGAAGAGAGTTGGTGATAGGACAGAGCCCTGAGGAACACCACTGTTGATAGATCTAGGAGAAGAACGATGGCCATCTACAACAGCAGTTATAGAACGACCAGAGAGGAAACTAGCGATGAAGGCACAGATAGAAGGATAGAAACCGTAAGAGGGCAGTTTGGAAATTAAGGATTTATGCCAGACTCGATCGAAAGCCTTTGAGATGTCAAGTGCAATGGCAAAGCTTTCGCCAAAGTCCCGAAAGGAGGATGACCAGGAGTCTGAAAGGTAGGTGAGAAGATTGTCAGTGGAGGGTCCCTGACGGAACTCGTACTGACGATCAGAAAGAAGGTTGTGATAGGTAAGATGCCTTAAAATTATTCTATTGAGAATTGACTCGAAAACTTTTGAAATACAGGACGTTAAAGCAATTGGACGATAGTTGGAGGGTTGGGAGTGGTCATCCTTCTTTGGGACTGGCTGAATGAGAGCAAATTTCCAGCAAGAAGGAAAGGTGCAAGTTGACAGACAAAGGCGAAAGAGTTTGCCGAGGCAGGGTGTAAGCACAGAAGCAAAGTTCTTGAGAACAACAGGAGGGACTCCATCAGGCCCATATGCCTTGTTAGTATTGAGGCCAGTGATGGCAGTAAATACATCAGCTGAAGAAATTTTAATGTCAGCCATGAGGAAGTCAGAGGCAGGAAGTGATGGAGGAACAGCACCGGAATCGTCTAAGGTGGAATTGGAGGAGAAAGTCTGTCCGAAGAGATCTGCTTTATCAGTAGAAGAAATAGCTACAGAACCATCAGAGTAGAAAAGAGGAGGGAAGGATGATGAGGTAAAGTTGTTAGAAAGGTTTTTGGCAAGGTGCCAGAAGGAGCAGGAAGAATTCGAGTTGGAGAGTTGAGAGCATTTAGTACGGATGAAATTATTTTTAGCAGATCGAAGAACAGACTTAGCACGATTCCGGGCAGAAACGTAAAAATGATGTGATTCAGGGGTGGGTTGGCTCTGGTACCTTTTGTAGGCCCTCTCCTTGTTGCAGACAGCATTAGAACAAGCGTGATTAAACCAAGGCTTTCTAGCATTAGTCGAAGGATATGAGAAAGGAATGTTTGCTTCCATGCCCGAGAGAATAACCTCCGTAATGCACAAGGCACACTCAGATGGCTCCCAGCTATGGAAGCAACAATCATTCCAGGGAAAATCAAGGAAGTACTGCCTGAGGGCCTCCCGATCCGCGGCTCCAATATGCCACAGACAACGTTTCCCTGGAGGGTCCACAGGCCGTACCGGAGTTATAGGACAGGTCAAGGTGATAAGGTTGTGATCGGAGGAGCCGAACGGAGAGAAAAGATTAACAGTGTAAGCAGAAGGATTAGTTGTAAGGAAGAGGTCAAGTATGTTGGAGCTCTCTCCAAGGCGGTCAGGGATACGGGTAGGGTGCTGTACAAGCTGCTCTAGGTCATTAAGGATAGAAAAGATGTAGGCTTGTTCACCAGGTGGATCAGTGAAAGGAGAGGAGAGCCAATGGTGGTGGTGAACATTGAAATCTCCCAAAATGGAGATTTCAGAGAAAAGAGAAATGGATAGAATGTGTTCCATGGTAGAAGTAAGATAGTTGAAGAATTTTTAATAGTCAGTAGAATTAGGGGATAAGTAAACAGCACAGATATATTTAGTCAGAGAATGACAGGAAAGCCGAAGCAAGAGTGTAGAGAATTCAGAAGAATCGAGTTCAGGAACATGAGAGCAAGATAAGTTGTTGCGTATATATAGACAACAGCCACCTTTGGCTTTGAAATGAATATAGAGAAAGTAGGAGGATACAGAAAAGGGTTTGCTGTCAGTTGCCTCAGACAATTGAGTCTCAGTTAGAAAAAGAAGGTGGGGTTTAGAGGAGGGGAGGTGGTGCTCAACAGAGTGAAAGTTAGAGGAAAGACCGCGAATGTTGCAGAAATGAAGAAGAAGAGAGTCAGACAGTGGTTCCAGGCACCTCGAGTCATCATCAGGAGAGGGGCGGAAGGTGGGGGCATTTATGGTCCCCACCCCCTGGGGACTCCGAGGCTGGGTGATGAAATGCCATGATTTTTTTTTAAATTTTGGAAAAGGAAGTATAGTGTGTACTGTGCATGTAGTTTGGTGTAGATGGTTAGAGAAATTTGTGTTGGAGAGCATGCTGGCCTACTGTCTGTATAACTGAGACACTGAAAAAGTTCAGCAAATGGGGATGGTCAGGAACTAGTCCTGAGGGCTGATGAAACGGGAGCTCCAGCACTCCAGGCAGTGCTTCTTACTGGCTCTGTATACAGTGGAATGGCTGATCAAGATCTCAGAGCACTGAACTACTCGACTCCTCATTAGTGATGTTAGAAGATTAACAGCCTCCCTGTCACTCATGCCAGTTCACTCGTGAGCGGCGGAGATACCTGGAGTTATGACAGATTTTCTTCTCTGCACATGTGAAGAGCCTCCTGTTGCACCTCCACCAGGAGAGTAATCAGAGTAGACCTACTGGGAAGAAGATGAACTTTCACCTCCCGATTCAGAACTACTTGTTTCAGCCTTTTGACCGTTTGTGAAGTACTTACCATGTCCTTCTGGCATCTTTGTTTTAGCTCTTCCACATTTATAATTCTTTCATTTCATCATCTTTCCTTCTCCATTATTACCTTATCTATTCCAGACATTCACTCTGTAGTAGGTGGGACACAATCTGGCCGCACTATGGGGTAGTACTACTACTCTGCGGCCAGGTTGTGTTAGGAAGAATTCTACCACTGTATTCCCTGCGTGTCATAAAAGGCGACTAAAAGGGGCCTGATGAGGGGACTAGAGACCCCCTCCTCTGTTTTTTTTAGTTCCTAAAAAGAGACAGCCCATAGAAAGGGATGGGGGATTGAGTTATCCCCATACCCTGAAGATTGGGTCTATGAATGTGGGTGGATGCAGTAAGATTGAGGCTAAAAGGGAGGAGATTAGGAGAATGTTTGTGAGAAGCAAGTCGGTTGTGCTAGCTTTGGGTGAAACAAAGATGAATGGAAAAGGTGAATCTAGGTTTGGAAATGAGCGTGGAATACTGTCAGGTGTTGATAGAGGAAGGGCAAGAGAAGGTGTGGCCTTGTTAGTGAGCCCGGAAGTGCAGCAGTGTGTGAATGAGTGGAAGGAGGTGTCATCGAGACTGATGTGGGTGAAAGCGAAATTTGAACGTGAGTTGTGGGTATTTGTGAGTGCATATGGGCCTGGTAGTGAAAGGGATGAAGAGAGGGAGTCTTTCTGGAATGATGTTAATGAGTGTCTGCAGAGTTTTGGAGAAAATGTGAATGTGGTAATGAGGGAAGATCTGAATGCTCGAGTGGGAAATGTAACAGTTGAAGGGGTAGTTGGTATGCATGGTGTGCCTGGAAGAAATGAAAATGGAGAACGAACGATAGGGATGTGCGTTGAGCGAGAGATGATGATTGGAAATACCTTCTTTGAGAAGAAAGATATTTATAGGTATACATGGGTGAAACAGGAGGATGAAAGGGTTGTTGATAGAGCACTGATGGACTATGTGGTTGTGTCCAGGAATGTAATAGGAAGATTGTTAGATGTGAGAGTTTTGAGAGGGGTATGTCTGACCACTACCTGTTGGAGGGAAAGTTGAGAGTAGGTAAGAGATGGTTGAGAGCTAGGAGAGTTAAGTGTGGCAGGGAGGTTTTGAAAGTGAGTTGGATAAAAGAAAGAAAATGATAGAGTATCAGGAGAAAATGAATGTGTGAAATGCAGTGAAAGATCAGGAGAATGGCAGTGCGGAGGAGGAATGACAGTTGTTTAAGAGTGCTGTAGTGGGGCATAAGGAAAAGGTGTGTGGTGTGAGATGAGTGGGTGGTGGTGTAAGAAAGGGAAGTGAATGGTGGTGTGAGGAAGCAAGTATGGCTGTGGCTGAGAAGTGAAGTGCATATGAAGTGTGGCTGCAGAGGAAGGATGAGGTGTCATATTAGAGGTATAAGGAAATGAGGAATAGGGCGGGAAGGGTTGTGCGTGATGCTAAAGTCTTAGCAGATGAGAGGTGGAGCAGGCAGTTGAGTGACAATTTTCAACAGAAAAAGAAAATGTTTTGGAAGGAGGTGAACAGGGTGCAAAGGGGAGAGTCTGAGAAAGAAAAGCGAGTAAAAGCAGAGAATGGAAGGATGATAATTGAGATGGATGCATTAAGGAAGAGATGGGCGGAGGGTTTTGAAAGATTGTAAAATGTAGAGGATGAAAGGGAGGCTGAGATTGTGGCAGCTGGAAGAGTGCAAGGAATAAATGTGTTGGAAGAGTTGAATGATTCTTTGATCACGATGGAAGAAGTGGAGGAGTCAGTAAAGTGGATGAAAACACGGAAAGCTGGAGGTATTGATGGGTGTGCTGTGGAATGCCGGTGGTGGAGCAAGTATTATTTACTGGATAGTAAGATTGTTGAATGTGTGCTTTGTGAAAGGTATGGTGCCAATTGACTGGGCAAGTGCTTGTGTGGTCCTGCTGTATAAAGGTAAGGGTAATAAGTATGAATGTACTAGCTTTAGGGGTTTAAGTCTGTTGAGTGCTGTAGGTAAGGTGTATGGTAGAGTGTTAATTAAGAGTGTTAGAGAGAGTACAGAGGGAGTGATTGGTGATGTGCAGTGTGGCTTTAGGAGAGGGAGAAGATGTGTGGATCAGGTGTTTGCTGAGACATGTGTGTGAAAAGTATTTAGCAAAAGGTAAGGATCTGTTTTGGGTGTTCATGGATTTAGAGAAAGCATATGATAGAAATGATAGGGAGGCTTTGTGGACTGTTTTAAGATTGTGTGGACTTGATGGAAGGTTGTTAAAATGAGTGAAAAGTTTTTATTAATCAGTAGAGCATGTGTAAGAGTGGGAAATACTGTGAGTGATCGGTTTCCCGTGAGAGTGGGGCTGTAGCAGGGATGTGTGATGTGGCCTTGGTTGTTTAATATTTATATGGATGGTGTTGTAATGGAGGTGAAGGCAAGAGTGTTAGGTGGAGATCTGAGTCTGGTGAATGTTGATGGTAGAGAGTGGAATCTGAAGCAGCTGCTGTTTGCGGATGATACTGCACAGGTGGCTGATTCAGAGGAGAGATTGAGACAGCTGGTAGAGTAGTTTGGAAGGGTCTGTAAAAGGAGGATATTGAAAGTAAATGAGAATAAGAGTAACGTGAAGCGTACGAGGTTGGTAGATGGTATGAATGGTGAGTTCCTTGAAGAGGTAGAGTGTTTTAAGTATTTAGGGTCACATGTTGCTGTGGATGGAACAATAGATGCAGAAGTGAAGTTAAGAATGAATGAAGTAGGAAAGGAGCTGGGAGGAATGAAAAAGTATTTGGATGTCGTTTGCTTAGATTGGATGTAAAGAAAAGGCTGTATGAGGGTGTTGTGGTACTGACTGCGTTATATGGGGCTGAAACATGGAATATGGGTGTAGCGGAGAGGAAAAGTTTCAATGTAATGGAGATGAGGTGTCTGAGGAGTATGAGTGAAGTGACGCTTATGGATCTAGTGAGAAATGACGAAGTGCGAAGGAGAACTGAAGTTGTGTGGGAGATGGCTGATCGAGTTGAGCAGAGGGTGTTGCGATGGAATTGGTATATGGAGAGAATGGATAATGAGCGATTGGTGAAAAAGATAACTAGATCTGATGTGAGAGGTGTAAGGCTGAGAGGAAGACCACAAATAGGGTGGATGGACAGTGTGAAGAGAGCTTTGGATGCAAGAGGAATGTCTGTTGAGCAAGGTTTTGGCTGTGCATGATAGAAATGATTGGAGAGAAATTGTGAGTGAACTGATCAGTTCAGGCGGGGGTAAGGGAATGGGTCTATTATGATGTGGCAGGGGTAAACTACCTCTGCTGTTGGGTCCTGCTGCGGATGTCACTGGTTCCACTGTGCAGCTGACCCTTGTGCAGTATGGTGCGGTGAGGATCTGTCTTTTCTCCCTTTGGGGTTAAGATGCGAATGAATGCGTTTGATTGGTTGAGTAAATTGTGACTGTCGTCCTGTCTCAGCTACCTCCCTTTCCTTGGGCGAAGCAGCATATATATATATATATATATATATATATATATATATATATATATATATATATATATATATATATATATATATATTCCAGCCATAGTTCTCTGTTGCCCAGGCTTTTGTTGAGCTAGCAAGAACTGAATGTCCTTAGGGTTCTTGACTCGGTTTATTTAGGCAGCATGAGCTATGTTGAAGAGGTTTGGAGAGGTGGTAATGAAACCCTCTCTCTTTTTAAATTTTGTAGTGGACCTTCTGCCATTGTTCTTTTGTAGCTGTTTCCACGTGGCATACAAACCTTAGATTTTGGTAGTGACATGCTGCTTTGCTGCGATTGGGGTTTTAGCTTTGCCCACATAGGCAGTACGTCTTCAAGAGTGTTTTTTGGCTGTTTCTTTGTGTAATTTTAATCTCTGTGGAAGTATACAACCGACTCAGGACATCTCCAATACTCGGTAACTTGGATATTTTGACTGGATGAGCGAGAGTTTCCTTAAAGGAGAAAGATTCTGACTTTTTGTTGCCATGAATCTGTAACAATAAAATTTAACTACAAAATTATTATTTTGAGATGGTCAGAGTCTTGGATTGGTAACTCTAACAATGGAGTTCAAATCCGGAAAGGTTATGGAAGGTATTTTCAGGACCGAGTTTGTGCTATACTTAGCTTCAGTACCTTAGCACAAGCCCCCCAGCATGCCATAAAATATACCCTTGCTGTTTGCAATCCCTTAATATCATATAATTCCAGAGTCTAAATAAAAATGATAGGCAATCCCTGCATTCGATCGTGGTCCAGGAGGCAATGGGCATGTTACAAAGTCAAACACTACATGTACGGGACCCAACCCACCCCTGAATCACATCTTTTTTATATTTCTGCCCGGAATCATGCCAAGTCTGTTCTTCGCCCTGCTAAAAATATTTTCGTCCATACTAAATGCTCTCAACCCTCCAACTCGAATTCTTCCCACTGCTTCTGGCACCTTGCCAAAAACCTTTCTAACAACTTTCCCTTATCATCCTTCCCTCCTCTTTTCTACTCTGAAGGCTCTGTAGCTGTTTCTTCTACTGATAAAGCAGATCTCTTCGCTCAGACTTTCTCCTCCAAGTCCAACATAGATGATTCCAGTGCTTGTCCTCCATCACTTCCCCCCTCTGACTTTTTCATGGCTGACATTAAATTTTCTTCAAGTGATGTATTTTCTGCCATCACTGGCCTCAGTACTAACAAAGACATATGGGCCTGATGAGGTCCCTCCTTTTGTCCTCAAGAACTGTGCTTCTGTGTTTACACCCTGCCTAGGTACCTTTGTCTGTCAATTTGTACCTTCTTTCTTGCTGGAAGTTTGCCCTCATTCAGCCAGGCCCCAAAAAGGGTGACCATACCCAACCCTTTAACTATCTCCTAATTGCTCTAACATCCAGTGTCTCCAAAGTTTTCGAGTCTATTCTTAACAGAAAAATGTTCAAGCATCTTTCGTATCACAACCTTCTTTCTGATAGTCAGCATGGGTTCTGTCAGGGACACTCCACTGGCGGTCTTCTCACCTATCTTTCAGACTCCTGGTCATCCTCCTTTCGGGACTTTGGCGAAAGCTTTGCCATGGCACTTGACATCTCAGAGGCTTCGATCGAGTCTAGCATAAATCTTTAATTTCCAAACTGCCCTCCTATGGTTTCTATCCTCCTATCTGTGTCTTCATCTATACCCTGCTTTCTTGTCGTTCCATAGCTGCTGTTGCAGGTGGCCACCACTCTCCTCCTAGACCTACCAGCAGTGGTGTTCCTCAGGGTTCTGTCCTATCACCAACTCTCTCCCTTTTATTCATCAACGACCTTCTAAGCTGTACATCTAACCCTATCCACTCATATGCTGATTATTCCATCCATCGCCTTTCCATTCAATTCCCACAACATCCATCCCAGCAGATCCTTCAGCGAACAAGGGATGAAAGTATGGCACACATAATCTGGTTTGGCTCGTATCTCTGACTGGGGTAAAAGTAATCTTCTTGTTTTTAATGCATCTAAGACTCAGTTCTTACGCGTATCAACTGAATAAAATCTTCCACAGGAGTACCCACTAATTTTTGAGAATATCCAGCTCAATCCAGCATCATCCTTGAACAAGCTTGGGGTTTCATTCTCCTGGGGACTTATCTTGGAAAGATCACATTATCTCTTGTAAAATCTGCTTCCAAGCAATTAGGTGTGCTAAACTGACTCCGTACCTTCTTTACTTGCACAGTTGTCAACTTTATACACGGGTTTTATTCGCCTCTGTGTTGAGTACAACTTTCATGTGTATGGAGGCTCCCTATCTTATTCTCAGTGGGGTGGAGTCAAATGGTTTTCGTCTCATTAACTCTCCTCTCCTTATTGGCTTCCTTCAACCTCTGTCTCTTCTCCGCATTGTTGCCTTTTGATCTCTTTTCTATCGCTATTTCCATGGTCACTGCTCTTCTGAACTGCCTGCTTGCATCCCTCCACATCTATGACAGGTGGGTAGCAACCGTCTAGGAACAAACTCTCATACCTTTTCTGTCCTGCTCTCTAATGCACGAGTTATCCGTTACTTCCAGTCCTTCATTTAGGCAACAGGTCAGCTCTGGATCTGTCTCTCTCTCTCTCTGTATTTCTTACTTCCTATGAGCTCCAGTTTTTCAAACGCAGTGTGTCCAGGCATCTCGAAATGAACGGATCTTGACTTTGGCTCTGTTTTGTATTGTTTTTGTTTTGTTTTTTCTTGGAAGGAACGGTTTGTGGGCTCCTGGCCTTTGGTTCCTTCTTCCTAGCATAAGAAAAAAAAAGGAAAAGGTGAGGCAGGGCAAGACGTGATTCAGAAAAGAGGCTAGTCCCGAGCCAGGGATATGCCTGTGGCACTTTGACGCAGTAGCTTCTGTGCAGGGATCATTGAGCTGGTAAAAAAACTTCTCATTGTCTCCTACTTGTTGGGTGGAACAGGAACTCCACGCTTCACCTCTATGGTAAATGTAAGCGCTATTCATAGCCTAAGTCCTGGAAGGAGAGTTGGCACATAATATATATATATATATATATATATAAACAATGTTTCCGAACTTCCTCTGGTGATTGAATGGTACCCCATGACGAACTTTATATGTCTTTAGGCACCTGTAATTATTCATTAAACATGACCAGCGTTTTATTTCAGCGGGAGTTCAAGTTAGCAGTCCAGGAGTTCATGTCTTTCCCAACCCTATCCTTCTGTAGCCTATGGCTTGTTGAGGGGAGCTTTACATAGATGAACCATGCCTATGTTGCCGATGCAAGGAACAATTTTGATTCAACTGCAGGGTGGGGTATGTGTTCATCAAGTGCCAGGACACAGGCGCTGATGTATTTGTGCACTGCTGGTCTGTACCTGCACCAAATCCACAGCACCTCCTACGATCCCTCGGGGATGACGAAACGGTTGAGTTTGCTATCTTTGGGACTCCTAAAAGTCCTGAGGCCAGGGATGCAACAGGGGCTGGAGGCGTGGCTACGCAGGGTTCCACCCACACATAGTGGTGCTGCTCAGCCGGGGAACACCAGGTCAGGGTTCCTGCGAGTCCTGTAGAGGTTAACACCATTGCTGAGATATGTGTTACAACAGCAAAGGCTTTCTGGTGACAAGGGGGTGTTGCACCGTTCTTCATCCCTAGACCTTTGAGGAGCATGGGATGCCTCACCTTGTCATTCCTGAGTGCTTCACCTATGATGTACTTCTTGCCTCTCGTCGTCGTCGAGAGCATAAAACCCGACCGCCACAGCCTGTCACTTCCCGACAGACACATCGATAGAGGTTGTAGCTCGACACCCATTTGAATCAGTGTACCTACCAATCTTTGGATAATGACCCGGCTTCAGACCAGACCACGACCTCTCCTGACAACCCTACTGGCGACCACCACCACTAGTTGCCAGATATTGAAGAGGGACAGGACTCTTCCAACTCTGCCTCTATGGTGAGGATGCATTGACCAACTCCTCGGCCAAGGTGAACGCCATTGAGTCCTCCCCTCCTCTAGCTGTGGAGGGCAGCTCATCTCGCCCTAAACTCAAGACTGGTGACTGCCAGCTCAAGGTCTCAGTATATCAACACCTTCTGGATCTTGGTGCCAACATGTAGTCGTACCAGTTCTGAAAGTTATACTGTAAGACCCTGTATGACAGTCTTTGGGCGGAAGACCTGCGTGTGGGCATTCCATCTACCCTGATTGTCAGGGGTGATGCAGTTGCGCTTGCTGACCTTCGAGCATTTTATTTTATGCTACCTGATCACTTGGCTCATTAGTCTTTCCTTCTGTCCTGTTTTTCTTTTATAGTCGTCTTGCTTCCTGTTTTGTTTGGCCTAATGCCCCTATCAGTGGGTTACAACCGTTACAAAAATCGGAAGTACATGTTTTCACACCTAATGGAACATTCTGAGTGTGTGAGAGTTTAGAATATATTTAAAATGATTTTCAACCCATACAGAAGTGAAATACCCTAGCATACACACACACACACACACACACATATATATATATATATATATATATATATATATACAGTGGGGCACCAATTTTCGCGCCTAATTGGGTCCAAAAATAATGAGCGAAAGTGGAATTAGCGAAAGTTGGGGCATTGTCTTTATGGCAAAAAGGCTAATTGGTTCCCGGTTATCCTAAAGTAACATCAGATTTTCATTTTCACTTGCAATACAGTACATCAAATCACTATTGTACATTGCATTGTGAGATACAAACAATAAAAACTGTACAGTACACATTATATGAGGAGAAACATACCACAGAGACCAGGTTGAGGTGTTTAATGGATGTTGGGGGTAAGTATCCGAGGCGCGTGGCGGGCTTATTTAGCCACGCCAGACGTACTGGCGCCACCTCTTGCTGCCTCGCTACAACTCTCTCTCTCTGCCTCCTCAGATGCAACTTGATGCAACACTTCCACTCTGTGCTGAATTTCCCTTTGTGCTAGGTTCTCTTGAACAAATCCATCGAAATCTTCATCCAGGTTAAGCTCCTCTATGGCACTGTCAGTAGGGATAGCACCATGGTCCCGGCCACTTTTTATCACCACCACTGCCTCCCGGCCCTCCCCCCACACCACCAGGCTCTCCCCCCACACCACCAGGCCCTTTCCCCACACTACCAGGTATAGTAGAGGCCATTGAACCGTGAGAATCCAACACAATGGAGCTAGCACGCTCGTACACAATGGCGGGAATGGGTGGACAGAGTGTTGACATGACGTCATTCAAGATGGTGGTGGGTTGTGGGCGGGCGGTGCAGGAAATTTAAAGTTCAAAATATTGTCCCAAACCCAAAATTTGTGCTCGAAAATCGATTTTTTTTCAAGAGAAAGTGGAAGTTAGGGAATATTTGGTGCATGCCGCGAAAGTGGATTCCGCGAATCCTGCTGTAGCGAAAGTTGGTGCACTACTGTATGCACATATTTTTTTAAACTTTTTTTTTACTTTATTTTTTTAATTTATTTTACTTTATTTTATTTTTTATTTTTTATTTTTTTTTTTCATTTTTTCTGAACAAAACAAATCCTAAGCTATCATCATAACATCACCAAACCTATAAAGCAATCACTAATCTATACAAATGAATAAAGACAAATAGCTAAACCTGACTAAATACTCAATTTCCTTATACTCATGGATAAAATACTTCGACCAAGAGAACATCATCGACTGCAAATGTGTAATGCCTATCTACATTACACACCTGAACTCATTACCTGCTGACTGTCAGTCGAGGTACATTATTGGAGGGGACATCAACATATGAAACAGAACCGGAAGAGTCAGGAGCTATTCCTTGTTCATCAACTGTCGGCCCTAATTACGAAAACATATACAAACAGTTGTAAAGAATTTACTAATGTACCACAACTGGAATTCCTCGCCCAACAGAATACTACTGATCGATAATGGCCAGTACCTTTCTATATTGCACACTTGCACTCATCGACTGTTGTCTGTCAGGTGAGGCACGTGATTTAATATAGGAGGCATCAGTATAACCAATACAGCAGTCTGGAGCAGGAACTATTTCTAATACTTCCACTGGAAACCCCAATTTAATAATGCAATATATACACATTTACAATCGATAAAAAACATTAATCACACAATAAAAAAGCAACATCTTTCTAAGCAATCCGGTCTCCCTCAAGAATGGCATGAATTTAGCAGTCCTTCACCTAGCATGGTGGAAAGGGTGAAGGGGACGCCACAGTAACTTATAAGCTCAGGATGATATTATGACTGATAGATAACACCATACCATAGATGTCACAGTGCTGAGGAAATAATATTTCAATATATGGTTTCATACAAGCAAAAAGTGTGCAATTGAATCACAAGTGTGCCAGCACTCTTTCTTCCAAGTGGCTGACATGGTTGGCATTATTTTAGTCACCCAAGTAAGGCTTGGAATTTGGAATATTTACCCTGATCCACTGACCTTGCCACAGATGATTTATTGATTTCTTTCCGAGGGAAAGACCAGACTGTAGATCACGAGGAATGTCCCAAGTCTCCTCGAGTTTCACAGCTGACTTTGCAAAAAAGTTAGCTTGCTCACTGTCATAGATATGGCAATGACCAGCCACCCTGATCAGAGTGAAGGACTTGTCGCACAAATGCAGTTCAGTAACGATGCGGTCCTGGATCTCATGACAATCCGTAGTGCAAGAAGCAATTGCCTCAAGGGGTGGCTTTGAATCTGAAAATATGACAAATGAGTCATATCTAGAGGTTAGAGCATACTCTAGCCTATGGTCTTTTCAATAGTAAAAACTTCGGAGGTGAATTCAGTCGACCACACACTTGCATCTAGACATAACACAACTTGGAGCCATCGGAGTATAACTGGTGAGACCTCAAATGAATAACGATGATGTTACGAAACAAGTGATGGACATCCATCTCTGGCTCCTTAGTTTTCGATGCTGGTAGCCATGAAACATTGTCAGTGAAGTGGAATGGCTCCCAAGGTGCTTTATTTTTAAGCATCAACTTGTCACAGCCATTGAGGTCCACACCAAGCTCCCAAGTCAGTATATGGAAGCAAATGGCAAGAGGTCGACGATCCCCCTCTCCTCCGCATAAGATGGTGGTATTGAGAAGCGAACACAGGCCACATTGCCAATATATTTTTTTCTAACCCTTCTTGCTCCATAGGAAAAGGCTTGTTGGTCTCTTCGAATACAGAGGGGAGGTGCAATCATCTCCACTTCCATTCATGCTACATGTGCAGCCTATACATAAAGGCTCCAAAATACATTTAGAAACATTTATTCTCCAACATATCCAGCCTCGGAGTGTGGAATCAGATGCCGACCCATCCACCTGTGAGTCATAAACTAGCTTATATCGAAGAATGGTCTTATACAACCATTAACCCCTTAACCGTGGGGTGTCACTTTCATGACGCTCGGGCGCAATGGATCATACCGCAGGGTGTCACTTTTGTAATTCTGTGTTACTTTGAATTATCCCGGGCTTACAAGTGGTGGCTTGTATCATCTATCAGTACTGCGAATGTCCAACACTAGTCACCACTCCAAATCTCATCTGTACTCTCATCCATTGTTGACAATTTAGCCATTTTTCCCCGTTCCTGACTCCCATCCCTACTTCCCCTCCATTACCCTGTCCTCTCGCCTCCCCGGCTGCGCTGTGCTAAAGCAAATTTTTTATCCACTGATTTCATCCATTGAAATAAGCCCTATGCCCTATTCTTATACAAAATAATATATACCAAAAAGAAATAAGGTAAGTGATAGTGCTATACACCTGATTTGGCTAATTATCACCTGACAACACCTCACGTGCACTCGTTCGCTAGTTTCCCACGGAAATTTCCCCTTTGAAATATGCTGTATAATTTATTCTCGTAAAAAAAAAAATTATATAAGAAAGGAAGGGAGAAGCCAAAGTGGCATTTACATTCACCTGGAACTACCTACTTTTTTCTGTATTTTCAAGATTTCCTACTAGTAATTTTTTGGCATGTACTGCTACTGTCCACCAATAGTCCGCACTCCTAATCTCATCTGTACTCCCATCCATTGTTGACAATTTAGCCATTTTCCCCCGTTCTTGACTCCCCTCCCTACCTCCCCTCCAGTACCCTCTCACCCCTCCCTACCTCACCTCCTTTACCCTTTCCTATCGCCTGCCCTGCCGCGCTGCGCTAAGCAAATCTCCTCCGGATTTTTCCACAGATTTCATCCATTGAAATAAGCCCTATGCCCTATACTTATACAAAATAATATATACCAAAAAAAAATAAGGTAAGTGATGGTGGTATACACCAGGAATTGGCTAATTATCACCTGACAACACCTCACATGCATTCATTTGCTAAATTCCCATGGTAATTTCCCCTTTGAATTATGCCTTGTAATCTATTTCTGTAATAAAAATATATATCAGAAAGGAAGGGAGAAGCCTAAGTGACATTTACATTCACCTGGAACTACCTATTTCTTTATGTATTGTCGAGATTTCCTACCAGTAATTTCTTAGCATGTAAGTTAGCAGCTGTCAGCCCCATTGTCACTGTCAACCCTTGCCTTCTCAGATAAGCCGCGCCATTTAGTTCCTTGTCCACCTCTGTGGTCAAAGCATGTCGCACTCACGCCCCTCCATTTCTGGCGCTTCTGTGCCCATTGCAAAGGGCCCCGTGACCTCTACACCCAGAAAAACTCGTGGGGGAAGCAGGAAAGGACTAAGTGACTCTGCAGTGGAACGTGAACTAGCCGAATTATCAATGATAATGATGGATAGTGACTATGACCCTTCGGGGGATTCGTGTGATGAGCCGGGTGGGCAAATCGTGCCAAAAACTACTAGTACGAGTGCTTCAGTGTCTTAAGTTATCCCTAGCTCCAAGGGAAAAGGAGCCGTTAGTGCAGCAAGTAAAGGAATTTGGGAAGGGAATGAAAAGGTGGCGGGTTAGCACCGGAACAATGGCCCCGCATGACCCGGCCTGCCATGAGTCCCGAGGTGAATCATCTCCCCATTCCCCAAGCCCTACTTCACTCATTGCTTCCTCTTCTTCTGCTGAATTTTCTCCGGAGTCTTTGTCGCCGGAGTCACCACCAGCATCAACAGTGAAGGCAGGCCGTAGAGGAAGAGGTAAATCCCTGACCCGTAAAAGTAGACTTGCCAGTAGAGTAAGGGCTGCTAGTGCTGTACAGCAACCCAGGGTCAGTGCAAGTGACCTTGAACCAGATAAATCTGCCTCACAGCCACCCTCCACCCTCACCCACCCTACACTGCCAAGACAGGGAATCCTGGATGCCTTCGCATGGACGGAAGGGTCCGATTTTGTCCCAGAACATCTTGATTTCAATGAGAGTTCCTCAGGGATACAGCCTGCCTTCAATCTTGACGAGGATGCTGAGTGTGTTGACTTCCTTTTGGCCTTCCTTGATGCCGAAGTCATGCAGCACATATGTGGTGAGACCGACAGGTATGAATCACAACGTGCTGCAAGTGGTATAGGTGCAGCCAAGATGCAATAGTGGCCCATGCTGGGAGTGCAGGAGCTGTATGTGTTCTTCGCCCTCATGCTTCTCATGCCACACTCAAAGAAGCATGAGTTGGAAGAATACTGGTCCATGGACCCCTTACTACCCTCACCCACCTTCAGTAAGTACATGGCCAGAGATCGCTTCCGGAACATCATGGGAAACCTGCACTTTGCCAGCAATGATGTACCTTCCCAAACTGGCCCACTCTTGAAGATCCGGGAGATTCTGAGCAGAATGAAGGATAAGTTTATGACATTCTTCCACCCCTTTCAGAAGGTTGTCATTGACGAATCCTTGGTTTTGTTCAGAGGACGTCTTAGGTTTGTGCAGTACATTCCAAGCAAACGCCATCACTTTGGAATCAAGTTCTTTGTACTGTGCGACTGTAAGACGGGGTACATCCTTGACTTCGTCATTTATTCAGCCAGCACCGTCGATCTTGATAAAACACACCCCTTTGTCTTCTCAGGCTGTGTAGTGAAAGTGCTCCTTGAAAGGTATTTTGGTGGGAATCATGTGCTGTATACAGACAACTATTATACAGCACCAAAACTTGCCAAATACCTTTCAGAGCACGGGATCGGCTCCTGCAGCACTGTCAAGAGAAATCGTGCCCACTTCCCTAAATTCCCAGAGGCAGGAACCTCGCAGTGAGGAGACGTGCACCTACGCAAGTCTGAGAAGATGCTGGCAATTCGGTGGCATGACAAGAGGGTCGTGCACATGCTCACCACCATACACAAGGGGGAAATGAAAGACAGTGGGAAGGTCGACCGTAGGACAGGCGAACCTGTGAGGAAACCTGATGCTGTCTTAGACTACAATATCAACATGCAGCTGGTGGACAAGTCCGACATGATGATTGGAGAGATCGACTGCCTCAGGAAGAATACTAGGTGGTACAGGAAAGTTTTTCTTCATCTCATAGACATGACGATGCTGAACGCCTTCATCCTGTACAAGATGAAGGTCAAGCCACCCAAGTCCTTCTCCCTGAGGTTGTTCGCCAGGACTTGTGTTCAGCAGCTGCTTGAAAGATATGGTAAGGTGACAGCAGCAGCTCCAAGGCGCCATGCTGTAAGACTTCCCGACAGACTTGAGCAGAGGGCGTACATGAATTGGCACAGACTGGTGCAAATGCCTACCACAACCAAGAGGAAGGCTGCGATCTGCAGGTGCCAGGTGTGTGCACATATCACCCGATGCACACCTGAGCACAAACGCACCACTTGGCATGGTGCTGAGTGCCAGGTTCCCCTCTGAGTTACCTGTTTCTTTGATTACCACAGCCAGAAGCAGTTCTTAAAGTGCAAGTGAGAAATGAAAATAATGTGTAAATAATGTGTAAATTGTAAGTGAAAGCAATGGATGTCCATATGATTGAACAGTGTAATATAGTTTTATGTTACTGCAAGTGACAGTGAGTAACATAATGTAAGTAAAATAGAAGTGTAAATATTGAAAATACAATAGAAAATGTAAATAGAAATATAACTAATTAATAATATAAGAATATGAGTACAAATACTTGAGGTTATAACAGTGAAAGTGAATCCGTGGCTCTCTACGTATTTTACTGAATGAAAAATTGAATGACTTCAGTGACAATAAACTAATACTACTGAAGGAAACTTATGGATAAAGACTGCAGATATATATATAAGTGTTATATAATAATAGAAATATAAAGGGTGAGTGTTTGTTTGAATAATAAATGACAGAATACCTGCAGTGAACTAGCGCAAGTGGGAAGGTCATACGTGCTCATAATTTTCATTGTTTTCACAGTGTTTTTTTTTGGAGTATGGATCCCAAACTACTTGATAATCATAAAATAGTGTTTCTAGTGATAATATCTGGCTGTGGTAATCATATTACGGGTTGTTGGGAAGTGTAAAGTGGAGACTTCGTTACCCAACTTCAGAGGTCTCCACAAGTCCTAGGGTAATCGAAGAAGGCTCAACAAACATCCCAGGAGAAAGCTGAAGGTATGTGCCATAGGCATATTTAATTTTAATACTCTAGGACTAATAATTGATTTTTGGCAAATATTTTTTGAGAGTCTGTCGGAGCCCAAATATGCCTGCGGGACACGCAAAACAGAGCAAAACAAGCCCGCGGTGTAAGGGTTAATAAAGATTTCCTGTCGTCTCCCCAAGTAGTACCTGCTAGGTTCTGAAGGACATTTAATGGTTTACGACAACGAGCAAGCAGATTATTAACATGAATTTGAATTTCAGTCGACGATAAAAATGGAGGTAAAAAAAACTACAGAATTTTGAAATGGTACCACCTGATTCTCCAAAGTCAAACGCAAATCAGGGACGATACGAGTGCTAAAAACCACAGCAGCACACTCAGGGATGGAAAACTTAAATACCCACTGCAAGACCCACTGGAGGATGGAATCAAGGGCTTTTTGAATCCACCCAGTGGAAAACTGTGCATCATGGAATGAGTGTCATATTGCGCAATCATCAGCACAGAACAAGTATTTAAGATTCCTCGAGATAGGAACTGATGACAGAATATCATTGCTCATAATACAAAACAAAATGGGACTAAGCGCACTTCCCTAAGGCACCCTGTTTTCTTGGATAAATACTACTTTATATCTGATCTTACGTTACGGGGCAATTTGACAGAGAAGTTCTGTCCCTTAAAAAGGAGGAAATAAAAATAGGCAGATTACCACTTAAACCGTAAACATAGGACTTCATTAGTATACCATGTTGCCTCATCAAGATATAGGCTTTGTGGATTCCAAGAACACCCTTATCATGAATTCTTTATTGGCAAATGCTTCCGGAATGCAATGCTCCAAATTCATTAAATGATCTAATGAACTTCTGTTTTTGCTACATTGCTGATAATTTAACAAATTCTTCAACTCTAAAACAAAAAAGAAGTGTGTTATTAACCATTCGTTCCATAACCTTTCTCTGACAAGAAGTCAACACAATACGACGAAATGAAGTGGAATTCATAGGACGACCAGCCTGTTTGGGTATCGTTATGTTTTGTAGAAAGTGCCATGAGTTTGGAGACGTATGGGACGCCCAGAACTCACTGTACAATGTTATCAACTTATTCAGGTTGTCCTGATTAAGATGCCGGATCATATCATACGTGATTGTATCTGGTCAAGGATTGGTGTCATTACAGGATTTAACCTGCCCCGTACTGACTAACTTATTCCAAAACCCACCATCAAAACCCGACAAATTTTCAACTTTTTTTTTTTTGGCTCAAACCTCCGCTTTTGGTGAGAAACAGTGAAAAAACACCAAGACAGTGCTCACCTGAGATTAAAAATGGTCTAGACAGGTGACTCTCTGAACACCTGATAGTGTGTTTTCTGTAGCCATGCTGCTACAGTCGCATTTTTTATGGTATGGTAACTATTGGAAACCACTCAAAATATGTAGATATTTATTAATTTGGTACAAATTTACATGTAGTACAATAATAATGGTTTTTACACAAAAATATAGGCGATATAAGCATTGTTTCATTCACAGACACATGAAAATTGCATAATTCTTGCACATTTGACTCACTGTGACTGTTGTTTCAACTTACATTCAATTTTTCAACTTACATTATACTTTTCCACTAACATTATACTAGTTTCCACCTTATATAACTTTTCACATATTTACAGGCCTTACTATTATAGTGAGCATCATATTATTGCATATTTACAGGCCTTACTGCTATAGTGACCCTTGTATTATCTCAAGCACACACAGTTTCAGTAATGTACCAAAATGTACTAAGGTGTGGTAGAGGAAGGTGTCCCGTGTATTAGTACCAAAAATCACGCGGGAAATTTGAAAAATGTGCAAACAGTGGACCTTGCAATAGCAAAACATACATCATACGTCATGGGGACTGAGCGTGAAAAAAAGTTGCAACGTGCATCATACGTCGTGGGTACGAGCAGGTTAAGGGCAAGGACCAGTTCATACATCTTATACTCTTTGTTGTATGGGAAGTCTACGTTTTCTGTGGCAAAGTCTAATATTTATAGCTCAGCTGTCTGTTTATGATGTTGAAATAACTGGTCGTAACTGGCTAAGATACTTTCATAAGAAAAACTCGTGGTGAGGATGTTAACACTGTCCATGGGATCGTCAGCAATGTTATTAGTCAACTGCAGAGTGGTCACGGGAATGAAAGGGCATTTGTTATGAATAATTTAATTGTGGATGAGACTTTACTGAGTGAAGTAAAACAATTCACAATAGACACAAAAGACCGTCAGCAGTCACATTTAGCCCTGCTAATTATTCTCCTTGCCTCAGCCCATGCCTGTTTGTATGCAATAAAGGTTTCCCTAGTTGGCTTACTATCAAATAACCTGTATCTCCCATTGCATTTCCTTATGCTTGTCGGCAGTCTGGTGTTCACCAATGTCCTTGTCAGGGTTTTTTTTTTATGAATATGCAATATTAAAGAATAATTATTCAATAATGCTTGAGAACAGGGACAAGAATTGACTTGTGAAAATCAAGCAATGATTACTTTATGCCGGCTTACTTCGCCGATTCTCTAAGGACGAAAATTTATACACTTTCTCAACAGTACACAGCAGAGACTAATGACTACCTCGTACTGTTTATTAGTACTGTTGGGCTCTGGAGAAAGTGACTCCACCCCTGACAATTACTAACCTGATATGCAGGTTCTTGCTGGTGCAAATAACTCCTGGTTGCACAATGGATTTCAAGCTTAATACAAAAGGATTGGCCTAAGTACCAGTTGTGAATAATGCAAAGCATTTATACAAACTAGGAGCTATAAGTGAAATAAGCTTAATGGAGAAATAAAACACAAGTTTACATTACATTAAGCTCAAAGAAAAGAACTGAAAATTTATTAATTACAATGAAACAAATTTACGTTACATGTTTCAAAATGAATTCAATATAACAAAGAGAATACACTCACTCGCTCACTCAAAAGCTAAGCTCTTAAACCTAGGAAAACGAAAAGAAATACTGGTCAGAAAAGTGGACAAAGCGGATTACTGGGCGTCATTGCTGAGGAAGGACGCTGCACATGCTGAGCCTCTCAACAATCACGCTAGGTGGGAATCCAACGGTGGTGGCGGGAACTAGGCGTCGTTGCTGAGGAAGGACGCTGCCACACACACTACCTGCTTCCACGGCGCTCAAATCTTGACTGATTTCAAATCGTGAGAGAGAGGCAAGTGTTGAGCCGTACTTGCTAATGGCTAGAATGAGCGAAACACGCCCATAACAAAGCACTCAGCGGAGGTGCTAGAGTCGCGCACAAAGACGATCACTTATGACACAGTGAAAAATTGTTCTGAAAACACTCCTGATTGGGTGAATATGTGGCATTTGACTGGGTGATAAATACTGGGATTCCACTAGAATTCACGATTTCCCACCAAAGTTTAATGTCACGAGTTTATTCAAATACTTAATCGCACCAACTCATGACATTACGCCCCATCAAAAATGAAATTTTTTTCTCAGGAAAAAAATTTCAATATGCATACATATAAATCCTAACTCAGTCACACAAGATTCACACTGTGGTGTGTGTGTGCTATCCTGCTACAGGAGAAAGTCACAGTCGCCAGTGAGCGAAAAAAAACCTCGTATTTATGTTAATAGAAGCAACCTTGAGGGAAAAACTCCGTGATGACGGTGAAAAATCCTGTACTCAGGTCAAACTAAGTGAAAAGTTCGCTACATTTACATTAACAACTAACTCTTATGTAGCGTGATGTATGTAATACACGGTGTAGGTGTGACAGTTGTGGAGTAACTGTACCTACGTGTAAAATTACATAATGCAAATCAATGGTAAATGACGACGACGAGGCAGAAGAGAAGAGGCAGCAGCATGCGTCAGGGACGATCAGCTGTTCTGTACGGCAATGCTGCACCTGCAAAAGCAATCAAGGTGGAGCATCAAAAGTGTCATTTCTCTCTCTCTGCTTAGCAATCAGTACTTATGTTACAAAATGTACACTATTTACAATATTAACCAGGAAACGTAGTCAAGGTGTCTCTGCAGGACATCAAACGCTGATGCAGTTTAATGGTTAAACCTTAAACTTAATTAGCAAAAAAACTGGGCATTTCTGCAGGACATCAGACTCTGCAATTCGCTAAATTGACCACATTCTGTGGTCAAGAGCGAAAAGACTGGCGTTTCTGCAGGACATCAAACGCTGCAATTCGCTAGGGACCCAGTTTACTGGTTTACCCCTAATGCGCAGCCATGAACAGTCGACCCCCCCCCCCGAGTGGCGGGGTTGTATCGCGGTCTGAGTACCTGTAGGAAAATATTAGCCAAAAATCAGAGATTAACCCTAGAACATTATACTTGGTATGGCAGATAGTACTTACATTCAGCTTTCTCCAGAGACAGGAGTTGAGCCTTCGTGGACTACCCAAGGACTTGTGGAGACTTGCAAAGTTGGGTAACCAAATCTTCACTTTCACACCTCTAGCAACCCAGTTTCCCCTCTACCACAGCCTCATTCTGTCACAGTGAACTTTATACTACAACGTACAGGTAGTTTGGAATCCGTATTTGTACAATAAGCACTGAAAATAAGGCTAAAATCAACGGAGCGTATGGTCGACATGTAGTGTGGCGGCGGTCTTCCCGTCACTTAACAAACATTTCCATTTTCACAGCTAAAAACATGTATACTACATTATTTTCAATCATATTATTTCCCAAAAGATCACCGCGGCGCGCTTTTTATTCTGCCTTATGCCCGTCACTTTATTCTCGTTCCTGTCTGCTGCTCGCACTGATTCAGAAGAGCTAGAACTCGCCATAATGTCACTTTGAAAGCCTCCGGTAAACTGACGCTAAACAGGGGCAAACCGTGCGAAAAAAGCTAGTGTTACAACTGGGGAAACAAGCGTTTCCTATTAGCATAAACTGCTTGTGAGAGGAGAGTGCAGATTTACAGTTCTGAGCAGTCAGAGCGCTGCCATGTATCACAGCCAGGCTGGCCGGGCCGTGGTGGGGGGGGAGGGGGAAAAACGCGATACTTGGCAACAACGGAGGTCAGTAGTACAAAGGTAAAGTATGCTAATTGTAGCTAAAGGGTGATGGTACTGATAGACAATACCAGCTGGAACATCCTTGCCCGCGTTTATTCAAAATTAACTCGAATCGCAAACGCGACGCTCTGCCATTATGTCCTTTTTGGCAAGCGTCGCAAACGCGACGATCCACGTTTAAGGGGTTAAACTAACTCTACACTTACTATTAATGACAGGAAGCAGAGAATCCCTACTCAATCTCGGGCAGGTCACATTTTAACACCCACCGTGGGTGTGAACATTCATGTGGATAATGTGCATTCTCTGGGAATCCTCAGAGAGGCCCACAGCTCGAGACGTTCCACAAGGTAATTCATACACAGCCTCGGACTGCCTGCGGGGTTCTCAAACTTCCCCTTTAACTTATGGTACATATGTACAGTCGTGGCCATAAATAATCACCTATCCTTCTGTACCCCGTGCCTCAGAGTGGCTCCTTTATGCGCGGCAAGTCACACTGGAGTAAGAGGGGCTGAGGGGGAGGGGCCAGAGAGAGAAGGGAAGGTGGGTGGGGGGACGAGCGATGGTGCAGGGTGGAGTGAGGGAGGGGAGGGGAGGGAGGGGAGGTAGGGGAGGGAGAATGAAATGCGAATTTGTGGCCACATATTTTGTCTATTTTCTTTCATTCAGGGCATCATATAAAGGAGTTACTATTCCGTAGATAATGCTGCATAACACCTTGTATAGCGGCGTCACATAACAAGCTTTAGATAGGTGATGATATCAAGGACTGGCTCGTGAGAGAAATATACTGCCGTGACATTAATCATTTGTGCTGAGCCAGATATTTGTGTTTATCCATGTATTTTGACTTCAGACGCAGAATGGAATCTGGATGGCTTTGACTTCCGTAATGTTTGTGTAAGAAATGTCCTCTACCATTACATGTAATTAATTTTTGGAACTAAATATTATATGCAACCTTTGACATGGCTGTGTCCACAGTAAATATGATCACCCTCGCGGTATACACTCCCTCTGTACAGTCACCATCATGTAAATTCAATAATTATTTAATGACATCTCTATATGAAAAGGCTATTTAAAATAACTGTGCATGAAAGGTAAATAAATTTGATGTCCGTGCTCATGGGTGGATACAGTAACGGTATCTCTCATTACCTGTTAGATGGAAAATTAAACAAACTCCTACCCAAACTCCCAAAATATATCTATGTCAATGTTTACCGACACTGGTCAAGCCATAGCAACCAGGAAAGCCTTAGTAAGTAGTCCAGTGGCCTCCTGACTTAAAAGCCTCATGAAGGCTTCGCGGGACCGGGGAAACAATGTTGTTGATGGTTTGCTGGTTTCGTCTGAACAGCTCCCACTCGTCTTTGGTGTGCTGGAAAAGGCGGGCCCGTGTCCTCTCGTTCTCTGGCTCCCACGCGTAAGGTGCCCAGATTTATTGGAGCTAAAAGCGGGACATTGTCACGTGTATGTGTGAGTGTGTGTGTGTGTGTGTGTGTGTTTTATATATATATATATATATATATATATATATATATATATATACAGAGAGAGAGAGATACACTGATTTAAATGCGAGTGACAGCGACGACTGCTACGCTGCACCTCACCCTGAGGCTGCTACTTAAACACTAATGTCTCAAACGAACTCCAATGACCAACATACAGTACGGTACGGTGAATGGGCCGACCAAAGTTACCAGTTAGTATTACAGATTTTATATTAACAATTCGGTATTTTATTTGGTTTCGATTAGCCATAATTTTACCAATTCATCATAATTTCATAAAAACGGTCATATTATATCTAATGTAATAGTAATTTTCTAAAAGCGGGATATTTTAGATAATTTGCACAAAAAGCATGACATTTTATTCACAATTAAAAAAGCGGGAAAGACGCAAAAAAAAAATAATAATAATAAATAAATAAAGAAAGAAAGAAAGAAAGAAAGCGAGACTGTCCCGCCTAAAGGCGGAACTCGGGTCGCCTTATCCACGTGTTTACAATCTGGGCCCACACACTCTCGATGGCTCTGCACTAATAATTGATCTGTCACGTCAGTATACTTGTCTTACGAGCCAGCCCTTGATATCATCACCTACCTAAAGCTTGTTATGTGACGCCGCTATACAAGGTGTTATGCAGCATTATCTACGGAATAGTAACTCCTTTATAATGCCCTGAATGAAAGAAAATAAACAAATTGTGTGGCCACAACTTCGCATTTCATTCTCCCTCCCCTACCTACCCTCCCTCCCCTCCCTCACTCCACCCTGCACCATCGCTCGTCCACCCACCCACATGTACTTCTCTCCCTGGTCCCTCCCTCTCAGCCCCTCTTACCCCAGTGTGACTTGCCGCGCGCAAAGGAGCCTGCCTGAGGCACGGGGTACGGGAGTATAGGTGATTATTTATGGCCACGACTGTATGTACAGGCCCTGGACATACTGTGTCCTGTGGGGCCAACGGGCGAGACGTCAGGTCTGCACCCACATTACCATTGCCCTGTCTCACAACTGCTTCAGAGATTATGGGTGTGGATTCAAACGGCACAGGAAGGACGTGTCCCTGATTGGTGTTACATGGACACACATTGCAGGAATACACAAAACTGTCTATGTCTCGTCCCATCCCTGGCCAGAAAAAGTCAGCTCAGATACGGCCTTGGGTCTTCCTTTTGCCCATGTGACCTCCTGAGGCTGAACAAAGGCCCCATTCTAACACTGCTAGGCAGTACTTGGTGGGAATGACAAACCATGCCCTGGGGTGTTCATGACTCACGGTACAGCCGTCCTTGTTTGCGAAGGAACTTGGCTTGACCTCCCCGTGAATATTTTATCACTCTACCCTTTTGTTCCTTTCACACAGCAGCAAGTGTTGGGTCAGAATGTTGTTCTTGGACAACATCTTGGCTACAAATCAGATCTTGCGGCGATTCAATGGTCACCGGGGTGACACAGTTTGGAGCCTCAACCATGACTCTTGTTACTGTAGCCGAAGTCTGCGTAGCGTCATCTTTGGTGCAACTATCCTTGGCACCGGGAATATTGCCTATGATAAGGTCAAACAAAGGTTCTGGCATGGCAACTGCGACTGTCATACCAATGTAAAATGGAGATGCCACCTGGATACGTGCCTCAGGGAACAATCTCCCTGATCCATCAATAAGGTTAGCTTGGATCTGTCGACCTGTGTACTCCGAACTAGGCTCTACCTGACAGAGCAACCTGTGGAACCATTGTCTCTCAGGACCTTCAAAGGGATGTCTCCCACAAACCCTGGCTGAACAAGGAAGGCACTGTCACCTGTGGGAGGGCCTGTGGAGGATGCAGCCAGCCACTCATGAGGCTGCTGAATAAATGATGCGACAAACATGGTGCCATGAGAATTAGATACTTGAGGGGTCGTACTCACTGCCTGGGGAGATGGAGCATAGGCCATCTGTGGAGGGGGGTCTACTGTTGCTGGGGGACTAGAGAACTGTGGGGAAGTACCCGTACTACTAGGGATGACACCACCGTGCTGCTGCTGAGGAACGAAGGCTGCGTTCGCCTCCTGCCTCCAATACACTTGAGCTGGTGCTGAAAAGGTCAGTCCTGACGGTCGATTGCGTGGCTGATACTGCTGCTGGTTAGGGTATTAGTTGTACCACTTCCACTCAGGTTTCTGAGTGTTTTGCCCCTGGTCCTTCCTCTGCGGTTTTGGACCTTGGCCATTATTCTGAGAACGGCCTTGTTGCTGGGGTTCAGTCTGAGACGGTTTCCCAGATTTATCAGGTTTCCTGTTCCAGGTGTGCTGCTTGCGAGTTTGATACCCGTATGCAGTGAAGAATGCATCAGCCTTTTTCACCATTTGGCTGGCATCTCTTACCTGGCAGATCTTATGCTGAGCCATAAGTTCAGTAGGCCACGACTTTTCTAGCTGCGTGCGCAGCATGAGGTCGATTATCCCCTCACGTGTGGAAGGAGTTTCATCTTTCTCCATCCACTCATCTAAGTAAGCAGTAAGTAGGTCAAGAAACTGAACGGCAGTCTCTTTTTCCTGTAAACACGCCCTCATGAACTGACTCTTGGCGTCATCAACTGTGAGACCGTACACTTTGACGAGTGTGGCCTTCGTCATCTCATATGTGAGATTGTCTCCACGAATTCTGTGGAGAATATCGAGGGCAGGGCCCTCAAACAGGCTAAGAAACTGAAGCCACTTAGCTGCATCATCCAGCTGGTAAAGCTGAGCCATGTCTTCAAAACGAGCTATGTATGGCTCGATTCGCTCGCCTTCCTTGTATGGAGGAAGCTTGATGTGTGGGGTCGCCATGATATGTGCAGGGATAGCACTCATGGAGCCTGGGCCAGCTGCACCAGATGTGTCTGAAGCCAAGGGATCTCGCTTGAGCTTCAACATTTCAAATTCATGTTTTTCACGTGTTTCTCGCTCGGCACGTTCGTGTTCTCGTTCTCTCTCTCATTGTTGTAACTCGTATTGACGTTCTCTCTCTCATTCCTCACACTGTTCTCGCTCATGTTCTAACTCGAGTTCGTGTTGTTTTTGCTCATATTCGCGCTGTTCTCGCTCGTGTTAGCGTTGGATTCTACGCTCTTCATGAGCATCACTCTCGCATTGCTGCTCGTGACTAAGCTGAGAAAAGACATAATTCTTTACTTTTGTGGGGTCTGTAAGCCCCAAATCTTTAGCTTCCTGTACATAGACACTGGTCGACATGATGCTAAGTCAATCTAAGTGAACTAAGGACTAAGTACTGACCGCAATTTTTGCAGAGAAAGCTGCCAATAATCGAGAATAAAGAATATAGGCACAGGTTAGTGGTGACCAGTTTTATCTAATTAAACTGGTAAATAAAGAAAATTAAACAAACAACTGACTGTGAAAACTATTACGTAAATTAATAGAACTGAATCAATAATCACCAGTAAGATAGTGCCTATAGACTTTAATGATAAATACCTAAGTATGAGTGAGTGAGTATTATCTCGTGAACAGCTTTAGAGCTAGGTGTTAATATCCTGGCGAGGTTGCCAAATGTCAGGGTTTTTTTATGAATATACAATATTAAAGAATAATTATTCGATAATGCTTGAGAGCAGGGACAAGAATCGACTTGTGAAAATCAAGCAATGATTACTTTATTCTGGCTTACTTCGCCAATTCTCTAAGGACGAGAATTTATAAACTTTCTCAACAGTACACAGCAGAGACTAATGACTACCTCGTACTGTTTATTAGTACTGTTGGCCTCTAGAGAAAGTGACTCCATCCCTGACAATTAATAACTAATGCTATTAATGATAAGCAGGTTCTTGCTGGTGCAATTAACTCTGGTTGGACAATGGATTTCAAGCTTAATACAAAAGGACTGGCCTAAGTACCAGTTGTGAATAATGCAAAGCTTTTATACAAACTAGGAGCTATAAGTGAAATAAGCTTAATGGAGAAATAAAACACGAGTTTACATTACATTAAGCTAAAAAAAAAAAGAACTGAGAAATTATTAATTACAATGAAACAAATTTACGTTACATGTTTCAAAATGAATTCAAAATAACAAAGAGAATACACTCACTCACTCACTCAAAAGCTAAGCTCTTAAACCTAAGAAAACGAAAAGAAATACTGGTCAGAAAGTGGACAAAGCGGATTACTGGGCGTTGTTGCTGAGGAAGGACGCTGCACATGTTGAGCCTCTCGACAATCACGCTAGGTGGGAATCCAATGGCGGTGGCAGGAACTAGGCGTCGTTGCTGAGGAAGGACGCTGCCACACAAACTACCTGCTTCCATGGCGCCCAAATCTTGACTGATTTCAATCGTGAGAAAGAGGCAAGTGTCGAGCCGCACTTGCTAATGGCTAGAATGAGTGAAACACGCCCATAACAATGCACTCAGCGGAGGTGCTAAAGTCGCGCACAAGGACGATCACTTATGACACAGTGAAAAATTGTTCTGAAAACACTCCCGATCAGGTGAATATGTGGCGGTTGACTGAGTGATAAATACTGGGATTCCACTAGAATTCGAGGTTTCCCACCAAAGTTTAATGTCACGAGTTTATTCAAATACTTAATCGCGCCAACTCATGACAGTCCTCTGTGCGCATGAACTATTGAAGTCTTGCAAATAGCAGCCTGAACTGTGTGTAAAATGGAACTGGTTAAATTTTGGAACTTATATCTATGGACTCCCCATATATATTAAATTTAGCAATCCTTGGGAAGGATCCCCAGTCTGCACTATTAACCTGCCCCATACCAGCAACGTACGATGGATGTCGCAACTTTTTTTCACGCTCAGTCCTAATGTTGTACAATGCACGTTTTCCTATTGAACGGTCCGTAGTTTGCACATTTTTCAATTTTCGCACATGATTCTTGGTATGTATACACGGGACACTTTCCTCTACCACACCTTAGTACATTTTGGTACATTACTGATACTGTGTGTGCTTGAGATAATACTAGGGTCACTATAGCAGTAAGGCCTGTAAATATGCAATAATATGATGCTCACTTTAATAGTAAGGCCTGTAAATATGTGATAAGTTATATAAGGTGGAAACTGGTATAATGTTAGTGGAAAAGTATAATGTAAGTTGAAAAATTGAATGTAAGTTGAAACAACAGTCACAGTGAGTCAAATGTGCAAGAATTCAGCAATTTTCATGTAATCATGAATGAAACAACACTTATATCGCCTTTATTTTTTCGTGAAAACCAATATATTCTTCTACTACATGTAAATTTGTACCAAATTAATAAATATCTCCGTATTTTGAGTGGTTTCCAATAGTTACCCCTACCATGGGGAACACGACAGTAGCAGCATGGCAACAGAGAACACACTATCAGGTGTTCAGAGGGTCACCTGTCTAGACCATTTCTAACCTCAGGTAAGCACTTTCTTGATGATTTTCCATTGTTTCTCACCAAAAGCAGAGGTTTGAGCCCCCCAAAAAAACACACACACACACACAGTCGAAAAGTTGTTGGGTTTTGGGGATGGGTTTTGTAATAAATTAGTGGGTGCAGGGTGAATTAAAATTAAATTTTGGAGGTGGAGGGTCCGAAATGATGTCACATGGATAAGAGGGATGGATGAGTAAATGACCACTTCCCAAAGAGTCGTCAAAAGGATCCCATGAAAAATCTTGATGTATATCTGGGGAGGCCAGAGGTAGGTCAGTGGCCAAAAAATTGCTGGTACGATCGTCTGCAAGAGTCGCTGTACCATTGTTCATAAGACAGGTTGGACTGTAGTATTAGGTCAGCTAATTTCTCCCTATGACCATCAATCTTCAAGGTTAAAATTGCCCAAACTAACTTATTTCCAGGGAGGTGTTCAGAACCTGAATTTAAAGCATCACTGTCAATTGGGCCATGTGAAGGACAGCAGAGAGAGAAAATAGACAGATACGTTTTCGTTTGTTTTCGTTTTAGAAGGCTCCAACATGCTTCCATGCGTCAGCCATGGTAACCTAAAGGCTCTCCCTGCTGCTCAGTTTCTGGCAGCTTCCCTATTTAGTCCCTGAATCCTGAGGTCATACTCAATGACTTCGTCCCAGGTTTTTTTCGGTCTTCCTCTCACTACCCTACCCCCAACATTAACACTTCTCACTTTCTGCACCCAGTTGTCATCCCCCATCCCCTCCACATGCCCAAACCATCTCAATCTACCTCTCTTCATCACAAGACTAATACACTCCAGTCCCATCCTACCTCTCAAATCTTCCATCATAAACCTAACTCCCCGAGGCCTTGCACTCAAGGAAGCACTGCACATTCACCTAAAGATTGCCATTTCTGTACATTTAAGCCTGTGGATATACTCTTCCTTTACTGCCCAGGTCTCACTACCATACAGCATTACACTTCTAACACATGCCACATACGAAGATTTCTTAGCACGAAGGGAGAACGCAGTCATTGTCAGGAGAGGCAACAGGTCCCTGAACTCCTTCCAACCACTCCTCACTCTAGCCACATAGCTAGCTCCTGCCCCACCTCCAGCACATGTCTCCCAAATAATTAAACTCTTCCACACACTCAAGAGAATCACCAGCAAGTTCACACCTGTCAATATCCACTTGCTCTCCCCAACACACCTTACACATGAAATCAGCATTACCTTGCAGTCTACCTCTGATACCACTACATCTCTTATGCACCCACTTATCACAAACACTGCAGGAAAATGGAATTACTTTCAAAGCCCTTGTTACAAACTGCACATGGCCACTCTCCCTCTTCATTGACAGTACCATCCCCAGCCCTAGATACCATTACTTTTGTTTTATCTGGATTTACTCTTAAGTCCTTGTGTCCCATATCGTCTCTCCACTTCATAAATCTTTCCTCCGCCTCTCTTTCATTCTCTGCAACCAACACCAGATCACCAGCATACAACATCTCCCACGGAAGTCCATTTCTGGAGTCACGTGAGAAGGCTTCAAAAACCGTGATAAACAAGAGGTTCAAGACTGACCCCTGATGCACACCAACATTCACGGAAAACTCATCGCTCAAATCTCTATTCACCTTTACCTGGGTGTGAGCACCCACATACATAGCCATAACGACCCTAACCAGCCACTCCTCGATCCCAAGCTTTCTCATTCCCCACCTCACCACCTATCTAGGGACTTTGTCAAAGGCCTGCTCCAAATCAACAGAAACAATTCCCTTTTCTTTCCTATATATTTTTTCATGAAGCTGGCAAACAAGGAATATGGCATCCTTGGTCCCTTTGTCTGGCATAAACCCAAACTCTATCTCATCAGTATTCACTCTTTCTCTAATCATACCATCTAGAACTCTCTCCATTACTTTCATTATCTGGTCTAAAAGATTTATGTCTCTATAATTTCCTCTTTCCAGGGTATCACCCTTCCCCTTGTACATATTTCCAATTGCACTCCTCAACCAATCATCTGGGACAACTCATCATCATCATCATCATCATCATCCGGACCTCCTCTCCCACCCTGGGGCAGGATGAGAAGTAGTAATGTCCAGACAGCCCAAATTTGCCCAATCCAATGGGCCACACTTACATTCGCTCACCATTCAAGACTCCGGAATCCTAACTCTATCTGATACGCCAAAAACATTCACCACGCTCTGCAGCTTCACACAAACACACCCGACAGAGTCAATCCAGACGCCGTCAAGCAAAAAAGGGATGCCAAATACCCGATCATGCGCTTCTCCTCACAATACTCATCCAGTCAGCCTGACCTCTTGTCAGTCCCCAAACCCCACCGACCTCCAAACCTCCCCTCCTCACACACTTATCCACCATATCCCTCCACTCCTTCCCCGGCCCAGTTCACCTCCTCGCTCCTTCAAATTTACTCAGACACCCTACACCCACCACCACCACCACTCCACCACTATCCACTCCCTCCACATGACCACACCATCTCAGTGCACTCTTCTCGACTCAGGTGTCTCACATCCATTGTTAAAGTTGGCACCAACACTCCTTCATGCAAGCCTCGTGCTGCTGCAACACTCAGCTGGAACATCACACTCATATATAATGGTATTTATCAAGTCAGTGTTATTTTTACTCTGCATGAGACAGCTTCCAGAGGAGAATTTAGAACTACTTCTGTCCGTTGGTGTGATTTGTGTGTATAATTGGCAACCCCGTGACCATCATATCTTTTATATAAATGGTAGTGTTTGACCTCTGGAGGATCAGGGTGATTCACCAAGTGCATCTCCTGTAAACAAATTATGTCTGGCCTGTGTGTAGATAGCAGGTATGCTATATTTTGTCATTTTTTCCCAAGACTCCTACAATTCCACAGTAACACAGTGAACAAGATGGTTTAAGATTTACGAGGTCGGCCAGTGTGCTTAGTTTTTTTAATGTCGCTTGCCACTAGGCGAACTGAAAGTAAGAAGAACTAGTAGGGATATAAATGAGACAGTTGGACTGTACAGGAGGAGCAGATGAAGGGGCTGAGTGAGTGATAAGAGTGCTGGGGACAGGGTCAGTTTGCATCTCCACTGTACACATCGTGGGACGAGACACAACTGCCGATGCAAAGGAGATATTAGGCTTGGGAGTCGCATGCAACTTTCTCACCTTCCTAGCATCTTAATAAGATATGCTGTCTGTTGCCTTCACTGTCCAGACCTCATTTTCCTCCTTCTACTTGGGACTATCCCTCGAGGAAGTGGAGTTTGCACCCTTGTATTGAAAGCAACACTCAGTCTTGGATGTTTAGTGGTCTGCATCATGATCAGCAGCTGCACATTTGCCATACACTATGTTGACAGCCCGACAAGACTTATAATTATGCCCACAAATCAGTCATTTAGAACAGCGATGGGGATTGGGAATACATGATCTGGCACCGACAATATCATAACCAACTTTGACAATAATGGGAGGGGAAACTTTTTCAAAGGTCAAGATTATTGTAGCTGTCTCCGTCCTTTTGCCTTCCAAGAAATGAGTGATGAATGCCATCGATTACATCTTGCTGAACAAGTTCACGGATGATTTGGTCCTTTTCCATAACTATAAGCTCCTTACAGGTTATAATTACTTTGCAAGAATTCTTGGAATGCGGGATCCTCGGCTCAACATCATAACAGTGACACTTGCGCAGCTTCATTGAATCCTTATCCTGTGACGCATTAATGGTCTATACTAGATCTCCACTAGCAAGTTCTTCACCTGTTCATCATCTACAGCATAGCCATCTATTTCCTTTATAATGAGTACTGAGGCAGGACAGAGGAGTAGTATCAACTGCATGGAGTAAAACAAATGACACGTTTTGTACAGATATATCGAGAGAAGTTCGGGTCTTGGATCAGTAAGTCTGGGACCAGTCAGTCCGTTGATCAGTCCTGGAGTCCAAGACCACCTCCCCCCCTGAAGGGATGATGGTGCGACCTACCTTGTTCACACTTTCTGTCGACCTATTTTACCCACCGACCTCGGCCACCCACCATGCTCACCCAACAATGTCATCCATCACATCCAACCTTCCCACCCACCCCACCCTGGAAATCTAACCATCCTATCCACCCACTTCTCCCACTGACCCACCCGTCTATCCACATGCCCAACAACCCTTCTTACCCAACCCCATTGCTCCCCCCATTCGACCACCACTTAGCCACCAAAATCACCCACTCAAACCTAACTTAACGACCTCCTCCTCGAACATCATTCCTGCAATTCCCCCACCGAGCCCTCCCCACGCATCCACTTACCAGCCCATCTACCCCTACAACCCACCCTAAGCCACTCAGCACACCCGACACAACCAAAACCTACCTATCCCAGCCTTGGCACCCATCCTTTCCACCAAACCTGATGATGCACAGAAACACCCGACCCTCCCAACCAACTGGCTCCATCACACACACACACACACACACACACACACACACACACACACACACACACACACACACACACACACACACACACACACACACACACACACACACACACACACACACACACACACACACACACACACACACACACACACACACACACACACACACACACACACACCGAGCAAAGTAACATTTCGTTTGTGCTTTCATGTGTATGTGGTAGTATACCGCAAAGGGATAGGATGACATATGATTAGAGGTGGTTAGCTGCATTCAGTACCTTAGTGTGGTGGAAAGGGAAAACAGCCTGTGTGGTTAGTGCTACGGGTTGTAGTCAAATGTGTGCTTGACTGCAACCTTGATGGATAGTATTTGGGAGGAAATAGCCTCAGATATCCTTTGAATTTCCCCTGACATGCCATCTCTTATACAATGCAGTGATAGTTTTGCACTGCAATGAGTGGACAGGCAGGTTATACAAATCTACCAAAATTTATGCCAATATATGATTGAACTTAAAGGTGTCCACACTAGTGATGTTAAAATCTTAAGTAGTAAAGGGTCGTCTGTGTGTGACAAGTAAGACCGTTGAGTCCCAGACAAGAGGCTGTTAGTTCTATGCTTATTGCGGGACACTTAAAAAATCTTTCAGTTTTAAATTAAGGATTATGAAAAACATACAGGAGAGGCTATAAATCAGCATATTTGTCAGTGGCTGATTGCATACACTTGTTTCCCTATGTAAGGCAGGAAGGGAAACTTGAGAATATTTAAAGAGTGAGAAGATATTCCGAGAGAAGAACTGAGACAGGCAGATGAAGCCGACAAGGCGTGGCGAAGGGGTGGGATAAGAGGGACAGAGACGGCGTAGGATCTGGGGACGGTGAAGGGGAAGGATGAGAGGCGGAAGTGTGGGGTACTGTTCTAATGGCAGGTATCACAGTACATTGATTCTTGTCTCTTTGGCTAATATCTTTTATTGTAGATATGCTATGCATTATCATTAGGATCCCATGATATATATATATATATATATATATATATATATATATATATATATATATATATATATATATATATATATATATATATAAAACCCATTAGAGCCCCGTGTCCTCAATACAGGACGGAACGGGGAATTCTCAAAAGTTAATAAAGTGGGGAACCTCCCGGTAGGGACCTATGAGCTTTGCGACTATGAGCCGATAGGCGGAGGGCGGTACTCTTAGTACCCTGGCAGCACAATAGGAGAAATAGGCACGTCATGCCCTCTCCACACCATTTAAATAGGTCCATGGGGAAACACATCTGTCCCACATGAAGGGGAGTAGATCCAATGGGGAAAGGTTAGTTCCCCTCATGAGGAGAAGCAGAGAAAAGAAGGATACAGAAACCTCCCCCCCCTCCTCATACCTGAATATAGGTCCATTGTGAATGGGTAAGTCCCAGTATGTAGGTAATATAAGCCCATTGGGTATTATGGAAGCCTAATGTGAATAGAACATCGGTCCATTGTGGAAATGGGTCCCTTTGGCAAAACTATTTCCTGGGCGAAATGGATTCATACTGTAGTTTCCCTATCAGAAGCGCAAATGAAACCTTGAGAGTATTTAAAAACAGAGGACAGCGAAGAAAAAGCTGTAACTGAAAGACCAAGTCTTCTAAACAACGTGGAAGGATGGAGAAGAAGAGGAGAGAGGGGGTTGGATGGAGTGCATGAGCGCGAGAAGTAGTTGAATATGATAGAGGGAGAGGAAGAGGGGGAGGAGGAAGGGGTGACTTGAGTTAGGGGGAGGGGGAGGGAAAATGGCAGGAGGGAGGGAGGGGGTGTTGTATATAGAAGAAGGAAAGGGATGGAAGGATGAGGGGGAGGATGTGGATCTGGTACAAAGAGAAGGATGCAAGAAGGAAGAGTGGATCATAATTCCTGGGGCAGTTTGCATGGTATAATTAACTGATTACAGGTATATCTGCTACGTTGTCGCTCTGCTGTGGTTGCATTAAAGATTAAAAAATGATTTCCCAATGATACGTCGTCAATAAAGTATCGTAATAAAAGGGCTAAATATACTTGTCACCCTAATTCGCAAGTTTCATTTTTACTCGCTATCCACATGATATTCAACCTTCGTAATAATCCTCAAGGCCTGAGACAAACCAACACAAAAAAAAGAAATTAAACAGCGTATATAGGGCACAAATGGTGAGTGTAATAGTGGTGAACTTGAATGAACTGTTGCTTATCTTTACAGCCAGGATAAAGTATAAGACGTTTCATGCGTGATGTTCTGGCCCCGGAGAGTACCCTCAACGCTTGGCTTTCGTTATAACAGACATGTCAGGCATGGTTGTCGAATTATTTTTACTTCTATTCCTTTTCACAATTGCCACGTTACCTTTTACAACTTGATTTGTTACTGGCTACTCCTACCTCATTCTCGGTCTACAACTGTTTATGGAAACAAACTGTGCGCATTGGACACCCACACACTTTAACATTTCAGGGAAGGTAACTTCGTTCTTATTATAATCCCTCCACATTTTATTACTTATTAGATACTGTGGGAAATTGCAGGAGCTTACAAAATAGCAGTGCAATTCAATTTGAACTGGTGAAGTATTTTATGGAATATGGTATAAGAAAAAGGAAGCTGCAGTCTAATTAAACAATTTTTTCCCTACACAGGAACACTACGTTATGTTTCTATAAATCATATTCTTCAATGAGAATTTGATATTTTACAGCAGTGCTCCAAATTTGTATACAATATTAAGATCGCTGGTAACCACAACAGCAACTGCAAAGCATGCACACTCCGTTTTCAAATATTACGTAGCTCATGACGACTGAAAATTACATTTTGTGCAAACCTTTTTATGAATACATGTTATCAGTAAAATGCGCTTTGTGAGCGAGAGGCGAGCAAGCGAGCGTCATCTTATCAGTTTCCCTCTGATATATTATTTCTTCAGTCTCTGCTGCCAACCTGTCGTGTCGAAGAAACTGAAACGATAAAGACCTGGTTATTGATGAGGTGACGAGAGCCAGAAATGGGGTGTTTTCCCTTGGTGATTTCATCATCAAAACATAGCGGAAATCTTAGGTGGAATCTCCGATATTTAACTGCTAGACCTGATGCTAAAAAACACGGTGTTACAATGGAAAATCATTTTAAAAATGATGTGGCAATTTAGGCATTCACCAATGACAGCCGAACACTCCCTTGTAAAACTCGATATTCCAAGGAGTTCGCACGCCTTTGTGGGTGAGTTTTTAGTTGATAAACAAATTTATTGAATGAATGTATCTCATACAGAAAGAATTTCAACTCTACGTCACATAGGAGTAAACTTATTGGCTTCTGCTTAGCGTGACGGTTGGGTCGGGCAGGACCATTCATTTCCGAACTTAAATGAGACTAAACATCGCTCGCTCTCTCGTAACCATGATTTAAGAAAGCAGGATGGTGTGAAGGGTTGTGTGGCACATTTTACAGAGGATGCTGTTTCAAAGTTCTTTTGCATTCTCTCGGATGCTATTTCATCGCATTTTCTAAACACTGCAATCCCACGACCCTTCACATAATTTTATTCTCGCTAGATCAGGACCTTTTTATTCAGCTCAGAAGAGATTTACCATCTTCAGGTCTTAGATACAGCCTTCAATAATCCCTTCATAACAAGAAATCTCCTTTTAACAAAACAAGAAAGAAAAAGCAAGAATGTGGGATGACAGCAGCAATAAAAATTGTATAAACACGAAGCCTTAGTCAAGGGGTAGCGTCAGATGTTTTCCCAAGGTAATGCAAATGATGATGATAATGCTGGTTTCCTCTCTCTCTCTCTCTCTCTCTCTCTCTCTCCATATAATCAGTCTCATGAATTTCTGGTTATACAGTATATTACTTGGCAGACGCCTTTGCAGTCACATACAAACAGATAAACTGCATTAAGGTAGAACTGCTTTCAGTTGCTGGAATCGAGGAACTCCCGCAAATAATTTGTTTTCTTCACTAAATTCGTTGAGCCCATGATCACAGGTAGTAATGATTCTCCTTAGCTACTACTATAATCAGCTTCATACCCTTGACGAGTAAGAGAGCAGGAAAGGGTTAGGGATCTTTGATTTACCGCGACTTTTGTAATCCAGCATAATCTTGTGATGAGGCTGAATTCGGCATTAGAACATGACGATGCCACCCATATGATAAGGATACTCAGCATCCATGTTCATTTGTTCACCCAAGGTTCAGCATAAGAACACAAAACCAACACTTATTTTTATGTGGTGGCAGAGCTAGTTTGCATTATCACTTCTAGACGTATGTCGGGTGTTGTAAACCTTTGGCCTTGATTCAATGGCTAAGCCGAGTATATTTGAGAATAGTCCGATGGACTCGTTATATGGGGAGAAAAATCTTGTATCCACATTAGGTCATTATAGACTAATCCTCATGTATGGCACTCATACTCCTGGCTTCCCGCCACTAAGAATTAAAGCTACCTAACCAAAGCCTTAAATAACCTTCCGTGCCAACTGTGATCTTTTATATAAATTTATATTTACAAAGCATGAATTATTAATGTTTAGTTATAGAGATTCAAAGGAAGTTTAATTCGCTGCAGTTATCTGAATTTTAGGATGAGCCTTGATGAAATAGAGCATTACTTGAAGTATGAAACAAGTGGTGCCAGGCACAACAAACCTCGCCGGCCAGCAGTTATTTTACTGCTTTTAAATACTGGAATTTGGTGTTAGTATACAGTAAAAATCTGTGGTAATGGCGAAAATGTTTTCAGTTTACGCCCTCTAAAAATAAGTGATCTTGTGTTTGCTCTTTCAAGATCACTCAAGGTCAAAGGTCATGGCGCCAAATTAATACCCATATGAGACTCCTATATCTTAATAATAGAAATATCTCAATCTTCAACCAGTTTCGAGTTATAGCCCCCTGAATATCCGTGACATTGAGTTTGACCTCTCAGGGTCACTGAAGGTCAAAGGTCTTGGTGCCAAATGAAAGCCCATACTACGAGTTCCTATATGTTCGTAACAGTATAAATCTTTATCTTCAATCGGTTTCATGCTATAGCCCTCTGAAAGTCCGTAACCTTGATTATGACCTTTGAGGGTAACTCGGTTACCTCCAGAAATGAATCACCTTCCTGGGGGATCAGTGCCACATATCCTGAAAGTTTCATGTAATTCAGCCGTTTTTCCGTAATGTTGCTAACAAAGAAACAAACTTCTATCTATCTATCTATCTATTGCCAGACGCCTCAATCCCGTTTGGGGTGGCCACAAACAAATCGCCTCCAAGTCGCCCTGTCCCCCGCCATTTCACTGCCCTGCTCCCAACTTACACCCCCCTCTCTCATATACCTCTCCACCCCATCCCTCCATCTCATCCTTGATAAAGAAAAAAAAAAAAAGCTCGCCAAATCCCGTCCGGGCGAGATAATTATTTGTGGGATGTGCAGCATCTCATCAATATTATTTCGTTAAGAACTGTCAGTTCAGTTTTGCTCCTATACATAAGCCAAGGTCAAATGGATAAGGTGACCAGATTTATTGGAGGTAAAAGCGGGACGAGCGTGCGCGTGCGTGCATGCGTTCGTTCGTGCGTGTGTCTATATAGATAGATAGATATAGATGTAGACAGATAGATAGATAAGTAGGTAGGTAGATAGATAGATAGATAGATATAGATAGATATATGGACAGATAGATATTGACTAATGTGACAGAGACCGCTGCTGCGCTACACCTCAAACTGAGGCTGCTAATCAAACACTAACGTCTCATAAGAACTCCGAACATACCGTTCGGTACAGTGAATGGGTCGACCAAAGTTACCAGCTAGTGAGCATTACTGATTTTATATTAATAATTCGGTATTTCATTTGGTTAGGATTATGCATATTTTTTCTAATTCATCCAAATTTCATAAAAGAAGGTCACGTTATATCTAATGCAACGGTAAGTTTCTAAAAGTGGGACAATTATGATAATTTGCTCAAAAAGCGGGACATTCTAGTCACAATTAAAAAAGCGGGACGGATGTCCAAAAAGCGGGACTCTGGTCACCTTACAAATGGAGCACCAGCCAAGCATGAAAGTATGCCAAGTTTCACACCTCGGATCTTTCCGACAGTCAGACCAGTGCTCTGGAGCGGGTGCGTGTAGGTGGTGAGGGGTGAGTTTGTGCGATTAACCTGCCCGCTATCTGCAGACTTTTGACATTTACCCTATTTTTATTTATTTATTTATTTATTTATTTTAGTGGCCAGAATTAGGGTGCAAGTAAGATGGAGGAATAGAAGAAGGGAAAGACGAGAGGAAGGAGTAGTTGCAAGGAGAGTGGAAAGGTTACAAGAGGATGAGAAAAAGGCAGAGTATAAGAGAGAAGTGGAGGAACGATTGGGCAAATATGAATTGGAGCAGATGGGAGACGTGGAAGGTATGTGTAAGATATTTACAGAAGAAATATGTGCAGCATGTGATGTGGTGTGTGGAAGGAAGAGAAGACGGAGGGGGGTGCAAGGAACAGCGTGGTGGACTGAAGAGGTGAAACAGGCTGTGGCACAAAAGAAGAAAGCATACAATGAATGGATGAGAAATAGGGGCGTGGAAGAAGTTGAGAGGCGGAAGAGAGAGTTACATGTGGAAAGGAAGAGAGAGGTGAAAAGATTAGTAAGAGAGAGTAAGAAGAGAGTGGATGAGGAATTTGGAAGGAATTTGAGTGTAAAATGGAGGGACTGTAAGAAAATGTTCTGGAGAGAAGTGAAAAGAGTAAGACAGGGTGGAAGTGAAGTTAGCAGGGGAGTGAAAGATAAAAATGGTAGATTACTAGTGGAGAAGGGAGAAAAAGTGAGCAGATGGAGAGAACACTTTAAGGAATTGTTGAACGTAGAGGATGGAAGTAATGCGAGTATAAGTGGCTGGGGAATGGCTGGGAGAAGGAGGGAGGTGAGAAGACAGGAAGAAATCAGTAGGATAGAAGTTGTGGAAGCAATGAAGAAAGTTAAATCGGGGAAAGCCCCAGGAATTGATGGAGTGTGTGGTGAAATGCTGAAGCATGGGGGAGAGATAGTAGTAGAATGGATGTGGAAGATGTGCAGATTGGCCTGGGAGGAAGGTAGAGTCCCGGAGGATTGGAAGTCAGGTATAATTATTCCCTTGTACAAAGGAAAAGGGGAAAAAGAAGTGTGTGGTAATCATAGGGGCATTTGTCTTCTTAGTATAATAGGAAAAGTGTATGGTAGGATACTTATAGACAGAGTTAGAGAAAGAACAGAGAAATTAGTTGGAGAAGAACAGGGAGGCTTTAGGAAGGGAAGAGGTTGTGTAGATCAGATATTCATTCTTAGATCTTTAGTGGAAAAGTTTCTAGAGAAGGGAAAGAAGTTGTATGCGGCTTTCATGGATTTGGAGAAAGCATATGACAGGGTGGATAGACATGGATTGTGGAAAGTGTTAAGAACATATGGAGTAGATGGGAAGTTGTTGAATGCTGTGACGAGTATGTACGATGGTGCGAAGGCTGCAGTGCGTGTGGATGGTGAACTAAGTGAATTTTTCTCTTTGAAAGTTGGTTTGAAACAGGGATGTGTCATGTCTCCATGGTTGTTCAATCTGTACATGGATGGGGTAATAAAAGAGGTACAAGGTAGGGTAGTGGATGTTGGAGTGGCCCTGGTGAGAGAGGATAGTGTTTGGAAACTCCCTGCACTGTTGTTTGCAGATGATACAGTGTTGTTGAGTGAAGACGAAGGGGAGCTGCAAGGCTTGGTGGATGAGTTTGAGAGAGTGTGTAAGAAACGGAACCTAAAGGTGAATGTAGGGAAGAGTAAAGTGATGGTCTTTGTGAGAGGTGAAGTTAGTGAATGTACAGCGAGGTTGGATGGTGAGGAATTGGAAAATGTGAGTACGTTTAAGTATTTGGGTAGTGTGATGAGTAAGGATGGAGGTTTGGAGGGTGAAGTGCTTGAAAGGGTACAGCAGGGAAGAAAGGTTGCTGGTTCCTTGAAAGCAGTGATAAGAAACAGGGAAGTGAGCATGGAAGTGAAAAAGTTACTACATGACAGTATTGTGATACCAACTCTAACGTACGGTAGTGAAGCTTGGACATTGTTGGAAGGACACAAGTCAAGAGTGAGAGCAGTGGTAATGAGTTATTTAAGAGGAGCCTGTGGAGTCACATGGAGAGACAGGCTGACGAATGAGGATATAAAGGAGCGTTGTGGTGTGGATGTGGATGTGATAGGAAGCGTTATGAGGAACACACTGAGGTGGTAATTTCCAAACAACTCCTCTTAATGAGTTGGATTTTCTCATCATTGATTAAAGTTTCCCAGAAAGTGTTTGCTGGGTCCAGAATCTGTAATACTATCTGGTTCTGTCCCAAAAGTTAATCGACTGTTCCCTTGAACATGGTCTATCTACCTATACCAAATTTTGTCCAAATATCTCTTTTTGTACTTTTGGGACAAACAAACAAACAAACAGGGGTGCAAACAATCCCTCCTTGTCGGAGAGAATTGGGAAGCGAAACTACTGAAGGCTATTCCTGTCCTGGACAGGCATCCACCAGAAAGTCACTCATTAACCTATCTACAGGAGTATCTTGAGGGAATGAGCTTCATATGACATACTGTCATCAACGAGGGTTTGACAAACGCAGAAAAAAAAAGAGGGTTTACAGGGTGATACAACTATCTAATGAAACATGGGTAACCCAATTTGACGAAATTCACCTGTACCATTCCCCTTACTCACATCATGGATTCTGTGAAAACGACAAGGTGCTGTAAGGAATCACATACTTCTTAATGCTGAGAATGGAGACCAGCCACCACGATGACAGGCAAAACTAGCACTATGTACGGTGGTGCAGAGAAAGTTCCTTTTGGAAAAATCATGCAATCGAAAGTCAGTCGGCGAATTTCAGAAGTACAACCAACCGTTAAGTATGAGATTCAGTTGGCTAAACATATCGCGAAGAAAACTGTCCTGGACGTTAGTTTCATAAGCAGGCAATTTTAAAGCACTGCTTTCGATGCTGGGCAAACACAGTTTGACGATATTAAATATCACAGTCAAAGTAAAAAAAAGCTGAGGGATGTCAGCCTAGGATTTCAAACGAATACGTACTATCGGGGGCAAAATACAGTTACATTCTGCCACTGTAGCGTCATCCACGTAAATGTTTACCTGAATAGTGCAGGATACTCTGATATGGATCTAGATTTTTATTTCAGGCAGAATATCTTCACTAGCGCATATGAAATGCTAATCGTTTGGCATAACCACGTTACCCACAAAGAGCACTGTCCAATTTTCCTGACTAATCATAAGAAATCGTATTCGCTTTTAGTAACTGATGTTACAAGGCTGTCAGAGAAACTTAAGAATGCCGCCACCGGCATTAGGTTTAAGACAAAATCCGATGACAGTGATAGAGCACACACGAGGGCTTATGCTGTCATCCTTTCTGACATTGTAGTAGAATTAAAATCGGGTGGCAAAAAAATGAATATCATCCCGTAACTTACGATCCACAACCGTCCATCCACGCTCAGCATTACAAAGCCCAAAATTCCTTACCTCATCGTCTAGACTGAGGCTCACACACTCTGTTGAATATCATCCAATGATCATATCCATCGACGGCTTTATACGATAAATCACCAGAGCATTAAAACATCCTCATGCCCACGTCCACCCGTGTTGCATCATAAATTACCAGGCGACCCTACCCGCTCCAACTAATACGTAAAATAGCCCCACCTTCCTTCGGTTGCATAGACCTGAGTGGCAGGGAAAGTGAGGGAAAGAGGACGCCCCCAACCAGAGGGAGGGGATGGGCTCTGATCATTGCTTCCCTTTTTACTGACAGCTTTACGCTGTTGTTGTTTTTGCTTCTCATTTGTCTCAACCCCCCTGTGGCGGGGGGTACACAACCTGGCCGCACTATGGGGTGGTACTACTACTCTGCGGCCAGGTTGTGTTAGGAAGAATACTGCCACCGTATTCCCTGCGTGTCGTAAAAGGCGACTAAAAGGGGCGGGGTGAGGGGACTAGGGACCCCCTCCTCTGTTTTTTAGTTCCTAAAAAGAGACAGGCCAGAGAAAGGGATGGGGGATGGAGTTATCCCCGTACCCTGAAGATTGGGTCTATGAATGTGCGTGGATGTAGTACGATTGAGGCTAAAAGGGAGGAGATTGGGAGAATGTTTGTGAGAAGAAAGTTGGATGTGTTAGCTTTGAGTGAAACGAAGTTGAAAGGGAAGGGGGAATCTATGTTTGGAAGTGTGAATGGAAGATTGTCAGGTGTTGATAGAGGAAGGGCAAGAGAAGGTGTGGCCTTGTTAGTGAGTCCGGAAGTACAGCAATGTGTGATTGAATGGAAGGAGGTGTCATCGAGACTGATGTGGGTGAAAGCGAAATTTGAACCTGAGTTGTGGGTGTTTGTGAGTGCATATGGGCCTGGTAGTGAAAGGGGTGAACAAGAAAGGGAGTCTTTATGGAATGATGTTGATGAGTGTCTGCAGAGTTTTGGAGCGAATGTGAATGTGGCAATGATGGGGCATCTGAATGCTAGAGTGGGAAATATAGCAGTTGAAGGCATAGTTGGTATGCATGGTGTGCCTGGAAGAAATGAAAATGGGGAACGAATGATAGCGATGTGTGTTGAGCGAGAGATGGTGATTGGAAATACGCTGTTTGAGAAGAAAGATATTTATAAGTATACATGGGTGAGACAGAAGGGTGGAAGGGTTGTTGATAGAGCTTTGATGGACTATGTGGTTGTGTCAGGAATGTAATAGGAAGATTGTTGGATGTGAGAATTCTGAGAGGGGAGGGTGGAGGTATGTCTGACCACTACCTGGTGGAGGGAAAATTAAGAGTAGGTAAGAGATGGGCGAGAGCTAAGAGGGTTAGGTGTGGCAGGGAGGTTTTGAAAGTGAGTGAGTTGGATAAAAGAGAGAAAAAGATAGAGTATCAGGAGAAATTGAAAGATGAGTGGAACGCAGTGAAAGATCGGGAAAATGGCAGCATGGAGGAGGAATGGCAGTTCTTTAAGAGTGCTGTGGTGGGGCATGCAGAAGAGGTGTGTGGTGTGAGACGTGTGGGTGGTGGTGTAAGAAAAGGAAGTGAATGGTGGTGCGAGGAAGTAAGTATGGCTGTGGCTGAGAAGAGACGTGCATATGAAGTGTGGCTGCAGAGGAAGGATGAGATGTCATATGAAAGGTATAAGGAAAAGAGGAATAGAGCGAGAAGGGCTGTGCGTGATGCTAACGTGGCAGCAGATGAGAGGTGGGGTAGGCGGCTGACAGAGAATTTTCAACAGAATAAGAAAATGTTTTGGAAGGAGGTGAAAAGGGTGCGAAAGGGAGAGTCTGGGAAGGAAGAACGAGTAAAAGCAGAGGATGGAAGGATGTTAATTGAGATGGATGCAGTAAAGAAGAGATGGGCAGAGTATTTTGAAAGATTGTTAACCCGCCCCGTCCCGGCCACTTTTCGACCACTGGTACCCCCCAATCCCGGGCAATTTTCGACCCTTTTTTTTTTGCTAAAACTTTCGCTTTTGGTGAGAAACATCGAAAATTCATAGAGAAATCGCTCACCTGAGGTTTAAAATACTCATTACAGGTAGGAGAGCCTCCTTACCTTACTGGGTTTTCTATCAGGCTGGCACCAAAGAAAACGAGTTCTATGGGAGGATAACTATTTCACACCACTCATAAACGGTATTTATTTATTTACTGTTACGAATTTATATGTAGTACAAGAGTGTATTGGTTTTCAAGCAGTAATATAGGCATTATAAGCATTGTTTCACTCACTAACACCTGACCTTTTTCTGCCACATTACCTGATCATCATTTCTAACTGTTTCTTCCTCTAATGCTATGTAAAGTTTGTCCTCCACATTGTCATTGATTGGGGAATCACTCTGGCCCTGAATTTCGTACCATGGCATGACATGGCTATACAGGCCAGGTCACTGATAACAGGTGAATTGCTGAGAAAAGGGCATGCAGGGGGGGGAGGAGGTCATGCTGGGTAAGACATTGTCTCTGCCTGACATCTTGTTGAGGAAGGTGTCCCTTGTATACGTAGCAAAAATGACTCGCGAAAATTGAAAATTGTGGAAATTATGAACCTTGCAATTGCAGGGCGTTGAAGTACGTCCTCGGGATTAGCTGTGACAAAACGTGAGGACGTGGAAGTACGTCCTCGGGACGGCGCGGGTTAAATGTAGAGGAGGAAAGGGTGGCTGAGATTGTGGCGGATGGAAGGGTGCAAGGAATAAATGTGTTGGGAGAGTTGAATGATTCTTTGATCACAAAGGAGGAAGTGGAGATGTCATAAAGACTTTGTAGTTACTTGCAGAGAAGTTATATATATATTAGACTTATGGACGAGCGGTTGTTATACTTGAGTAGCTTCGTAAGTAGCTAATCTTCTTTCCCATTTGTCATGTAGTGACAGGAGAGGTAAAGAATAGTATGGGACTATTTTTATTTGTCTTGGAAATATTAACAAGTCTCTCACACGGAACAAGTATAAGTCCCGGGTAGCTACCTCCCTGTCTCGCTATCTGTCTCTCTCTCTCAAATCGCTAAGCCCTTCTCCCGTGACCGTCTCTAGGATCGCTTGTCCCCTTCTAAACTCTCTTTCCTAAAATCTGGTGTAGCAGGGGTGTGTCACGTGTGTTCCTCGTGGATGGACTAGGTCTTTGTTCACGAGAGGACTGCTGACAGCTAACTGCATCATCTCCTTACTGGCCGCTGTCGTCAGCTTTCCTCAGTGTTAAGAGTGTGTAAGCATGTTTAGCACTGCTCGATTCTCGCAGACACAACACCTTCTCATCATCTGACTCCCTGCTTCTATCTATCTATTTATCTATCTATCTATTATGTAGTCCTACATCTGCTCGGTCCCGCGAAAATGGCGTACCATCGACATTTAATAGTTATAATATATTAATACATACTACATACACATTATAATGAACTTTTATGCTAATTAAGTGAAATACATAATATTGTAAAGTAACATAATTGTATGAATATTGTATACATGTATTATTCATAGTAAATAGTCATTATTCAGTAATATTACATTTTAAATAAGTTGTATACATATTTGAATAAATGCATTAAAGTAAATTATTTAACTGTAATACAGTATGTACTTGGGATATTATAGTGAAATGCATACATGCAAGAATAAAAATAGTTTAAAATTAAGATTATTGTAAGAGTTATTAATATTTCATTCAAAGATAATGGTACTGGTCTGTCATATATGGGTCATTCTTCTTTGTATTATTATTATTATTATTATTATTTTATTTTTTATTTTTTTATATATAATTAATACTATATACAATATATATACACTTCATTCAGGGTGGTTAACTGTGATGTTAACTCTCCCCCCACTAAATAATGACTCCAAATTAGCAATTCTTGCATGCATTCTGTGCATTGCGAACAGCAGTACTGCAACTACAATGCAGACGATTACAAAGACAGAAGGTGCTTGGCTATACACATAATATGGGTTGAACATACTCAAACTCAAATCTTCCCAGGGCTTCATTGTTTCATTGATCAGCTGCATAGTTTCAAACTTAGGTGAAGTCAGCTTAATACTTGTGCTCATGTTTAAGTCCATATCAGGCAGTGGGTGGAAATGTTTGTGTGTATGGTTGATAATGGCGTAGTGATTGATGGTGGATAAAGTAGACATGGATGGTGTAAATACCGCACAGTAGTCTGGTGCTATGTATAAGCCTGAGGCTGATGTATGAGATGGTGGTATATCTGGACAGACTATGTAAACTGATGTGTTATGAGGGAAATAAAAAAACTGTGAGTGTCCAATGCGTTGATGGTGTACAAGTTTATCTGGAGCAAAAGTGAAGTTGCAATGATGATGAATATTGTTATTGCTGATGATAGCCATTTCACAAGGGACCGTATCAGTAGGCTGAAACGTGAAAATGTACGCAGGACAAAGATGAACAGCATGTAAGGATGTGCGGCACTTTCGCTCAATCGTTGACTCACTTGCGAAAGTGACAGTGTCTCGTCTCTTGGAGACCATGATGAGTTCGGTGTCTGTGTTGATGTTGATGATGACCAAAGTGTTGTTGTTTCTATAGGGGAAGGGGTGTATTTGGTATACTGTGAACAGGTCTTCAGTGATGAATGGTACATGAACTGTCACTGATGTTGGTGTTAGTGTTGCTTCTAAGTACGGGTAATATTGCATAAATTCCCTACTACAGAACAATGGCTTCAATTTATGTTTATGTATGCCTTGACTAACTATCTGACGTAGCTCATGAACTGGGAGTAAGTCATTTGTGATCTTGCCATCACCAGCATTCGAAATTCCTTGCATAAGTGCTCTGAAACGATCTCTAGTGTTCTCTAATTGTAGTAGAATCGTGTCAATATGTTCTGTGATGATGGAGAAGTGCTGGAAAAGAGTAACGTTGCCCTCTAATTCATTTATTTTATCTACACTCTCGAGAGCTACGTTTTCTGCTTGTTTCAGATTTTTCACAATTGTCTTCATTGCTGAGTTCTGTCCTGTGATGTATTTATCTTGGTATGTTAGTACCTGAGCTATCTTATTAAATTTGTTGTTTATTTCTTTAAGGTCATCCTCTGTAGCCAATCCAAAGATGTTCCCAAGAACTGCGCCGCCCAGATCGAACAAACTGCGCTTTTGGCGAGTACGTGTGATATTGTTCCTGTCGCTCAGTACCTCCGTTCCATAAGATAGGAGATCTTGGATCATGACGAGCATAGTTGACTTCGCCTGTTCTAGTTTCCATTTCGCTAACTTCACCATTTCATCCACTTCCTTGGTGTTATATGCTTGTGAAACATAATTCCCTATCTTGAAGTCCAGAGTTCGCATCGGCGTCGCAAGTCTTTCTAGATAAGTAGGTAAGTCATACAAGTAATCTAGACTTATTTCAGTACTCATGACGTCCTTAACGATTGTAGTCGTGGCCGTTGGAGCTATGAGGCATCCTTGTTGTACTATATGCTTGGGGTCTAGGTGCGCATATACTCTTACTATGTATAGGAGAATCCATAGCATAAGTCCCTTCATCGTAACCTACCGAAAAAAAAATCTATTAATTTCCTATAAAGCTGTGGTTGATGATAGTGATGATGTGCGTTACGGTTGGCTGTTATTTCATTTATAGAAGGAGTTTAAATCGATATTTAATTCTCGTAAATGATGTACTGTAGATTTCATTGGGATAGTTGCACCTATGTTCGATTGTTTGGTATATGACCTTAATTTCTTTTTGTAATCATTGTTGTGTTCTTGCTTGGTTTCTCGAGGTACGTTCACCTGTTCGGTTGTATCCGAGGCTGAATAATTATGTGATAATTCCCTTGAAACTCGTTTTAAATGGTCAATATGAACTTGTTTTTCCTCGCCACTTGAAAGTGACTTAATTAAAACTTTGTTTGCTTTTATGTTAATTACTCTGTATGGGCCCTCAAATTTTGGGGATAATTTATTGTCTCTCGTATGAATGACTCCGTAAACAATGTCTCCTAAGCTGATAGGTGAATCTTTTGCCTTCTTGTTAAATGCCTCCGTCATTTCTTCCTTGGACATCGTTAATTGTTTTTTCACTCTTTTGTGAATGTCCTGGAATTCACGTAAACGGAGTTTAGAGTAATCATCGTAATTGTATATAGGCATGCTGTCACCTTCTAGGAGCTCATATGGTAATTTTTTATCTGTGCCATATATAATGAAATGTGGTGTGTCACCAATGGATTTATTTATAGACCCATTAATGGAGGCCTCTACTCTGGGAATCCAATCATCCCAGCTTGCATAATTTTCACTGAGAATGTGTCGTAGCACATCTAATACCTTTTTATTTTGTCTCTCTACCAACCCATTCGATGCTGGGTGATAGGCCAAAACGTTAACCTTTTTGATGTTGTATTGTTTACATATTTCTTGTAAGATCTCAGAATTAAATTCTCCTCCATTATCACTTATTAATACCTTTGGGATAGTAAAGCGACATATTACATTATCTGTTATTGCCTTTGCTACGGTCTCTGCTGTCTTATCTTTAATTGGAGCTAAAATGACATAACGGGAAAAATGATCCGTTGCTACGAATAAGTATAGGTTATTATTGTATGATAATGGCATCTTGAGTAAATCAACAGCAACAACATCCCATGGTTGATGTGGTACAGGGTAATTACCCATCGGTGCAGGTGTGATTGGGTATCCTTTGTGTTTCGCACATGATTCGCATCTGTCTATATGATTGTTTATATCTCTTCGTAATGAAGGCCAGTAATATAATAGCTGGGCTTGGTTGAATGTCTTATCCTTTCCAGGATGTCCTGCATGTGGGCTGTCGTGTATCATTCGTAATACTTGGGGTATCATGTCATTAGGTACTACCAACTGGTTAGTATTTCTTTGGCGTTTTGGTTGTTTAGAGTTAATTTTGTATAATGTATTATTGACCATTGTGAATTGTTCAAGTGGGACATGAAGTTTGGGTAATTGTATGTCATCTCCACTTTCTAACTTGTATATTACTTTTGACCATACTGGGTCAAGTCTTTGTGCCTTTGCGATATCCTCGTGGTTTGGGATATTTCCTTTGAGATCTAACGCTGCGACCTGAATTATGTTCGGGTTCCTAGATAATGCGTCAGCTACTATGTTCATTTTACCTTGTATATAATGAATTTGTACATTGTAGTTGTCAACTGTACATTTCCATCTTGCTCTCCTCCCAGAAAGGAGTTTTTCTTTAAACATACCCACCAGTGGTTTATGGTCGGTGAATAAGTGGATTTCGTAACCATATACCAAATCTCGAAACTTTTGTAATGCAAAAATCACTGCAAGTGCCTCTAAGTCTGTAGTGCAATAATTTTTCTCCGCACCTCTTGTTTGTCTGCTGGCAAATGCAATTGGTTGATTCTTTCCTCTTTTATCTTCCTGCATCAGTACAGCCCCTAATCCTTTAACTGATGCGTCTGTACAAATAAGAAATGATTTCGTGTAATTCGGATATGCTAAACAAGGTGCATTTGTTAGTTTAATTTTTAGATTGTTAAATGCCCTTTTTTGTTCTTCTTCCCATTGGAATACAGCATCTTTTTTGAGTAGTTGGAATAGAGGAAAGGCTATATGAGAGAACTGTGGTACGAATGACCTATAGTACCCAGCCAGACCTAAAAATTGTCTAACTTCGTCAGTCGTAGTGGGTTCAGGAAAATCTCTCACTGCCTGTATTTTGTCATCAGTGGTGTGAATACCATCAGAACTTAATTTGTGGCCTAAGAAATTTATTTCCTTAAAGCAAAATTTGCATTTAGAAAGTTTAATTTTTAATCGAGCATCACTAAGCTTTTGTAAGAGTAAGTCTAATTTCCTGAGATGATCCTTAATATTCTTCGTTGCGATAATAATATCGTCAAGATAAACAAATATTCCTTGTCCTAAAATTCCGGACAATACGTAATTCATAAGACGCTGGAACGTACCTGGGGCTGTCCTCAGTCCCATTGGCATTCTTGTATATTGATAATGGCCTCTGTTTGTTGAAAAGGCAGTGTATTTACGTGACTCCTGAGATACCGGAATATGATAGTATCCGTTTAGGAGATCGATGGTCGAGAATATATTATTCTCAGGACCAATATTCTGTAGAACATCACTTAGCAATGGCATGGGAAATCTGTCTGGTATTGTGTGATTATTTAGTTTACGGTAATCTACTACCGCACGCATTTCTCCATTTCGTTTGGGCACAAAGAAAAGGGGGGCGTTCCACGGAGAAACTGAAGGCTCAATAATTCCAAGCTTTAACATTTCATCGACATACTGATTTGCAAGTGTACGTTGGGAGTGTGGTATGCGATAAGCTGGTACGAAAATTGGTGGTGTTTCTGGGTGCACATTAATCATGTGATTAATCAAGTTAGTACACCCTAATTGTTCTCCGGGCAATGCTACGGTGTCCCTGTGTGTTTCCAGCAGGGTTAACAAATCATTTTCTTCGTCAAATTCACCTGAGTGAATTAAATTCTCTTTTATTCTTTCTCTATCCGTAGATTTTATCTCACTTGTTACTCCACCAATATTTATTTCCTTCACAGGGGCGAAACATTTTTCAATATTAACTATGCAAGTTCCCTTTTTCAACTGAACTTCCCCATTCATGTGATTAATAATGAATATCTGAGTTAGCCCTTCGTCGTTCGTATGACATAATGCATTTTCTACTGACAATCCCTTTACATAATTCTTCTAAGACAAGAACAGTACTATTCCGTAATTTGCTCTTTATGGTAACCTTCATGTATGAATTAGGTGGTATAACCAAATCATTAGTGAGATGGGCTGGAAAAATTGATAAATCAGTACTGTTATCTGGGTCACTAATTCTGGAGGATGGGGTTGCTGGTGTAAGTGGATCTATACACTCATCTGTTTGTGTATGTTTGTTTAAGCCTTTAATATTACCAATTCTTTTTGGCTCTCTTCTACCAATCGGTGAGGGCTCTGAAGTTATTTCCTCTATGAATTCATTATCAAAGTCTATTCCATTCATTTGTGGGAGTATAGTTATGTTCTCAGTTCTCATGGATCTTAAGCCCAGTAACATATGAGCTTTAATTGCTAAGTTTTCAACGATATAGAACAATGCAGAGAATGGTCTTGTAGTTTCTGTGAAACTGAGATTTAATCTTATCATACCTTTTACTGTAATCTCTTGACCATCTACAGTGTATAAATCTAAATCAGCTTCATCCAGAAAAGTTACTTTCTTTTTATTTTTAAGAATTCTATTTAGTTCTTCATGTGTTATTAAGTTCACTGGAAAGCCTGTATCTAAAAATAAGGAAACGTTTTGATCCTCACATACCGCTGGTATCAAGATACACTCATTTCCCAACATGCCTCCTATGTGAAGTTTAACCTTGTTCTTCTTTACGTTTGTTCGTTTTTTGTCATGACTTGGTCTTCCCCCGATTTGAACATAGACACAATTTTTTCTACTGTTTTGCAATCACTAGTCCAGTGCCCTTGGTATCTATGATGCCTACAGTAAGGACCAAATCCTTGTGTCTTTTGATTATCCTCTTTTGCCTTGATAAAGCATTCATACTTTGTGTGTCCGGTTTTGCACAGTAATGACACAGAATGGACCTATCCCTTGACTGTGACCTACGAGGTGATTTCCCATAAGAAGTGTTGTTTATGGCGCGAGACCTGCTCGGGCTGCGCGAAAACTTATAAAACTGCCTGTAGGAAGGAGTGTGGGAACGATTTCTAGGCGTCTTTGTTTGTTTTGGCTGCCTCATTTCTGGTCGCGATCGATTTTGTTCTCTGTTTGGGGTCGGTGTAGATGTTTTCACAGCTGATACTGACTCAGGTACCCTGATTCTACCAGAATGTGCATGTGTGTCGACCACACCTGCTTTACTGCACTGCATCTCTACCTCGTTCATTAAGTCTAGTAAGCACATTCCTGGGGTGTACGCGATCGTTTTGGAGATCTTAAGGGTCCTATCAGGTAATTTACACAAGGCAGCTACATAACCAATGATGTCCACGACGAGGTCTGGGGACATCTTTCCATCATCTGTTATCCAATTAGAATTCTCCAGAGTAGCTAATAGAGTTCTCTTGATTGTGGAGACATCAGCAGTTATTTCACTGAGCACATGGTTTGTAGTGTGCTCCCTTACAAGATCTACAATTTTATGTAATTCTGGAATTATACCTGGCAAGAAGTTCATACCTCCAGAAAATTTCTTCAGAAATTCAGTTTTAAATTCATCATATGTCCTAGCACGATGTAGCTTATCGGAGCGCAATAAATTGCTTGCTGGACATCTTTCCTGGCTTATGCAAGATGAAAAAATAGCAATTTTCTCTTGTTCATCTAGTATGTGGTGCTTGATGAACATTTGTTCGCACTGACTGATTAATGAAATGACATCAATGCGATCTTTGTCTGTGCCAGAGAATTTTGGGACAGTCTTATCCTCGTGATACACAAAAACGTGAGGTGTGGTTTTTAGATCAGCAGTATTTGTTTCTTGATTCATTTTTAATGATTGCCCTGTTAATTCAACTTGTACGTGTTTATCGTTATGTGAGGGAATGGTGGAATATGTATGACCGGACCGATGAACCCTGTTAAGTATATTGGCATACGTATGCAAGGCAGCTGCAAAGTCGACACTCTCTATATCTGAAGGGGTTTCCCACTCATCATCCGAAACTCCCGTATTTGTTTCTTTATCTTTAGCGTGTGTTGAGGGTTGTACAAGGGGTGGGCTGTCTCTTAATTGTGAGTCTGATGTTGTGGCAATTTGTGTGTCATCTGGTATTAACGTGGGTGGTGGCGAAAATATTCCTGTCATTAAGATATGATGTTATGAAATATGCCTCTTGTTTATTTATGTCCTAGCAAACTAGATGAGTAAATAAGTTGAATATAGCTAATTTTAGCACTGAGAAGAAATGAGCAAGTATAATTTTACCCACTTGATACAGATCGTAGAGGTGTGTCGATACAAAAGTCGATCTCGGAAGAAAATACAGGTTTGATTGAAGATCTCTTGATAATTCTAGTGGTGTGTTGATGGACGATATTACTCAGGAAACTCCATGGCCTGGTATTTGTAGTGGTTAATGGCTGTCCCAGGCAAACCTCAGCATAGAACGTCGAATTTCCAACTTAACTGTGAAAATAAGTGAGTATGAGTAGGAGCTATGTGAATAATGAGTAATGAGTAGTGGGTGAGAAGTGCCTGGTGTCAGTCACACGTTGCTTGGCATGGCAGACTCGCGTTGTGATGTCATCTCAGCACATGGTGACGTCGGCTTCCCACACTGGTAGCTGTGGTGAGTGAATGAGTAGCGATGAGGTCTGGTGGTTATGAGTCGTGTCTCACTCTTCGTTTGTTTTGTTGTTCTTCCTCGAGGTATTTGTGGTCCTTTTTTCCTCTTCTTTACTTGCTTTGTTTTATATTCTTCTTGTTGCTGCTTGAAGTTACGTGAAGATTATAGATTTTGTAGTGATTCACTGTAGAACTGAAGCTAATCTTGTAGAGTCTCGGTTGCTTTTGTAGAAATTTGCTTTTAATTCGGAGACGATGTCCGCAGATTTGCTGGTTTGTCGTTAAGCTACTTGCAAGGCGTCGTGTGATCTCTTGACCTCTGCATCAGCATGATGATCTGGGAGACAGAGGGGGCTGGATGGAGAGAAGCGTCAGGAGCTGGTTATGTTGTTGGTTGAGAGAGATATTCTTGTTTTCAATCTTGATATTTTGTAGGAATTTAATGTTGATTCGTAGACGAGGTTCGTATACGTTCGCTGCTACCAAATGTCATAAAGACTTTGTAGTTACTTGTAGAGAAGTTATATATATATTAGACTTATGGACGAGCGATTGTTATACTTGAGTAGCTTCGTAAGTAGCTAATCTTCTTTCCCATTTGTCATGTAGTGACAGGAGAGGTAAAGAATAGTATGGGACTATTTTTATTTGTCTTGGAAATATTAACAAGTCTCTCACACGGAACGAGTATAAGTCCCGGGTAGCTACCTCCCTGTCTCGCTATCTGTCTCTCTCTCTCAAATCGCTAAGCCCTTCTCCCGTGACCTGTCTCTAGGATCGCTTGTCCCCTTCTAAACTCTCTTTCCTAAAATCTGATGTAGCAGGGGTGTGTCACGTGTGTTCCTTGTGGATGGACTAGGTCTTTGTTCACGAGAGGACTGCTGACAGCTAACTGCATCATCTCCTTACTGGCCGCTGTCGTCAGCTTTCCTCAGTGTTAAGAGTGTGTAAGCATGTTTAGCACTGCTCGATTCTCGCAGACACAACACCTTCTCATCATCTGACTCCCTGCTTCTATCTATCTATTTATCTATCTATCTATTATGTAGTCCTACAGAGAAGGCAGTAAAGGAGATGAAAACAGGGAAAGCTGCAGGTATGGATGGGTGTGCTGTGGAATGCCTGAAGGGTGGTGGAGTGACTACTGTTGACTGGTTAGTAAGATTGTTGAATGTGTGCTTTGAGAAAGGTATGGTGCCAATTGACTGGGCAAGTGCTTGTGTGGTCCCGTTGTATAAAGGCAAGGGTGATAAGTATGAATGTACTAGCTTTAGGGGTATAAGTCTGTTGAGTGTTGTAGGTAAGGTGTATGGTAGAGTGTTAATTATGAGAGTTAGAGAGGGTACAGAGGGAGTGATTGGTGATGAGCAGTGTGGCTTTAGGAGAGGGAGGGGATGCGTTGATCAGGTGTTTGCTGTGAGACAAGTGTGTGAAAAGTATTTAGCGAAAGGCAAGGATGTGTTTTGGGCATTTATGGATTTAGAGAAAGCGTATGATAGAATTGATAGGGAGGCTTTGTGGACTGTTTTAAGATTGTATGGACTTGATGGTAGGTTACTAAAAGGGGTGAAAAGTTTTTATGTAAATAGTAGAGTGTGTGTAAGAGTGGGAAATGCTGTGAGTGATTGGTTTCCCGTGAGAGTGGGGCTGTGACAGGGATGTGTGATGTCGCCTTGGTTGTTTAATATTTACATGGATGGTGTTGTATGGGAGGTGAATGCTAGAGTTTTAGGTGGAGGTCTGAGTCTGGTGAATGTTGATGGTGGAGAGTGGAATCTGATGCAGCTGCTGTTTGCAGATGATACTGCACTGGTGACTGATTCAGAGGAGAGATTGAGACAGTTGGTAGAGGAGTTTGGAAGGGTGTGTGAAAGGAGGAAATTGAAAGTAAATGAGAATAAGAGTAAAGTGATGAAGTGTACAAGGTTGATAGATGGTAGGGGGATGAATATAGTTTTGAATGGTGAGTTGCTTGAGGAGGTAGATTGTTTTAAATATCTAGGGTCACATGTTGCTGTGGATGGAAGAATAGATGCAGAAGTGAAGTTTAGTATAAATGAAGTAAGAAAGGTGCTGGGAGGAATGAAAAAAGTGTTTAGCTGTCGTTTGCTTAGAATGGATGTAAAGAGAAGGCTGTATGAGGGTGTTGTGGTACCGACTGCGTTATATGGGGCTGAAACATGGAATATGGGTGTAGCAGAGAGGAAAAGTTTGAATGTAATGAAGATGAGGTGTCCGAGGAGTATGTGTGGAGTGACGCGTATGGATCAGGTGTGAAATGATGAAGTGCGAAGGAGAACTGGAGTTGTTCGGGAGATGGCTGGTAGAGTTGAGCAGGGGATGTTGCGATGGTTTGGGCATATGGAGAGAATGGATAATGAGCGATTGGTGAAAAAGATAACTAGATCTGATGTGAGAGGTGTAAGGCTGAGAGGAAGACCACGAATAGGATGGATGGACAGTGTAAAGAGAGCGCTGGATGCGAGAGGGATGTCTGTTGAGCAAGGAAGAGTGGCTGTGCGTGACAGAAATAAATGGAGAGAAATTGTGAATGAATAAGTGATGACGCAGCCCTGAGGGGATGTTCTCCCACATTTGGTCTGATCAGTTAGTCAGGTCAGGTGTGGGTAAGGGGATGGGTCTGTTATGATGTGGCAGGGGTAAACCAGTTCTGCTGTCGGGCCCTGCTGCGGATGTCACTGATTGCATTGCGCAGTTGACCCTTGTGCGGTGTGGTGCGGTGAGGATCTGTCCGTTCTCCCCTTTGGGGCTAAGATGTGAATGAATGTGTTTGAATGGATGAGTAAATGGGGAGTGTGTCGTCCTGTCTCGGCTACCTCCCTTTCCTTGGGGGAAGCAGCCTAGGTATATAGATAGATAGATAGATTTATCTCAACATACACCCAGCATATCACAAACTCGAGTTGCCCTTCTCTCTTAGTGTTCAAGGGGTGCAGAGCTGGGGTTCGTTTGTATCAAACAGGCAGTATCACCACGTGAAGGCGTCCCTCTTCTAACCCTATCCACTCATACGCTGATGACTCCACCCTTCATCTTTCCATTCGGTTCCCGCAACGCCCATCTCAGCAGTTGCTTCAAGAAACAAGGGATGAGGCTATGGCACACCTAATGTCTGACTTGGCTCATATCTCTGACTGGGGTAAAAATAATATGGTTGTCTTTAATGCATCTAAGACTCAGTTCTTACACCTATCAACCCGACAAAATCTTCCACAGGTATACCCACTAATGTTTAATAATATTCAGATTAATCCTGCATCATCCTTGAACATGCTTGGGGTTTCATTTACTCGGGACTTGTCTTGGAAAGATCATATTACATCTCTTGTAAAATCTGCTTCCAAGAGATTGGGTGTGCTAAGCCGACTCCGCTCTTTCTTTACCCCTGCACAATTGTTGACTCTATACAGGGGTTTTATCCGCCCCTGTGTGGAGTACAACTCTCATGTGTGGGGAGGCTCCCCACATACAGCTCTTCTCAATAGGGTGGAGTCAAAGGCTTTTCGTCTCATTAACTCTCCTCCTCTTACTGACTCCCTTCAACCTCTGTCTCTTCGCCGCACTGTTGCATCTTTATCTCTTTTCTATCGCTACTTTAATGGTCACTGCTCCTCTGAACTGTCTGCTTGCATTCCTCCACCTCTACGACGGGCGCGTAGCACCCGTCTGGCAGCAAACTCTCATCCCTTTTCTGTCCAACTCTCTAATGCAAGAGTTAACCGTTACTCCCAGTCTTTCATTTATGCAACAGGTCAGCTCTGGAACTGTCTCCCTCTGTCTGTATTTCCTCCTGCCTATGATCTCCAGTCTTTCAAACGTAGTGTGTCCAGGCATCTCAAAATGATCGGATCTTGAATTTGGCTCTCTATTGTATTTTGTTTTCCTCTTGGAGGGAACTGTTACTGCGGGCTCATGGCCTTTGGTTCCTTCTTCCTCGCATAAAAAAAAAAAAACTACAATACTACGACTCACATAATACAGGAAAAACATACTTGGGTGGGTGGTCCAGGTGGAGGTCTAGAATGCTTGAATATTACTGCTGAAAAAAAAAAAAAATAAAAAAAAAATAAAGAGTCGAATTCAAGATCTGTTCATTTCGAGATGTCTGGACATACTGCTCTTGAAGGAGTGGGGAAAATACAGAGGAAAACACTTCCAGAGTTGACCTGTTGCATACATGAAGGACTAAGAGTAAAGGTTAACTCTTGCATTAGAGAGTTGGACAAAAACGGAATGAGAGTTTGTTGCTAGATGGGTGCAACATGCCCCCCGAATTGGTGGAGGGATGCAAGTAGACTATTCAGAGAAGCATTGACCATTGAAGTTGCAATTGAAAAGAGATATAGATGCAACAGTGTATTGAAGCGACAGAGATTGAAGGAAGCCATTATGAGAACGAGAGTTTATGAGAGGAAAAGCCTTTGACTCCGCCTTATTGCAGAGAGCTGTATGTGGGAAGCCGTCCTACACATGAAAGCAGTACTCTACACAGGCGCGAATAAAACCTATGTACAGTGTCAACAACTGTGGTGGGGTAAAGAAGGCATGGAGTCGACTTAACACACCTACTTTCTTGGAAGCAAACTTGCCAAGAGAGTCAATATGACCTTTCCAAGATAAGTCCCGAGACAATGAAACCCCAAGTATGTTTTAAGAGGATGCAGGATTGAACTGGATATTGTAAAAAATTAGAGGATACTCCTGCGCACTATTTTAACAGGTTAGAAAAATAACACCTGTGTTTTTGATGCGTTAAAAACATGATTACTTTTACCCTAATAAGAGTTATGTGTCAAGTCCGACAATAGCCGTCCCATAAGCTTCATCCCTTGTTTGTTGATGTAATTGCTGAGATGGACGCTGCAAGAAGCAAATGGAAAATTGAAGGTTAAAGTCAATAATGTATGAGTGGGTAGGGCCAGATGTACTTACTACACGATCACTGATGAGTCGAAGGTAGACAGTTGGCACTAGGACAAAGCCTTAAAAAACACCATTATTGATAGCAATAGGGGAAGAATGGTGGCTGTCTCCAACAGCAGCTATAGAACGACCTGAAAGGAATCTAGAGATGAGGACACAGAGAGATTGATAGAAACAATATGAGTTAATTTTTGCCAGACTTGGTCGAAACCCTTCGAGATGTCAAGTGCAATGGCAAAGCTTTCGGCAAATTCCCAGAAGGTGGATAACCAAGAATCTGAAAGGTAGTTGAGAAGATTGCCAATGGAGCCTCCTTGGTGGAACCCATTTTGACAATTGGAAAGAAGATTGTGAAAGGAAAGATGTTTTAAATTTATTCTTAAATAAGAAATTTAAAAACTTTTGATATACCGGATGTTAACCCGAGGCGTCCCAGTAAAATATGGATACATTGCAACGTTTTGTCAAGGTGAATCCCGATAACGTATCCATACATTTTGCAATTGCAAGGTCTGTCATTTCCACGTTTTTTAAACTTTGTGCATGATTTTTGGTATATAGACACAGGACACCTTCCTCTACCTGCCGCCAGGCGTTGGCACTGCCTTACCCTGCGTGACCTCCTCCACTCCCGCATTGTCTCGGCAATTCACCTGTCAGCGGTGACCTGGCCAGTAAAGACATATCGCACCACAGTATGAAATTCAAGGCAAGAGTGATTCCCTGATCGATGACGATGTGCAGGACAAAGATTATGTGGCGCCAGTGGAAGAAACGAGCAGAAGTGATGAGGAGGTAACGTCACCAAGGAAGGTGCGGTATGTTGATGTGTTCAGTGAATGAAACAACGCTTATATCGCCTATATTATTGTGTGAAAACCAATATATTCTTGTACTACATATAAATTCGTACCAAATGAACAAATATCTACGTATTCTGAGTGGTTTGCAATAATTACTGCAACAAAGAAAACGTGACACCCACATCGTGGCTCCAGAGAAAACAGTACCAGGTGCTTAAAGGGTCACTTGTTTAGGCCACTTCTAATCTCTGGTGAGCAATTTTTTGGTCATTTTCCAATGTTTCTCGTAAAAAGCGGAGGTTTTAACCAAAAAAAAAAAAAATTCTTAAATCTGCTGGGATTGGGGAGAGGGGATCAGTGGTGAAAAATCAGTCGGGATGCGGTGGACTCAAGAAGCATGTTCTGAAGAAGCACGGGGGAAGCGACAGACTACACAAAAATATTTGGTAATATTTAGACAGTTTACACAGTGAGTAATCAAAATTATTTGAAGTGAAGTTTAAAACACTCTCAACTGCATATTCAGATTTGATATAACAACAGGTGCCACCCTTGTTACTGAAGTTTGTGAGATGGTAACCAAGAGAACAAAATGGTATATTTCGGTACAGGGAGAGATTTGTGGTTCTATGAGGAACAGGGCCAGAAGGGATATGGACTGTAGGAAAAAATGAACTGAATTCATATTGGTGCTGAGAGCACAGATATTGATGAAGAATAAGTTTGCACTGCACTTCTCTGTTGACGAGCATGAGTGGAATTTGCAACAGTCGCTGCCAGCACAGTTGCTTGATGGGGACTTGGAGGACCCTGTGCTGCCAGCCCTTACCCTGCCGATGGTGGCAATCCGAGATACCACCTCATTTGCTAGTAATAATGTAGTGGCCATTGCTAAAGGGAGTGGAAATAGGTGTGATATCTTACATGCATATAGTGTGGTGCAGACGGTTGAAGGTAGAGGTATTAAGACAGTATGCTGGCCTACTCTTTGTGTAAATGGAAGCACTGAAAATGTTCAGCAAAGGGAGATGGTCAGGATCAAGTCCTGAGGGCTGGTGAAATGGGAGCTCCAGCTCTCCCTGTCACCAGCTTGCCATCTCCCTCGGGAGTACTGCCCTGTTCGACTGGTACTACACTCTACTCCTCATATATGGACAACATCCGGATACGGAGCAATATCCTCAACTGTACCTATACCCTACCTGTACCCAATGGACTATCTAGGCCTATACCCAATCTATATGCATAGTACCCTTCTTAATTTTGACAGTGTTCTCCGGTCTTTCAGCTATATATAGACATCTAAGCACACATGAGAATATCCAGTGTAATGCTAGACACAAAAAAAAAAAAAAAAAATACATAAACCACAAAAATTCACAAATATCCAGCCTACAGTATAATATACAGTACCCGGCTGAATGTTGGCAGTGTTCTCCGATCTTTGAGCTGTATTTAGACATCAAAACATACTTGGATTACCCAGTTTAATGGTAGACACTAAGAAAAGAATGCCTCATTAACAAAAATCCACAAATACCTTAACTATATATACAGTACCCTTCCTAATTATTGTGGTGGTCTTCTTTGGTCTTTTAGCTATGTAAACATCAAAGCATATATGTGAATATCCATTATAATGCTAGACACTAAGAAAGCAATGCATAAACAACAAAAATCCACAAATATCAATGAAAACGATGGTTGCAAAAAAGAATTGTAATCCTCTTGCGAACCATAAGTTTTCAACAAGTTTCTGGGACACCAAAAGAGTACAGGACCCAGCTATGGGTGCTTCCACGGACCAAAGAAAAACATTTCCAAGGCCAAGTATGCTCCCGGAAATTAGCCATATTGGTATAAATTGCATACCATCATCTTCGCTGGTGTTTATACAGTAAGATAAGCTAATAAAAAAACGCAAAACTGGTGAGTAAACGTACAGAAATGACGTGAGAATAAACTTGTTCAAGGGTAAAAAGTACCTTCATATAACTTACAGCATCCTAATGTAAAATTTTGCCTGCATCGTGCAAGAGCTAAGCATATGTCTAGATGCAGAATTTTATGAGCTTTCTCGTGGTGTTTTCAGAATTTCGATGTGACCAATAATACTTGAATAAATGGCCAAAAAAAAAAATCACTGGGTGGCAATGTAGAGATAGTGGGAGGCCAGGCAGCCTATGCACAGGTGGGGGGGGGGGCTGGAGGATGGGGAGGGAGACACCCTTGGCAGCACAGAGCATAGAAGGGGATGGAGGAGGGATGGGGGTGGGAGGAGAAGTGAGGGCAGCTGAATGACTTTGACCATATAGTAAGGAGGCAGACAGGTGCTTTTTCTCTGCTAGTTGGTTAAAGTCTGTGTTACTTGCATGCGGCCAGTATGTTCCCAATGATACAGGCAGCTGGGGGGACTTTGACCATTTGGTGAAGAGGCAGACAGCCATTATTTCTCAGCTCGTGGGTTAGGGTCTGTATTACTCACGCGTGGCCAGTAGAATCCCAGTGATCCAGGAAGTTGGGGGACTTTGACTATTTGGTGAGGAGGTGGACAACCATTTTTGCTCAGGTGGTGGGTCAGAGTATGTGTTACTATTGTGCAACCAGATAGCCAGGCCAGCTGCCCATACGAGTTTTTGAATATGTAGGCTGCCCAACCATCAATGTCAGACATTTTATGTCCAGATACAGACAATGAAATCCCAATGCAGGTATAATACAGCCAAGGCCTAATGTCCAGATACAGAGCACATCCGGATACGGAGTGTCTGGATAATCAAGGGATTACTTCACTGCATTTTTAATATTAGCACCAGCATACCTTATGACATATTGTCAATTGTCAGGGGAATTGCTCTATTTTTCTGGCATCAAGCTGAATACATTACTCAGATATTCTTCTGTGGGGCATTCAGACTGTACACATAAAATGTATTTTTGATGTGTGAACTCCTTGTCAGTGCAATGACTTGTTGGTGAGAAAAGAAAAACAGAAGACTCAGTATCTGATCACTCATCAGTTTTGAATGTTAGTTTGTTAGATTATTTCAATGTCTTGATGGAATCAGAAACTTTATTTTCAAAGTGATTAAATATATCATCATACTGTAAATTAGGTCTCTGTAGTACTTACGATGTCTCAGCGGATATAGTGGTTCTGTCTCTTGCATTAAACATATGAAACCAATGTCTTCTGCATGTGACAATGGCAAATCATCCATGACTATCATCCTGTCAACAGGACGATCTAGAGCACAAGGTCTGGGTTCTAGACCTTTTGCTTTTGGGTTCTGAGAATCCCATACTCTTTCTTCTCAAAACAACTATCTAAAAGTGTCCTGTTTTATTTCCATCGACAGCATCAGAGATGTTTTTCTATTTTTGATTTCCTTGTTCTCGTCATCTTTGTTTAGTATAGATTTCTAAGCTTCTGGATGCTTACTACTCAAATGATTTCTGAGACCGGATGTTGGTCTCCATTTTTTGGAATAGTTTTGCTTAACAGCTTGCATTTTGCAACATCTTTGGACAGGTTTTCAAAATACTGCCACAATGAAATCGTTATATACTGTTGGTAACTTCCTCATTTCTCAGTCAGACTCCGTTATGGCTTCTCTGTGTTGTAACAAGCTATAAACAACCAGGATCGTGTGAAACACAGAGACACTGGACACACATGTTCGAAACACACACCTCAGAGACTCAGTGGAGTTGGTGGTAACTCACTGAACTCAATGAAGTGGCGGTGGTGGTCCCAAGGATATCAGACGCGTCCTGGGCAAACTTCAAAAGGACCTAGATGAGATCACGTCAGATAGGTATTTTCTCCCATTCCCTCCCTCCCTCTCTTTCTCTCTCTCTCTCTCAGAAGTTTTTGAGATTTAGGGTATTTTTCTGGTCATGAGCTAGAAATCTGGAGATTATCCATTTTTCTGTGAGAAATGCTGAAAACCTGTCATTAGGCATAAAATCTGGATAAGTCCAGACTTTTCAGGGAATCTGGCAATCTGTATGATGCAGGATGCAGCCCTAGCAAGCTTGGCATAACTGCTTTGTTGGCACTCGTTCACCTAATGCTTTTAACTCTTCATAGGATTTTCTACGCATTTATAAATAATGTAACATTATTAATATTCGCAGAATACTCGCATGACAACAGGTGAATGCGAATTTCAAAAAATATCTGAATATTTGTGAATGCGAAGGCGACTCTACAGACCATCACCAATATTATATATATATATATATATATATAGTACTGCCTCCTCGCATACATTTGCAGCATTAACTAATAAGTTTTCCATCACAGAATGTCTGCAAATACCACCAACCTGGTTTTTATAACGTTATTCAGTTTACAATAGCCAGTTCTGAGCAAAAAGACAATAATATTAATTTCCCATTTTTTCCCGTGTCGGAATTGCTAACAATGTCGCTCCATCGCATTGTGCATGAGCGCTGTTTTTTTTTCTGACACTCTTTGGACTTATCCTGACCTAATGCAAATAGAATTAGGTTGATATTTATTACCGTTCTCGTGAATGAAACTATCAAGCACACAGACAGTCACACACATAGACAGCCTGACTTTGTCATATACAAATGCTTGCCCACACAAACTTATGGGCGAAACAAATTGCCTTTCATCACAAAATGTTTACAAATAACATTATCTTTATTTCCATATAGTTCTTGAACCCACAATGACCAATTCTGGCCAAAAAGTTGAAAAAGTTAGTTTTCCATATTTTAACTTGCGATTTCCGAAAATTCGCGCCCTCGCTTTGCACGCAATCGCCAAATTTTTTGTCTGGTATTTTTCTGATATTCCAGGACTTACCCCAACATAATACAAAAAAAATTAGGTCGATATATTATAGTACCCTTCTCGTAAAAGAAATGACCAAATGCACAGACACACACACACACACACACACACACACACACACACACACACAGCATGAGTTTTTCTCTTTCTCTCTCACTGAATATATATATATATATATATATATATATATATATATATATATATATATAGTAATCCCTCCAATATCCGACGTAATAGGGCCATAGGCAGGTCTGGATACTGGTCCTGTCCGGATATTGGGGCCCCAGCTTATGGACTTGTACTTATGGACCCTAACTCAGAGAAACACCTATACAACTCCCTCTGGACATACATAGCACATATTTACGACCAAAATCACACCAATAAGGCACATAAATGACTGAAATAATGCAAAAGAAGCATAAAATGAGGGTTTAGAGGTAGGTTCATACAATATTAAACATTCTGGTTACTGGCTCCTGGACTGGTACTTATGGACCCTAACCTAGCCTAACTCAGAAAAAAAACCTTCCTGCTGCACATGCATAGCTCCTAACACCCTATTCACACCAATAAAGGACATTAAAGAGTGAAATGAGGTGTTTGAGGTAAGTATAGTATGGAGAAAAGTACAGTATGAAACATTCTGCCTACTTACAGCAAGTCCATGGCCATCTCGATGAATAACCGCCTCCTCTCGGACTCTGACAGTAAGAAGGATTTCCTGGAGCATTTCCAGTACACAGTTCATGAAGTCTTGCACTGAACTTAGTCAGTCGCACTCAGAAGTCCGTTCTCTTCACAGTGCGCACTCTTGTCTAACTAATGCTCCATTGTAACTTACTAAGTGTTGCACTCTGCACTTTAACTTTTCCCATTCTTCTAATAATTTTCTAAAGCAAAAACAAACAAGTCTATTTATGTTAAATTTTGTTCCAAATAGGTCTTTTCACTCACAACTGTAAATCTTTAACACAACACACTGGTTTTTTTTACTGCACAACACTGTAAATTCCCGTGTGGTCTAGTGGAGAAGTTCTTGCTGTTTAATCACTGTCAGAGTCCGAGAGTATCACTGGCAGGTGACCTAGGGGTGCGTCGCTGGGTCGTGGTGATGGCATAACCACTGGAGACGACTCTGAAGACAGACGCAAACTCACGTCAAGCGATGACTCCAACATGGCTGATGTGCTGGGTTGTGGCTCGGAGCATGAGGGCCTGTCTTGGGGAGGCAACGGAGTGGAGCCAGGGATGGGCACAGCGGGGGTCACGGGCCTGAAAAAACTGTCAATTGTTGATTGACGCAAGGACCAATGATTCTGACAATTGATGATGCACTGCCTGAAAGCACACACTTCCTCCACAAGTCCCAGGGGCCCCATCTCCCTGTCGCAGTCCGGGTCTTCCAGGTAGTCAAGAACGAACTCTAGGTGTTCCCAGAGTGCGCTCAGCTTGGGGATGGCTGGAGTAGTGTCATGCTGAGAGGAGTCCGCATCATCATCACCTTCCTCGTCGGAATCTTCAAGCTTGGTACTGACACCTGCAACTGAAGAGGCGATCTCGACATCAGACAATGTCTGATACCCAGGATCGCCCTCGTCGTCATCCAATCACTCACGCACATCGTCCACATCAACATCGTCGCCATGCGTACATAGCCGTGCATGGAAGTCATCCACGTCAAACCCTCGAAAATCGTACTCCACATCCGTTCTGAGAAGCAGACGAGACCAACCATTTTCTAGAGTCTTGACAGGGACTTCCTTCCATGCACTGGCCCAGTTGTAGAGTGCAGACTTGATGTCGTAGCGGCAAAGGTTTTCCAAAGTCCGCTGGCCTCGTGTGTCCCGTCCCTCCCTGCGCTCGTCCTCGTCCTCGAGAACAGTCATCACCTCGTCCAGGAACTTCCGACGGTATAAGCGCTTTGTTGCCATGATCACTCCTTGGTCCATTGGTTGGATGAGAGCAGTCGTATTAGATGGCAGAAACATGCACCTAATCCGGCCATTCTCAGCCACCAAGTCCTTGTCGCACGGGTGGGCAGGTGCATTGTTGAGGAGAAGGAGGGCCTTTACCTGGTCACGCGGGATTCCCAGTGTCTTCGTCTGGTAATTGATGACCTCCTTGACGAAGTGGCGGTGGAACCAGTCTTGGAAGATCTGGGCTGTAAACCATGCCTTCAAAGAATGGTACCAGATGACAGAAAGGACATCCATCACCCCACGAAGACACCGAGGCTGCTCTGCATGGCCAACAATAACGGGCTTAAGCCGGTGCATGCCGTTAGCATTGGCACAACACAAAGCAGATATCCGTTCTTTGGAGAGCTTGCGGCCAGGTACACGCTTCTCCGTCTCCTCGGCTAGAGTGTTTGTTGGCGAAGAGTGATAGAATAAACCAGTTTCGTCAGCATTGTAGACTTGACCGAGAGTGAGGCCCTCCCTGTCAATCAAGCCCTTCACCTTGTGCTGAAATTCGTCAACTCCATCCTCGTTAGCGTCCAAAGCTTCGCCATGAGCTTTACGGTTGGTAAGGCCATCTGTAACTTGAACGCGAAGAGCCAACCATCGGATGCCTTGAAGTCTAGGGCATCGTGAAGCCTGGCGAACTTCTCAACAGCAGCCTTCAGCTCCGTTCCATGTACCATCACACCAGCAGCACGTTGCTGTCGATACCAAATCAACGTGGAGCGATCGATTTCAGCAAACTTGGGAGTAAACATCACCTTCCTCTCCACGTTGCGTTTGCTTCTCGACAAGAAGTCAGCCCTGTACTACATGAGTTTGTCTCGGGATCTCTTGATATCGAACAAAGTAGATCGGGCCAGGTTGAACTCGTGGAGGATGCGGGAAGAAGACCACCCCGCATCTACTTTCTCCAATATCTCCCGTTTCTTCTCCAGAGTCAACACCACTCTCTTTCTCTTCTCAGGTGGCAGGGCCATCATCACACACACTAATAGGAGGCCCGAGAGCAGCAGGAGTGCCTGCAGCAGGTAAGGCACCACCACAAAAGCGAGCATGTGGGCAGCCATAATGATGAGTGTGCACTCGCGGTGAGAGACAGGCCGAAAGTGGAGAGGATGCAGCAGCGCTCTATCGGACGTCGGAGGAATGACGCATCATAGCAATGCTCTCCCACACCGTGCGCAGCAAGTTCAAATTACGGGCGGGAAAATTTCGTTTTCTTTTTTAATTTTTTGTGGTTTTCGGACCATTTTGGGAATGTTCGATCCCGGGACGATTATGTCCGGTTAGTGGGGATGTTCGGATATTGGGCGTTCGGATATTAGAGGGATTACTTATATATATAAGACCCCACCCTGGCCAGTAATGTCCGTAGTGCAGTCCGAGCGCGCTGTAGTTGTTCAGCGGTGGGTCTTGGAGGCTGAACCTCCGCCACTGGACAGGACCCCAGGCCACCCCTCCTCCACCTCAGTTCAGGCAGCTGGCGTGGTCGAGAGGTCAGAGCGCCGTGAGAGCAGAGTGTGCCCACGCCCTTCCCTTTGTCTCCAACCCTCCAGAGCCGAGCAGTGGCGAAGGAGGAGGCCATGGAGCAGAGCAAGAGATCATGGGGTCGGTTCAGTGGCATGCAAGCTCTGCCCCTCAGTATAGTGCAGGCATGCATGGCTCGGCCTTTAGCTGTGTGAGGAGAGTCCCCGTGCCCTTCCCTCCATCTCCAACACTTCAGAGCTGAGCACTAGCGAAGGAGGAGTCCTTGGAGCAGAAAGAGGGATCAAAGGGTCGGTCTGGTGGCACACGCACTCTGCCCATCGATACAGTGCAGGCATGCATGGCTCGACCTTAGCCATATAAAAATTTGTGGTAGGTGGGGGCGCTCGCCACTTGAAGTAGTGCTGCTCTTGGGTATCTGCCCTTCCTCTCTGCCATCCTTCTTTCCTTCCATCCTCTTCCGTCTTTCTTTCCTTCATTCTTTCCTCGTCGTTCTGCCTACGGAGGACTTTACACTCCCTCTTCTGTCTTTCTTTCCTCTATTCTTACCTCTGTGGGTGACTCTACAATGAGTGACAAGTCAAATGGTTTCCTGTACACCGGGAAACCATTTACTACGCTGGGTGGTAACCATACAACCAAATCTGGTCACCTGGTGGTTTAGTGGGTAATTACAGCGCTCCAGTCGGATTGAGCTAGTGAGGGTTTATATCCAAGGGATGGTTGGGGTTATTGCTCACGTAATCCCACTCAGGGATGAGTGAGGCTGGTCACTCTCATCTCAAATGTCAGGACCAACTTGCCTTGCCCCGGGCTCCTACCGTCTTTTCCATGTTATTAGAACAGGAAGTGTGTAAAAGATCACCGTTCATTTGACAGTTTTACTTTGTTATTTCATTAATTTGAAATTGACCATCGTAACAAAAATATCAACCTCAAAAGTTTTAATTAGTCATAACACTTCTTAGTGTTTTGATTTCCCAGTGCCGTGAAGAGTTCAAATATAAATGTTATTCCCAGATGTAAAAATACTGTTTAGCATTTTGTACAGAGATCAGGATGGCGTTTATGCTTACCTACATAATGAAGGCTTTAATTAAATGTATTAATGTTCTGTTAGTCTTTTCTTCCTACCAAAGAAAATAACCTGAATTTGAAACTGCAGATCTGGATGGCATTAGTTGTCGCTTTACAGCTACTTCTTTATAGTTATAACAAAGTCACCTGTGAGACGAAAGGCTGGTGGTGTCTGGACCCTAGGTATTTCCTCTCTGGAATCCCTCCACTCATACTTTCTTCTTTCTTTCCTGATCACTCACTGAAATCATTTTTTTTTTCTTTCCAACGATATTAATTCTTCTATTCTGCCGATCAACATGCAGGTGAATTGATGTTACGTGGATCGTCATTATCTGGATTAGACAAAAGCACTTTTCATCATAGGAAAGTAATAAATTATGTAAAACCCCGCATAGCCTGGTAGTCAGGTGGAATATTATTTTTGGTTCAGTCAGGTGGAATATTATTTTGGGTTTGGGACTAAGCTACCGCGGATCTTGGTTCAATACCATTCCCCTTCATGATTGTGATTAAAATATCAAGCTTATGAGTTGTTTTCATAAATTTTGCGTTTCCACAAACATCTGGTTAAATGGCAATGAGAAGAAACGGGACCACCCAAACACCTTCTTTTACGCAAGCGATCTTTTAGTAGCAACAGGGCACAAAGTAGTGTTCGTTCTGATGCAGCCCTCTCTCATGCCAAGGTGATCAAATCAGCGACCTCACCAAGGATGGCAAGTCTTTGGTACCTACCCTGTTTGGGTGGGTCACAATCACCCCTTCCTGAACCATTTACGTCATATGAATCGTTTGTATTCACTTGCATGCTCTTTAGGAAACGTGGCTTAGTAGTGTTTTTCCTTACCGAATTAATATCCGTATCGTGCACGTTAGCAATCCTGTTTATACTGTTTTTGAATTGCACGTTCTTATTACAGTAACACACACGACGTACGCGAAACCTTCACAGTAAACACAATTTCATCACGTGGTTATCACTCTATTCGTTGTAGAGTTAACGATACTGGAATTAAGATACATATAATACAAGATACTATCAATGTAAAACAGATATCATATCGTTAAGGAAGACGTGTCAGGAAGTCTACAAAGTTGGCGAGAAAAACACCAAGTGTGAACCTCTTAAAATGCCAAGAATACATGTCCAGCATACCTCCTCCATGCCATATACAGTGCCTTCATATGTCACCAATTAGGTACTAATATCAACCGTGCATACTGATTACATAACAGGGTTGTCTGATTCATGACTAGTGTAATGACATGCTGGTGTGTTGTACGCAAAATCAATAAACTCTTTCAAGTTCAAGTTACTAAACTGTTTCCTGCCACAGGCCGAGATCAAATTCGAGCCTCGGGCAACAGAAAACTTCTCTAACCACTGGACCACCACCAGCTCCTCCTGTAGCCGCCATGGAGGAAAACTTCGACGCCATCCTGACCAAACTGGGCACCGGAAAGTGGACAATGCTCTACGTCCTCTCCATGATGTACTGTAAGACTTTTTATCCAATGGTGATTGCCCCTAACCCCTTCACTACGTCAGCTTTCCACAGAATTATGTAAAATGGTCTGAATATTATCGTGTTGGAAAGGTTAACTCTTCCACGCGAGAATCTCATTCTAATATTATTCACTTGTTATTTTCGAAGTATTTTATTTAGTTTTTGAAGACTTTTTGTTTTTAACTAGAAGAGTTAGATATAGCCTTGATTAACTCCGTCACTATCAATGGTTCCACTAAAACCATCAGCCAGGGTTGGCAAGACTCTTGTGCAACTTCTTCGGGGTGTATTGGAAGACTTGCTGTTCTTTTTCTATTCTTGAAAGTGGACTCATACAGTATGATGATATATTTATCAGTCTGATCAAGCTACGTCCAGCCAATTTTATTTAGCTTAGGAGAGTTACCTACAAATATAAGGAGTAACCCATTCAAAACGATGATCATGTATTTTGTTCTTGGCGCTGTTAGATTAAGTATGAGAAGAGCCCCATACTAATGAAGGGTTTAAGTGAAGGCAATATATGGCCCTTCTAGTTATAAAAGTTTCTCCCACGCTAAATAAAGACATGTGGAGATGGGAGGAATAAGGAATAAAAGACGCCATTACAGTGAAGGAGTTACTTAAATGTAGTAAATAATAGGTTTCTGCCTTTGCTTTATTTCAATAAGCGTTGGGGCTGTCTTAACCTTTCATCCCAACAAGATGTTTCCCAGTTAGTTTTAGTCACAGTGAAAATATTTTCACATCGTTTGTTGTAAACGGGGTAATGAACGGTATATCTAAACCATCTATCTATCTATCTATTGCCAGACGCCTTAATCCCTTATACGGGGTGGCCACAAACAAATCGCCTCCACGTCACACTGTCCCCCGCCATTTCACTTCTCTGCTTCCAATTCACACACCCCTCTCTCATATACCTCTCCACTTCATCCCTCCATCTCATCCTTGGCCTTCCCCTCCCTCTCTCCCTCTCCACCTCACTCACATACACTCTCCTCGTCAGTCTCTCACTATCCATCCTCTCCACATGACCAAACCACCTCAGTGTGCTTCTCCTAATGCTTCCTATCATATCCACATCCACATCAAAACGCTCCTGCACATCCTCATTTGTCAGTCTGTCTCTCCATGTGACTCCACAGGCTCCTCTCAAATAACTAATTTCCACTGCTCTCACTTTTGACTTGTGTCCCTCCAACAACGTCCAAGCTTCACTTGCAGAAGTCAGAGTTGGTATCACAATACTGTCATGTAATAACTTTTTCACTTCCATGCTCACTTCCCTGTTTCTTATTACTGCTTTCAAGGAAGCAACAACCTTTCTCCCTTGTTGTACGGTATCAAGCACTTCACCTTCCAAACTTCCATCCTTACTCATCACACTACCCAAGTACTTAAACGCACTCACATTTTCCATTTCCTCATCATCCAACCTTACTGTACATTCACTGACTTCACCTTTCTCGAAGACCATAACTTAACTCTTCCCTACATTCACCTTTAAATTCCGTTTCTTACAAACTCTCCAAAACTCATCCACCAAGCCTTGCAGCTCCCCTTCGTCTTCACTTAACAACACGGTATCGTCTGCAAACAACAGTACATGGAGTTTCCAAACACTGTTCTCTCTCATTAGCGCCACTCCGACATTCACTGCCCTACCTTGAATCTCTTTTATAACCCCATCCATATACAGACTGAACAACCATGGAGACGCTCATCTGCCTGTGGACCAGACAACATAAGCAACATTCACCTTAAACACCTTGGACCACAAGGCATACAAGCACTCATTAACATATCAAACTAGAGCTACTCACACAACATAATACCCAACATCTGGAAGCATGACATTATCATCAATGTCCCTCAACCCAACAAAGACCCCACGTTACCCTCCTCACACTGCCCCATCACACTCCTCTGCACCCACTCTAAAGTCACTGAACGACTGGTACTACAACTAGTCACACCTCACATTCCCCTTTCCCAGTCACAACATGGCTTTAGGCCACTACACTCCACAATCACCCTTCTGACAGACCTTACACAGAGGGTTTTCGATGGCATGAATTCAGCTAGACCACCACACAGAACACTCCTAATCACACTAGACATTAGCAAAGCTTTTGATGCCATCCCCCGCCACAACCTCACAAACAAAATACTCAACACAAACATGCACAATGACACAAAAAGATGGCTGGCAAACCACTTAGCAGGCAGATGTGCACACGTAACATTTACCGGCCAGTATTCTAATATCAGAAACTTCACAAACGGCGTCCCCCAAGGATCTGTATTGTCCCCTACACTCTTTAACCTATACATGCACGACATACCCACACCCCACACACCACAGATGCACATAGCTTCCAATGCAGATGATGTAACATTTACATGTACGCACCAAACCGCAAACAGCTGCACAACATCATTCAACCTTACCTCAACACACTGCACGAATGGTTCACCACAAACAGGCTCAAAATAGCCCCAGCCAAATCTACAGTGACCCTTCTCACAAACTAGACAGCAGAACACAGTCACATCCCACACCTCACCATAAACAACACTCCTCTACCACACACACACACACACACACACACACACACACACACACACACACACACACACACACACACACACACACACACACACACACACACACACACACACACACACTCAAAATCCTTGGTGTAACATACAATACATCAATGTCATTTAAACAACACATCACAAACATTAAAAATAAAATAACACCAAGACTCAATGCTTTGAGGTCACTTGCCCATACAACATTCGGACACAACAAAGAAACCACCACCATAGTATACAAACAATACATACTTTCAGCGATGAATTATGCAAGCCCTGCCTGGGCTTTAACCTCACCAAAACACACTGCAACACTCTATAGACCATACAGAACAAGGCCCTAAAAATAATCACAGGCTGCACAGCTACTACACCCACAGACCACCTACGTCAAGAAACCAAAGTCCTCAAAGTCAAGGATCACCTAGACATGAGAGGCACCCAGTTTCTTGCTGCAGCCTCCACAGACCCACAACATCCACTTTATTACATGGCAGCACATTCACCCACACTAAGGAACATCAAACAACACCAAGCACACGATACCATACACAAATACTGTCATCTCTCCCCCCTCACCCACCTCAGACCAGCTTCCAGAAGCATGTCCACACTCAGATCACTCACCACTCCATTCAGTCACTTAAAGACAACACACAGCTGCATGCACGACCTTCTGACATCCACCCTTCTGAATCCTATCCTGTTCAGGCTGAGATGTGGGCACCATCCAGCCCTCTTAAGCTACCAGAAGAGGCTGGATGACTCCGTCGCTGATGCCTGTCCAGGATGCAGCACAACACCCCATACTATTAGGCACATTATGGAAGACTGCACTGCACACAATCACCTACGCCAACAACACAACATACATTCTTTGAGAGCTCTGTGGGAAAGCCCGGTCTCGTTCATGGCCTTCCTAAGGGACTCGGGGCTATTCGGCCAGACTGCCTAGGAAACAACAACAACAACTACTACTACTACCATGGAGACATGACACATCCCTGTTTCAACCCAACCTTCAGATAGAAAAACTCACTCAGTTCACTATCCACACGCACTGCAACCTTAGCACCCTCATACATACTCTTCACTGCATTCAACGACTTCCCATCTACTCCATATATTCTTAAAACTTTCCACAATCCTTGTCTATCCACTCTGTCATATGCTTTCTCCAAATCCATGAAGGCTGCATAGAACTTCTTTCCCTTCTCTAGTCACTTTTCCACTAAAGATCTAAGAATGAATATCTGATCTACACAACCTCTTCCTTTCCTAAAGCCTCCCTGTTCTTCTCCAACTAATTCCTCTGTTATTTCCTAACTCTGTCAATTACAATCCTACCGCATACTTTTCCTATTACACTAAGAAGACCTATGTCCGTGCGATTACCACACACTTCTTTTTTCCCCTTTCCCTTTGTACAAAGGAATAATTATACCTGACTTGTAATCATCCGGGAATTTACCTTCCTTCCATGCCAATCTGCACATCTTCCACATCTATTCTACTATTATCTCTCCCCCATGCTTCAGCATTTCACCACACACTCCATCAATTCCTGGGGCTTTCCCCATTTTAACTTTCATCAATGCTTCCACAACTTGATTATAATTCGAAGACCATTAACGGACTTCAGTAGCTACAGCAACATACCTTTAAATATGAATATATAGCACAACCATGCATCATATGCGCACCTATTCCCTTCGCACGCATCGAAAAATATTGATGGGCATTTATCACAGTTTGGATAATAATTATTAACAAAAAAATCTTCCGCTGTCTTATGCTGAGAATGAAATGTTACTTTACATGAATTAAATGAATGTGTATTCATGTAAGGAACTAGTTTGGGGTTTAAATTATATTATTATTTGTATTATGATTGTTATTCATGGTCTTCTTCAGAAGGATAATAAGCAAGAGGTTTCATGAGTAAATTAATGCAGTTTTCTCATGTGTCCAAAGATCTGATATATATGACCACTGAATTAAAATGGACATTAGCTAACCGAGTTTCAGCATATTTTGTAGGCTACTGAATTTTGCAATTTTTCATTACAGCCCATCCAACGCTGGATATACATTTAACTCCATAATAATATCATGGTCCAGTTCTCCAAGATGTGTGAAATGTGGCATGAAAATTTAACTTTAAAAAAAGAATAACATGAATTTTGAATACACAAAAATTTATAATATATGGCCAAGTTAAAGCAACTTGTACGTTCAAAATTACCATTTTTTTAAATGGTCCATTGAAATAGGGCAACATATTTTGCCTCATCTCTCCAGGTCTAATTCCTCTAAACACATGGTTTTTGGTATGAAAGTACTACTGTAGCCACCCCTTAAGGGATTAAGGCGTCTGGCAATAGATAGATACCTGTAGATAGATAGATAGAAAACTCATACTGTATACCATGCCACATATATTACTGGAAAATAAAGGTGATTGCTGGTGCATGGAATACAGATTAAGGGATTCGTCATTTATTTCTTGATTAGGACTTAGCCAGTCACAAGCATTACCTCACCAACGAGGATCATTAGAACTGCAATATTAAATGGATTTCAACGATTTTTTGAATTAGAGCTTCAAGCTCATCTCCCTCAGATCCTCATAACAACGACCCATGCATATGCTACCTGGCAAAATAAGCTACTTACATGAAAAAAAAAAAAAAGGATCCTTATTATGTATAGAAAAGAATCTGGTCATTATGCAGGTAAAAGGTGAAAAAGAGCAAAATGTTATTCTTTTTCCCCATGACAAGTGCACCTTCAGCTTTTTAAAAGCAAGACCAGCATCACAGTAAAGCTGCTTTCACTGGTATCATCTCCTTTCTCCATAGGGTACTCCTTGTTGCCGTACCACACTATAGCAGGTGTGTTTATGACCCCACCTATCAAACACACGTGCATCCCCCCGCCCCACGCAATACACCCAACCCTCGTTCTCCTGCCAGATGACCAGAACACACCCGCCAACACATCCTACACCTCATCGTCCAACTTTCCCTATGCAGAGTAAGTCATGCAGTTCAGCAGATTTTACAAGATGTCCCTGGACATCTAAATCAGGCGATTGTTTTGTTAATTCTAGTCTAAATAATGCTACATCATTTTGTGTTCAATTCCCATTTTTAACACTTTCGCGATCTTTGGACACGGATCTCCGGCCAACCTGAAAGTGTCCAGTCAGCTCTTTAGACTCAGATCCATGTCCAAATAAAGAAATATTCACGATAAATCAGGAGTTGCATCTAGCGTCCTGTAATTTGTTCTGATATTAGTCTGATTGAGTTTCATGTTCGGTGATACTATTTTCATTCATGGGAAGATTTGAGAAAGTGACCAAAAAACGTTCGGGGAAAAAAGTGGTATAAACATTTTTATGGGCTCTGTCAACTTATACTTGTCATGACAATTTTACTTTATGCAATATCATTCTCTATTTTCTTTCATCTTATTCTATGTCTCAGCTTTCTAACAGCGTGAAAACAAATCTGCCAATCCAAAAATTTTGGGGTGAAAACATGATCAGAATAGAAAAACCCTTGGACACGTGGATTTGTTATAAACACTCTTATGCACTCTTCCAACTTATACTTGTCATAACTGTTTTACTTTAATTTATATCACTTAAATTTTTCTTTCATCTTATTCTACAATGTATCACCTTTCTAACGGTATAAAAACGAATCCGCTAATCCAAATAGTTTTGGATGAAAAAATTATTGGAAAAGAACAAACTCGAGCTCATGGCAGGGGAGGAGGGAGGGAGAGTGAGTTGCAAAGAGGGAAGCAGGGAGGGAGCCAGACAGCGAAAGTGTTAACCCCTAAAGACCTACGTCTGCCGAACGACAGTTTCATAAAATGTAGCAAAAAGTCCATGTCTATCGATGGTAGCCTACAGAACCTACGAAAAACTGGCGGTAGGTAGCACTGCCTCTTTTATGACGTATATGGAACCAAGTCAACTGGAACTACAATATCTGGTGGGGTATGGCCAGACTGGGCCCCTAGAGGGGGGGTGACCCCCCCCCGCCATCTCTCCGCCTACCTCTGCCCCACTGGGCCTTCTCCTCATCATGGTCTCTCGGCCACCCTTATAACCATATACCCCCTGGATACCATAGCTGGTGTGCGTAGCAAGCATACTTCCTTCCTTCCACTACTCCTCCCAACCCCCAGCACCTCCCTTCCTCCCTCCATCCACCATCCACTCCCTCCACCATCACCCTTTCTCTTTGGTTCCAGGCATGTGGGGTTTTCACTTGCAACGGACCACCATAACTTTATTTTCCTGTCATAATCATAATTTCACCTTGTTTTATGCCTAGTAATATATATAGGGGCCTCTGTGGTACAGTGGTAGAGTGTGCATTTCACACGCCGGTGAGCGCGGGTTCGCCTCCCGCCAGAGTTGTAAAAACTTTGGGAAGCGTTCACCAAGCGCCTTGCTACTTTGGCGGATACAAGGGGTGCTGTGGTTCAACCAGTGTCGCATGCTAGTATGCTTGCACCCAATCGGCTTAAGGCGGGCTGATTACACTTGGTTCACAGACTATACACACATCCAAAGCCACTACAACACTACAATTACACTTACAAGCACTTCTCACCCTACATACAGTCTCTACCAGACAGCCTAAGCCACTTGGTGGAGATACATTGGCTGTATCGTCCCTGCTTCGGTAGGGATAGGCCGGTCCTGCAGTGGACCTCAGCGGCTGAGGATGGGGATGAGGATATATATATAATAAAAAAATAATAATAATAACTTGGTTATACGCCAGGTATCCCCGAAGGGCTAAGGCGTTGCCCATGAGTAGAGGACTTTTGGACTGGAGCGTGTAGCATTTTATGACCGGATTCCCTTCCTGAAGTCTAATATATATATATATATATATATATATATATATATATATATATATATATATATATATATATATATATATATATATATATATATATATATATATATATATATATTTTTTTTTTGGGGGGGAGGCGGTGGCTAAATCGGTAGAGAGGCGGCCTGCAGTCCTAATGGACCCAGGATCGAATCCCGGCTGGGGCAGGGAACAGTTTAAGGATTTGAATTTCCTAAAAGCATACTTTTCTGATCTACCAGATGACCTGCCGACATGTCGTAAAAATACCCCCCCTAATACCAGTACACCAGTCCTGTATGAGACAGCCCTAGCTTGTATTCAATATGGACGGTGGGTGTTAGCGCCGAAGTGGTAACATGTGGAAGGTGTAGGAGGACTACTGGGCCTTGGGATAGGTCACTGCCCCTGAGAAATAGGCCCTGAAGCCTTTGCCTAGAGTCGTACACGTAAATATATATATATATATATATATATATATATATATATATATATATATATATATATATATATAATATATATATAAATATTGTTTATAGTTACGTTTGTATGGTTATTAGCCATTTTCTTGCAGATTGAAGGGTAGGCTTTTTTTTTATGGTTCCTAGTACGGTAATCATTGGACGTACGAGCGTGAGATATACATTTTCAGGTGTGTAAATTGAAGCTCTTGAAATCTGTAAAAAAAAAAAAAAAAATTACAGTCCGAGAAAGTCGAAAAGTCGGACCCTAATTGCAGTTCTGGGGATAGGTGGTCAGAGAAATTTGCGGTCTTGCGGGGTTAAGAGCTACAAAATAAGAGGTTATGTATTCACCATTGTTTGTCTGTGTGTTTGTTTGTTTGTCCACGCGATAACTCCAAAGTTCTCAATGGATTTCAAGGAAATTTTTTGGAAGGGTTAGCCATGGACCAAGAAAGAATTGATTAAATTTTAGGGGGATCCGGATGCAGATCCTCCAATGGCACTGGCGGAGCTACGCGCTCTCTGAATGTTTTCTACTTATTTAACATGTATTTGAAGTGTGAAGCAGAACATTTTGTCTCATACGGTCATCAGAAATGCTAACTCCATGACGGGCGACAAATAGATCCATGTCGTTAGAGTGGTTTACATTAAAAAGGTAGCCCAAGAATCATCTCATGCTCATGTAACAGGTCCCTGGATACCCTGTATAGGTCTCTCTCTCTCTCTCTCTCTCTCTCTGCTGCGATGGTCAATGCTCTCTTAAGCGATCTATTTTCATCACTTTCCCATTATGGCCGGCATGAAGCACTTGTCCAGGTTCACCCTCTCACCCCTGTTTCGTGTAACTCTCTTATGCAAGAGTTAACCGGTTCTCTGAGCCTTCCAGTCAAGAAGTTGATGAAACAAAGGGAAAATCGATACCATTTCAGAGCGAGAGATACATTACCATCAGCTAAATCACAGTCCTTACTGCGAAGGCATCAAAGTTTATATATATATATATATATATATATATATATATATATATATATATATATATATATATATATATATATATATATATATATATATGGTAGAGAGAGAGACTTTTGTGGGATACCTAACTCCGAATAACGTATCGTATGTTGGTCTGTAAGGAGTAAAATGAAGGTATTAAGGGGTTATTGGGTAGGATATACAGTGGGTGAGGCCATCCACTTTTGTTTTATCATATCAGTGTTTTCTTTGACATTAGCGCCGTTGATAAACATGTCTGTCACATTATTATTATTATTTTATTACTATTAATATTATCATTATTGTTATTATTATTATTTAACTGTTTAAAACCATAAATATATTGCATGCGAGAAAATAAAATGACCGTTTCTGGTTATTATCATCAAATGATGATGCTTTTGTTACTTCACTGTGAATGCAGAATGATGGGTAAGTGAAGGTTTACGTGTATATGAATATGATCCTTCAGTTTGTGACACTGTTGCTGGAAAGGGACGCTTCACGTGGTGGCACTGACATAACCGGACCAGATATACAGTGTAAACATCCCGCAACTCCTCCATATCCCCTGAAAGATGAACGATGGATGGCAGAAAAAAAAAAAAAAAGGCAACTTCGGCTTGAAATCCACCGGGTTCACATTCATGTGAATTTGTCGCCACAACTATCACGACAGCTTCACCCACTGCCGTAAGAAAAGCTTAATTCCTGCTAACTACTTCAATCATGTGATGTATTCTTTATTATCGCCCGCCTTTAGATGTCTGAGCGATAATGTTTTTGTCCACCTGTGTGTGTGTGTGTGTGTGTGTGTGTGTGTGTGTGTGTGTGTGTGTGTGTGTTCTCATTATCTCTCATGAACGGCTTGCGCTATTAACATGAATCCTTCAGGGTATGAAGATATGCCAAAATCTTGGCCAAGTTCGAAAATGAGCACTCGGGATCAAGGTGAAAGTAACCAAAATGGCTGCCAAATGTCAACTAGTGTTTATCGCCCGCCTTTAGCATCATTATATCTCATGAATGGCTTGAGCTAACAACATGAAACCTTCGTGGTATGAAGATATGCCCTAAACTCTGGCCGAGTTCGAAAATGGACACTCGGGGTCAAGGTCACCATAATGGCTGCCAGAGGTCACTAAGTTTTAATTGCCCGCATTTAGCACCATAATATCTCATGAACGGCTTGAGCTATCAATATGAAACCTTCAAGGTATCAAGATATGGCCAAAATCTTGGACTTAGCCAACAGCATATTCTGGCGGGCGATTAGCATTCGGCTCCCGATTGCTTTTCTTTAATTTCCTATTTTACTCATTGTTTTTTATTTACGTCTAGAGCTTTCGTCAACCCTTTCCAAACGAACAGCCATTCTTAAACTGAATAATCTGGAGGTAACAAGAATAAAAAAAAAAAAAGAGAGAGAGAAGACATTGGACACAAGGAGCCATGTCACTTTCTGTTCAATATTTCTGTACCTTTAGCCCCATCCACTCACATGCTGATCACTCCACCCTTCCCTTTTCTACCTGCTTCTCACACGGATAACTCAGATCAGTAACCACAAAACGAGGCGGTTTTTGACTCGTATTATTTCTGACAGAGGTAACAGGACCCTTGTTATCTTTAATGTTTTAATCCCTAATTCCTCCACCATTAAACTTGTCAAAATCTTCCACAAAAATATCATTTAATATTCAACAGTACACAACGTCACGATCTTTTTTTCAGGACTTATTAAGGAAAAATTACATTACTTTCGGCATATGCTTTTCAGAGCTTGAATTTGCTATACTGGCTCAGTACTTACTTTACTAGTACCTCTGTTCAATCGTCGATTTTGTACAGGGACTTTATATGTTCGGATATGTATGTGGGTGAATCACATGCAGCTTTTCGAAACATGTTTGAACCCAAGAGATTTGCCTTGTCTACCCTTTTCCTCTTACAAACATCCTTCAGTCTCTCCTCTCACTGCAGTGTTGAATCTCTCCGTTACTACAGTTGCTTGTCATTGCTGTTTTGAACCATTCGCTCTCACCCGTGAATGGTTACCCTAAGCACGCAATATGTGTTAGAAACAAATTCATATTGAGTCCAGCTCTCTCATGCAAGAGTCAATCAGACCGTCAGCTCTGGTACTGTCTTACCCAGTTTTCGTTTCCCTCATCTTATGACCTCTGTTCTTTTAACAACATTATGTCAGTGAGTCTCGAAAGGGGAGGAGCTAGATGTTGGCTGTCTTTGGCTTAGTTTTCACGGAAAGAGCGCCTTTTTATTCATGATTATGACCTTTAGTTCTTCCTTTTTTTCGTAATAAAATGAGAACAAAAGAGCTGATCATGATGTGAATGTTCAGATTACAGTATGCAGTTCTCCTCATGTATTAGACGTTTTTGCCTGTTAATCCTACAGTACATAAAATACACGTTAGACGAAGGGTTCGTGTCTTATATATATATATATATATATATATATATATATATATATATATATATATATATATATATATATATATATATATATATATTGTTACGGAACAGAGAGAGATATTGAACACTCTAAGTGAGAACACCAAAAATCACCACTGTCCCGCAAAGTTCCAGGTTCAAAACAAAAGAGTTTGGTAAAATTACAAGTTAAAGTTTAATGCTCAAACTAACAACTAAACATTCAGGACTCATAAGGATAATGTAATGGCAAAAAACAGGTTAAATATATGGTTAACTGCAATAGCCTCTATTAACACGAAATTAGCAAGAGTAAATTTATCTAAGTTAGCCCTGATAAAATGAGAAAACCGGATAATGCTCAGTTAATGCAATATATATTATTACAGATACAAAATATTATTACTACTGGCTGACAGCAAAACCTTACATTCATCACAAAAACCTCACCAGGCCTACGAATTAACACCTCATGCTATACAGTACAAGAAAAAATGTAATAACACTTATACTCAAATTACACAGCAGCTAGATGGTTGGAGACTTCCTGAGCACTCACAAAAATAATAACACCTGTACAGGGGAGGACAGAGATGTGAACAAAATGAGGAGTAGATCTAAGTGGCAATTAATGCAGAGACTGAGCTCATTATATAGGGGCCGGCAGAGCTTGATACAACTTGTAAGAAGGACGCGCAAATGAAGCCATAGGGGACAAAGAGTTGACATTCCTGCTCTGAACAACAGAAAGAACGACTTACTCTACTATAAGGGAGGAGGGGGGGAGTGAGGTAGAACACGCACTATGGAAGCCACGAGGCGAATCGTGATCAAACATGCAGCACACTGTACGTTAGAATTATACAAAGGATGATGAAATCATAGGCTATGTAACACCTCCCCACAAAGAAAAAGAAATTTACAAAGGAAATTTCTTATTACTCTAAAACAATCTGTCTAAAGTCTAGATAAGCAATCTGCAATAACATTTTCTTTCCCCTTGACATGCTGTATGTCTAATGAATACTCCTGAAGAAGTAGACTCCATCTTGTCAATCTCTGATTTTTGTCTTTAAATTTACTAAGGAATTTCAGTGGGTTATGATCGGTATAAATGACTATGGGGTCAAAACCAGAACACAAATAAAATGAAAAATGCTGTAAACCCAAAATCAAGGCCAAAAGCTCTTTCTCAATAGTTGAGTAGTTCTTTTGAGGTGGAGTGAACTTCTTACCGTAATAAGATACAGGGTGTTCAATACCCTGATCATCCTCTTGCAGCAAAACAGCCCCAGCTCCTGTATCAATTGCGTCAACAGCTATCTTAAAAGGCTTAGCAAATTTTGGAGTAGCGAGCACTGGCTGACTTAATAGGATAGCTTTAAGTTTGCTGAAAGAGGATTCACAGTCATCGGTCCAGACAAATTTAACTCCCTTTTTCAGTAGGTCTGTAAGTGGTGATACAAGAATTGAAAAGTTAAGAACAAATCTCCTGTAATAACCTACCATTCCCAAAAATCTTTGTAGCTCTTTCCTAGTTTTAAGTCTGGGAAGATCACTTATAACCTGAACCTTAGCTCCTGGTGGTGCAACATGTCCATCACCAATTACGTACCCAAGGTACTGAACTTTAGCTTGACCAAACTCACACTTTGATAAATTAGCTACAAGATTAGCCTGAACCAAACGCTCAAGAAATTTACTGACATGGCATAGGTGATCTTTCCAGTTGTCACTGAAGATTAATACATCATCAATATAAACAACACACCCTGCCAAACCCTCTGTTACAACATTCATGAGCTTCTGAAATGTGGCTGGTGCATTCTTCATACCATATGGCATTACAGAACATGCTAAAGTCTTTCCTAGTGTTACAAAACATAAGATCTCCCTAGCACGTTCAGTCATAGGTACTTGCCAGTATCCCTTTAACAAATCAAACTTACTGATGTACCTATCCTTTCCGATCTTGTCTATGCAATTTTCCACGCGAGGGAGAGGGTAAGTGTCTGCTTTGGTTATCTGATTAACACGCCTGCAGTCGATGCAAAGCCGCTGTGACCCACCTGGCTTAGGGACTAGAGTGACAGGAGAACTCCACTCGCTCTGACAGGGCTCAATCATCTTGTGGTCCAACAGGTAGCCAAGCTCCTTCTGGATGAGAGGAACTTTCACTGGGTTCACATGGTAAGGAGGCAGTTTAATTGGCTTTGCGTCTCCAACATCGACATCATGCATCAACTCAGTGGTTCCTCCTGGAGTGTCACCGAACACTTGCGGGTACTCCTGCAGTAATGCCGAAAACTCCTGCCTTTCCTCGGGAGCTAGATGAGAAAGCTTAGTCTGGAGATCATTCATGATATCAGTATTCTTCTCGAAACTATCACTCAGGCTCATATTGCATGGGAGAACTTCACTTGCAGACTCGGGTGGAACAACTACAGTGCAGACTGGGTTATTTTCGTCCCGCCTGTGATATAACTTGACAAAGTTGCTTGTTCTTTCTACGATCTGGTGTGGCGATGACATAGTTGACATCACTGAGTTTCTTCTCCACGAAATAAGGACCACTAAACTTGGCTTGAAGAGGTTGCCCATGCACCGGTAGCAGAATCAAAACCTGATCTCCTGGCTGAAAGTGGCGTAACCTGGACTTCTTATCATACCAAGTCTTCAGCTTTTCCTGAGCAGCTCCTAAATTCTCTCTCGCCAGCTGTAAAGCAGTGGACAGCCATTCTTTGAACTTCATCACATACTCCAGCAGGTTGACGTCATTTTCCTCCGACAGCCAGCATTCCTTGAGTAGGTTAAGGGGTCCTCTTACTTCATGGTCAAACAGTAGTTCAAAGGGTGAGAAGCCCAGTGATTCATTTGGAGATTCTCTTGCGGCAAATACAACGAATGGAAGACCTTTATCCCAGTCTTTCTGATGTTCCAAACAGTATTTCTTGAGCATCGATTTGAGTGTTTGATGATATCTCTCCAACGCTCCTTGGGTCTGGGGGTGGTAAGCTGAAGACATGATCTGGGTGATGCCCAACTCTTTCAGAGACTGCTTGAAAACATTTGACATCAAATTACTTACCCGGTCTGACTGTACCTCCTTGGGCAGACCAAACTTTGTGAAGAACCCTAGCATTTCCTTAACCACGTTCTTTGCTGAGATATTTCTAAGTGGAATGGCTTCAGGATAACGAGTAGCCATATCAATCAGGGTCAACACATAATAAAAACCTGAAGAAGTCTTAGGAAGAGGGCCCACAATATCCACCAACACACGGGTGAATGGCGCCTCAAAAGGAGGAATGGGAACTAGAGGTGCAACCTTTTCTGTCTGATTACACTTCCCCACAACTTGACAGGTGTGACAAGACTTACAATACCAGGAAACATCTCTGAAGATATCTGGCCAGTCGAAGTGTTTCAAAATGTGTGCCACAGTCTTCCTCACTCCAAGGTGTCCTGCCAAACTAGAATCATGAGCCACTCTAATGATATCCTGCCTACAAACACGAGGGATGACAACTTGATGTACAACCTCCCATTCACAGTCGGCTGATGCTGCTGGGGTCTCCACTTCCTCATAAGTACTCCTGACTTTATATAATAACAAGTAGAAGCACCAGCTGACTCTTCCTCACTGAAAGCAGAGTTAGCTAGACCTTTCAACTCAGGGTCAGCAACCTGCAACTGAACCAACTCTTGACGAGACAAATTATCAACACTACGGGGTACTGCCTCATCTGGTGAGTGGTCCAAATTAGCAAGAAAAGTGTCAGCTAGGATAACATCATCATCATCATTATCCTCTAAGTCACCAGTAACTTTAGACTTAGGCCTAGGGACAGCACATGCAGAGAACACATCAGGGACATCACAATCCTGGGTCGCAGCCACTGGCTTACTAGACAACTGTGGAGCTGGACACACTTGACTTCCACCGATATCATTTCCAAGTAAGAAAGTTACACCTGACATTGGGAGTGTCTCAACCAACCCAACCATAACGGAACCATTAACAAAACCAGACTCTAAATTCACTCTGCACAGAGGGACAGAGAAGTAATAATTCCCTACACCTTGTAAGATTACAGTTTCATCAGAGGAATTAACATTAGAGCCTGGAACACTGGTCAGCATAAGGGATTGGCAAGCACCTGTATCACGATATATTTTAACTGATTTCCTGTCATTATTGTCCAGAGGACTGACAAAACCATGAGACAGGAAATTAGCACATGAACTCTTGAGAGTGTCATCTACGTTACTGCTCAAAAGAGGAGCTTCATCATGAGAATTTAATTTACCCCTCAAAGCAGGTTCAGTTAACTCAGTTAAAGAATTCTGGGAACTCTCAAGGGTGGACACTTGACCAATTGACTGAATATTTAAAGACTCGTTTTTGTTCACATCACGCTGTCTCCTGAAACATTTCTCCGTAGTATGACCAAGCTTACTACAATAAGTACATTTACTTTTCTGAAATCTAGAGGTGAAGCTGGTATTTGCTTCCTGAGAAACATCATCTTTATTCTCTTTCCTGTTACCTGTACTCTGAGTAGAGGCAACGTACTTACTCTCAGCTTTCCTTTTTTCTTTAGAATATCTCTTGTGAGTGAGAACATATTCATCAGCTAAAACTGCAGCATCAGACAAATTATCTATTCTTTTCTCATCAAGATATAGGCTTACATCATTATTAATACACCTTTTGAAGTCCTCCAGCAAAATCATCTGCTTAAATTTACCAAAATCAGAATCCACATTCTTAGAATTTAACCACTGCTCTAAAAGATCTTCTTTGATTTTTGCATACTCAACATGGGATTGCTTATCTTGCTTATAAGTTGTCCTAAATTTTACTCTGTACGCTTCAGGAACAAGCTCATAGGCCTTAAGAATCAAGCTCTGAACTACATCATAATTATCAGATTGATCCTGAGGCAAAGATGCATAAGTTACTTGAGCTTTACCGGTGAGAACAGTTTGAAGGAGTGCTGGCCAATACTTTTTGGGCCAATTAAAACCTGTAGCTACCCTCCCAAACAACTGAAAATACTTTGTTAAATCAGATTCATTAAAAGGAGGGACAAGTTTAACATTTTTAGCCACATCAAAATCATCAGAGCTAGATGATCCACTTCCACATTGTTTCATGCGATACTCACGGTCTGCCTGAATCCTAGCAAGTTCAACTTGTGCGTGAAACTCAGCCTCCTTAGCACGAGCCTCCTGCAGGGCTAGCTGAAACTTAGCTATTTCAATCTGCGTTTGCCCATCTGGAGGAGTTAGATTAAACAAGCTTTCATTAATTATGTCAACAATTTGATCTTTAGAATAATGAGAGCGAACAGCAATTCCCAATTGTTGAGCAACAAGCTTAAGTCCATTCTTTGTTCTGTTTTCTACATCCAACAGTGTTTGCACACTTGACAAAAAATCTTTGGCTTTATCAAGCTTAGTAATAGTAGACATCATGAATAAATCACAGTCACAAAATATCAACCAATATCCTTATGATAATATCCTGAATATCCTGATAAGAGGTTGCCAAATTTATGTTACGGAACAGAGAGAGATAATGAACACTCTAAGTGAGAACACCAAAAATCACCACTGTCCCGCAAAGTTCCAGGTTCAAAACAAAAGAGTTAGGTAAAATTACAAGTTTAATTTTAATACTCAAACTAACAACTAAACATTCAGGACTCATAAGGATAATATAATGGCAAAAAACAGGTTAAATATATGGTTGACTGCAATAGCCTCTATTAACACGAAATTAGCAAGAGTAAATTTATCTACGTCAGCCCTGATAAAATGAGAAAACCGGATAATGCTCAGTTGATGCAATATATATTATTACAGATACAAAATATTATTACTACTGGCTGACAGCAAAACCTTACATTAATCACAAAAACCTCACCAGGCCTACGAATTAACACCTCATGCTATACAGTACAAGAAAAAATGTAATAGCACTTATACTCAAATTACACAGCAGCTAGATGGTTGGAGACTTCCTGAGGACTCACAATAATAACAAATGTACAGGGGAGGACAGGGATGTGAGCAAAATGAGGAGTAGATCTAAGTGGCAATTAATGCAGAGACTGAGCTCATTATATAGGGGCCGGCAGAACTTGATACAACTTGTAAGAAGGACGCGCAAATGAAGCCATAGGGGACAAAGAGTTGACATTCCTGCTCTGAACAACAGAAAGAACGACTTACTCTACTATAAGGGAGGAGGGGGGGAGTGAGGTAGAACACGCACTATGGAAGCCACGAGGCGAATCGTGATCAAACATGAAGCACACTGTACGTTAGAATTATACAAAGGATGATGAAATCATAGGCTATGTAACACCTCCCCACAAAGAAAAAGAAATTTACAAAGGAAATTTCTTATTACTCTAAAATAATCTGTCTAAAGTCTAGATAAGCAATCTGCAATAACATTTTCTTTCCCCTTGACATGCTGTATGTCTAATGAATACTCCTGAAGAAGTAGACTCCATCTTGTCAATCTCTGATTTTTATCTTTAAATTTACTAAGGAATTTCAGTGGGTTATGATCGGTATAAATGACTATGGGGTCAAAACCAGAACACAAATAAAATGAAAAATGATGTAAACCCAAAATCAAGGCCAAAAGCTCTTTCTCAATAGTTGAGTAGTTCTTCTGAGGTGGAGTGAACTTCTTACTGTAATAAGATACAGGGTGTTCAATACCCTGATCATCCTCTTGCAGCAAAACAGCCCCAGTTCCTGTATCACTTGCGTCAACAGCCATCTTAAAATGCTTAGCAAAATTTGGAGTAGCGAGCACTGGCTGACTTAATAGGATAGCTTTAAGTTTGCTGAAAGAGGATTCACAGTCATCGGTCCAGACAAATTTAACTCCCTTTTTCAGTAGGTCTGTAAGTGGTGATACAAGAATTGAAAAGTTAAGAACAAATCTCCTGTCATAACCTACCATTCCCAAAAATCTTTGTAGCTCTTTCCTAGTTTTAGGTCTGGGAAGATCACTTATAACCTGAACCTTAGCTCCTGGTGGTGCAACATGTCCATCACCAATTACGTACCCAAGGTACTGAACTTTAGCTTGACCAAACTCACACTTTGATAAATTAGCTACAAAATTAGCCTGAACCAAACGCTCAAGAAATTTACTGACATGGCATAGGTGATCTTTCCAGTTGTCACTGAAGATTAATACATCATCAATATAAACAACACACCCTGCCAAACCCTCTGTTACAACATTCATGAGCTTCTGAAATGTGGCTGGTGCATTCTTCATACCATATGGCATTACAGAACATGCTAAAGTCTTTCCTAGTGTTACAAAACATGAGATCTCCCTAGCACGTTCAGTCATAGGTACTTGCCAGTATCCCTTTAACAAATCAAACTTACTTATGTACCTAGCCTTTCCAATCTTGTCTATGCAATCTTCCACGCGAGGGAGAGGGTAAGTGTCTGTTTTGGTTATCTGATTAACACGTCTGCAGTCGATGCAAAGCCGCTGTGACCCACCTGGCTTAGGGACTAGAGTGACAGGAGAACTCCACTCGCTCTGACAGGGCTCAATCATCTTGTGGTCCAACAGGTAGCCAAGCTCCTTCTGGATGAGAGGAACTTTCACTGGGTTCACACGGTAAGGAGGCAGTTTAATTGGCTTTGCGTCTCCAACATCGACATCATGCATCAACTCAGTGGTTCCTCCTGGAGTGTCACCGAACACTTGCGGGTACTCCTGCAGTAATGCCGAAAACTCCTGCCTTTCCTCGGGAGCTAGATGAGAAAGCTTAGTCTGGAGATCATTCATGATATCAGGATTCTTCCGCAAACTATCACTCAGGCTCATGTTGCATGGGAGAACTTCAATTGCAGACTTGGGTGGAACAGCTACAGTGCAGACTGGGTTATTTTCGTCCTGCCTATGATATAACTTGACAAAGTTGCTTGTTCTTTCTACGATCTGGTGTGGCGATGACATAGTTGACATCACTGAGTTTCTTCTCCACGAAATAAGGACCACTAAACTTGGCTTGAAGAGGTTGCCCATGCACCGGTAGCAGAATCAAAACCTGATCTCCTGGCTGAAAGTGGCGTAACCTGGACTTCTTATCATACCAAGTCTTCAGCTTCTCCTGAGCAGCTCCTAAATTCTCTCTCGCTAGCTGTAAAGCAGTGGACAGCCGTTCTTTGAACTTCATCACATACTCCAGCAGGTTGACGTCATTTTCCTCCGACAGCCAGCATTCCTTGAGTAGGTTAAGGGGTCCTCTTATTTCATGGTCAAACAGTAGTTCAAAGGGTGAGAAGCCCAGTGATTCATTTGGAGATTCTCTTGCGGCAAATACAACGAATGGAAGACCTTTATCCCAGTCTTTCTGATGTTCCAAACAGTATTTCTTGAGCATCGATTTGAGTGTTTGATGATATCTCTCCAACGCTCCTTGGGTCTGGGGATGGTAAGCTGAAGACATGATCTGGGTGATGCCCAACTCTTTCAGAGACTGCTTGAAAACATTTGACATCAAATTACTTACCCGGTCTGACTGTACCTCCTTGGGCAGACCAAACTTTCTGAAGAACCCTAGCATTTCCTTAACCACGTTCTTTGCTGAGATATTTCTAAGTGGAATGGCTTCAGGATAACGAGTAGCCATATCAATCAGGGTCAACACATAAGAAAATCCTCAAGAAGTCTTAGGAAGAGGGCCCACAATATCCACCAACACACGGGTGAATGGCGCCTCAAAAGGAGGAATGGGAACTAGAGGTGCAACCTTTTCTGTCTGATTACACTTCCCCACAACTTGACAGGTGTGACAAGACTTACAATACCAGGAAACATCTCTGAAGATACCTGGCCAGTCGAAGTGTTTCAAAATGTGTGCCACAGTCTTCCTCACTCCAAGGTGTCCTGCCAAACTAGAATCATGAGCCACTCTAATGATATCCTGCCTACAAACACGAGGGATGACAACTTGATGTACAACCTCCCATTCACAGTCGGCTGATGCTGCTGGGGGTCTCCACTTCCTCATGAGTACTCCTGACTTTATATAATAACAAGTAGAAGCACCAGCTGACTCTTCCTCACTGAAAGCAGAGTTAGCTAGACCTTTCAACTCAGGGTCAGCAACCTGCAACTGAACCAACTCTTGACGAGACAAATTATCAACACTACGGGGTACTGCCTCATCTGGTGAGTGGTCCAAATTAGCAAGAAAAGTGTCAGCTAGGATAACATCATCATCATCATTATCCTCTAAGTCACCAGTAACTTTAGACTTAGGCCTAGGGACAGCACATGCAGAGAACACATCAGGGACATCACAATCCTGGGTCGCAGCCACTGGCTCACTAGACAACTGAGGAGCTGGACACACTTGACTTCTACCAATATCATTTCCAAGTAAGAAAGTTACACCTGATATTGGAAGTGTCTCAACCAACCCAACCATAACGGAACCATTAACAAAACCAGACTCTAAATTCACTCTGCACAGAGAAGTAATTATTTTTTACACCTTGTAAGATTACAGTTTCATCAGAGGAATTAACATTAGAGTCTGGAACACTGGTCAGCATAAGGGATTGGCAAGCACCTGTATCACGATATATTTTAACTGATTTCCTGTCATGATTGTCCAGAGGACTGACAAAACCATCAGACAGGAAATTAGCACATAAACTCTTGAGAGTGTCACCTACGTTACTGCTCAAAAGAGGAGCTTCATCATGAGAATTTAATTTACCCCTCAAAGCAGGTTCAGTTAACTCAGTTAAAGAATTCTGGGAACTCTCAAGCGTGGACACTTGACCAATTGACTGAAAATTTAAAGACTCGTTTTTGTTCACATCATGCTGTCTCCTGAAACATTTCTCCGTAGTATGACCAAGCTTACTACAATAAGTACATTTACTTTTCTGAAATCTAGAGGTGAAGCTGGTATTTGCTTCCTGAGAAACATCATCTTTATTCTCTTTCCTGTTACCTGTACTCTGAGTAGAGGCAACGTACTTACTCTCAGCTTTCCTTTTTTCTTTAGAATATCTCTTGTGAGTGAGAACATATTCATCAGCTAAAACTGCAGCATCAGACAAATTATCTATTCTTTTCTCATCAAGATATAGGCTTACATCATTATTAATACACCTTTTGAAGTCCTCCAGCAAAATCATCTGCTTAAATTTACCAAAATCAGAATCCACATTCTTAGAATTTAACCACTGCTCTAAAAGATCTTCTTTGATTTTTGCATACTCAACATGGGATTACTTATCTTGCTTATAAGTTGTCCTAAATTTTACTCTGTACGCTTCAGGAACAATCTCATAGGCCTTAAGAATCAAGCTCTGAACTACATCATAATTATCAGATTGATCCTGAGGCAAAGATGCATAAGTTACTTGAGCTTTACCGGTGAGAACAGTTTGAAGGAGTACTGGCCAATACTTTTTGGGCCAATTAAAACCTGTAGCTACCCTCCCAAACAACTGAAAATACTTTGTTAAATCAGATTCATTAAAAGGAGGGACAAGTTTAACATTTTTAGCCACATCAAAATCATCAGAGCAAGATGATCCAGTTCCACATTGTTTCATGCGATACTCATGGTCTGCCTGAATCCTAGCAAGTTCAACTTGTGCGTGAAACTCAGCCTCCTTAGCACGAGCCTCCTGCAGGGCTAGCTGAAACTTAGCTATTTCAATCTGCGTTTGCTCATCTGGAGGAGTTAGATTAAACAAGCTTTCATTAATTATGTCAACAATTTGATCTTTAGCATGATGAGAGCGAACAGCAATTCCCAGTTGTTGAGCAACAAGCTTAAGTTCATTCTTTGTTCTGTTTTCTACATCCAACAGTGTTTGCACATTTGACAAAAAATCTTTGGCTTCATCAAGCGTAGTAATAGTAGACATCATGAATAAATCACAGTCACAAAATATCAGCCAATATCCCTATGATAATATCCTGAATATCCTGATAAGAGGTTGCCAAATTTATGTTACGGAACAGAGAGAGATAATGAACACTCTAAGTTAGAACACCAAAAATCACCACTGTCCCGCAAAGTTCCAGGTTCAAAACAAAAGAGTTAGGTAAAATTACAAGTTAAATTTTAATGCTCAAACTAACAACAAAACATTCAGGACTCATAAGGACAATGTAATGGCAAAAACAGGTTAAATATATGGTTAACTGCAATAGCCTCTATTAACACGAAATTATCAAGGGTAAATTTATCTAAGTCAGCCCTGATAAAATGAGAAAACCGGATAATGCTCAGTTGATGCAATATATATTATTACAGATACAAAATATTATTACTACTGGCTGACAGCAAAACCTTACATTAATCACAAAAACCTCACCAGGCCTACGAATTAACACCTCATGCTATACAGTACAAGAAAAAATGTAATGACAATTATACTCAAATTACACAGCAGCTAGATGGTTGGAGACTTCCTGAGCACTCACAAAAATAATAACACCTGTACAGGGGAGGACAGAGATGTGAACAAAATGAGGAGTAGATCTAAGTGGCAATTAATGCAGAGACTGAGCTCATTATGTAGGGGCCGGCAGAGCTTGATACAACTTGCAAGAAGGACGCGCAAATGAAGCCATAGGGGACAAAGAGTTGACATTCCTGCTCTGAACAACAGAAAGAACGACTTACTCTACTATAAGGGAGGAGGGGGGGAGTGAGGTAGAACACGCACTATGGAAGCCACGAGGCGAATCGTGATCAAACATGCAGCACACTGTACGTTAGAATTATACAAAGGATAATGAAATCATAGGCTATGTAACAATATATATATATATATATATATATATATATATATATATATATATATATATATATATAATTAACGGGATACCTTCCTGTGGTAGCATTGATGTAACTAGACAGTTCTGCATTCCAGCTACGCAAACGTCTCCCAACTCTCCCTGTCCCGCGAATGAAGATAAAGAGCAGAAGAGCAGCTTCAGCCTGCAGTCCACCGGGTTCACATCCAGATGAGACTCCGGAAAAACAACAACAACAAAAACAACAGACGAGGATCTTGAATTTTTTAAGATCTTGCAAGTTATATTCGTTTCAGAGCATCCTAATATTAACTGGGAATTATTATTATACTGCACCTGATGATAACATTGTCATAGAAGTAACATCTATGTCAGGTCTTCACTGTTTAATTAGATTTTAGATTCTCCTTCGGAAAACTATGTTTGAAAACAGATGAGACAAAAATTATACATAGCAGCAGCAGTAAATGCTTCCTGAATCATTTGCTGTGGCTAAATATGTGTCCTACAAATAAGTCCTACGGGCATCCCGGGAATGTGTAGCCACCCCTTAACTACTCTCTTCCCCACCCCCTCAGTGACTCATGCAGCTACCTGGCAGAGGACGCCGAGACGGGCAATCCTGTCAAACAGCCATGCACCCAGTGGGAATTTGACAACGCCACCTTTACTTCTACAGTCACTTCAGAGGTCAGCAAAAAAGCAGACTTTTCACTGCCTTACATAATCCTTTTGGTAGTGACTAATTTTTAGTTTTTCAGTCAGAATCCGCCATCTACTTTTTAATTATTATTTCCGAGATAGATTTAGCTTATGAGAAATTTCTTCTGCTGTAACGGTTAATGAAGTTGATATATAATCCCCCCAGTTTTAAGCGTCTCTCAATGAGGTGAAAAATTCCGTCTGGAGGTTGCAATAATTCCTTCTTGATGAATAAATTTGTGTCCCATTAGCACTTTAAGAATGTATAATTATTCCCATCAAATTAACAATTATTATTACAACTGCCACTAGTTCTTCACTAGTGTACGATTAACTATGAATTCCAGCATACTTGACCTCTTCCTTACAACTAATCTTTCGCGTATGCTGTTAATCTTTCCACACCGTTGGGCTCCTCCGATCACAACCTTATCACATTAACCTGCCTTCGCTCCAGTAAGACATGTGGACCCTCCCAAGATGCGTCGGTTGTGGCACTTTGGAGCTGCTGATTGGGAGGCCCTAAGACAGTACTTCATTGATTTTCCCTAGAATGATTATTGTTTCCATGGCCGACAGCCATCTGAGGATGTCTTGCGCATTACAGAGGCAATTCTGTTGGGCATGGAAGCATCTTTCCTTTCTCATAGCCTACGTCTAATGAAAAAAAAAAAAAAATCTTTCAATCAGGCTCGTTCTAATGCTATCCACAACAAGAAGGAGGCCTACAAAAGGTAACGGAGCCAACACACCCCTGAATCTCGCCTCTCTTATGTTTCTGCCCAGAAATTTGCTAAGTCTGTTCTTCGCACTGCAAAAAATATCTTCGTTCGTACTTAATGCTCTGAACACTCCAACTCGAAGTCTTCCCATTCCTGGCACCTTGCCAAAACCCTTTCCAACAACTTTACCTCATCATCCTTTCCTCCTCTTTTCCGCTCTGATGGCTCTGTAGCTATTTCTTCCACTAATAAAGCAGAACTCTTCGGTCAGACTTTCTCCTCCAGTTCCATCCTAGACGATTTCGGTGCTGTTCCTTCATCACTTCCCCCCCCCCACCTCCCCATGGCTGACATAAAAATTTTTTCAGTTGATATATTTTCTGGCATCACTGGCCTCAGTAGTAACAAGGCATATGAGCCTGATGGCATCCTTCCTGTTGTCCTCAAGAACTGTACATCTGTGTTTACACCCTGTTAGGTAAACTCTTTTGCCTTTGTCTATCAGCTTGTACCTCTCCTTCTTGTTCGTAGTTTGCTCACATTCAGCCTGTCCCAAAGGAGGGTGATAATTCCTATCCTTCTATCGCCCAATTGCTTTAACATCCTTTGTTTCTAAAGTATTCGAGTCTATTAACAACAAAATTTTAAAGCATCTTTTTATCACAACCTTCTTTCTTATCATCAGTATGGGTTCCGCCAGGGTAGCTCCACTGGCAGTCTTCTCAGCTTCCTTTCAGACACCTTGTCATCCTCCTTTCCGGACTCTTGCGAAAGCTTTCCCGTTGCACTTCACATCTCAAAGGCTTTCGATCGAGTCTGGCATAAATCTTTAATTTTCAATCAGTCCCCTTACGGTTTTTATCCTTCTGTCTTTACCTTCATGTATAGCTTCCTTCCTGGTCGTTCTACTGCTGCTGTTGTAGAGGGCCACCGTTCTTCTCATAGAGGTATCAATAGTGGTGTTCCTCAGGCCTCTGTCCTATCACCAACCCTCTTCTTTTTATTCGTCAATGACCTAAGTTGTACATCTAACCCTATCCACTCATACACTGATGATTCCACCCTTCACCTTTCCATTCGGTTCCCCAACATATCTGTACCGTAGTTTTCCTTCTAATGACTTATGTATATTGCACAAATCTTTTTCAAGAGTATAATTTTGCAAAAGAAATGTCTATCCTTTCTTTTAGAAAATCAGTTATTGTCTACACTACAAAAATCATTATTTTTCTATTTCACTTAGGTGCATATCATTCTCCATGTAGAAACTTCCATACACAGGCACCGTTTCCTCACTCGACAATGGCACATTCACCTCTAGTTTCCTCCAGATCTCACTTTCACTCAACCCCATCCATGCATGAGTGGGCAGCTTGGCAGGGGTAGAAGTGGAAGGGGGTGAGTAGGTAACAGCAGCGACAAATGTATCGGACAGTGTAGAAGAGGAACTCTTCACTCCCAGCCCTCCTGTGGTGCATGGTCAGTGCTGTTTTCCTCTCTCCCCTATCCTTTTGTGACACAGTAGTGACGAAAAAAAAAAAAAAAATGACAGTCATTTTAACCCATGACAAGATAAGCAAAACTGCTATGTCCATCAGCCGGGGTTTCCTGAGCACATGATTTTCGATTGCCAATGCAGTAAGCTGTGCCTCAGGGGTTAAAATCCAGAAAAAGAAAGCTTGTGCTCAATATTGGTGGATTCTAAAAAATATATGTTATACCTCATGGAGAACCTCAGTCTTGACTGCCACATCATACCCTCCACTTCAACTGGTATAGAAGATGGTGAGGAAAATGAAAGGCATACATTCACCTTCTCGTTGCCCAGTCCTGAGATTCAAGGATCTTCTGTATCCAATGTCCATGAAATAGCTTCAGCCCTTGTGGAGCAGTTTTGCAGTGTTTCACATCCAGGTTTCTCCGAGCGACTGATGTTTCTGACGTTCATTGAAATTAGACTTTTGTTTTTTTCAGTCTATTGAGTGGGAAGCTTATAATGTATTCTTTATTCTCCATGAACTGTGGGCTACTCTCCAGTTCTGCATTGACTTTGTTCCTGGACATGATGTCATTCCAGCTGCCATGATTCGCCATTTACTGTATGAATCTTATATGTTTATTTTTTATTTTTTGTCAGATCTTTAAAATGGAGTAAGCAATCAGTAAGGCTTTTTCATCTAGACAAGATCTAGTAAATGTATATTTTTCATCCAGAAAAGGCATACAGTATGGCACTATGGCATCCAGAGTCAACTTCACAGTTTGGGGCTGCATGGCAGTCTGCCATTGTTACTTAGCGACTTCTTGTCTAACTACAGGTTTTAGTTCCAAGTGGGCTCCTCACTATCTGTCCCTCGACTTCAGAAGGAAGGTGTGCCACAGGGGAATGTGTTTAGTGTTCCCTCAAGTTCTGTTATCAGTGGCATAATTGATTCCCTGCCAGAGGGAATGTCTTTCTCTCTTGTTGTGAGTGACTAAGCAAAGCGGTAGTCTGGCTCCTGGATATCTGCTGTCGAGAGAAGAATGCAACTACCTTTGGACAGGATCATCAGTTGGGCAGACCAGAGAGATTTCCATTTTTCTCTAAAGAAAACCATAGTTATGAACCTTTGCAGAATCAGAGGTGTTCAACCAGACCCAAACCTATTTCTGAGTGGGCACCAACTACAGTGCATGGAGGTGACCAAGTTTCTTTGCTTAATGTTTAACTGCCGGCTGACTTGGGATTTACATTTGAAACTACCCAGTGTCTCGTGGGGTGCTGACTGGAAGATATTTCTTCATTTGTATCAAGTCTTATCTGAATCTGAACTTGCCAATAGTTGCAAGGTTTACTCCCCTGCTACGGTACCATGATTCAATGTCCTTGACTCTCTGCATCATTCTGGTTTGAGACTTGCTGTTGGTGTTTTCAGGTCCTTCCCAATTCCTAGGTTGTTGGTGGAAGCTGTAATGTGTCCCTTATTTCTGCTGCAGAGGTCATTAATCACTCGTTGCTACAACCTTGAGAGCCGTATGCTATACTCACTGACTGCTGTTTGCGTGTCACAGTAGTCTTTCTTTTTTATCATTCTCATCCTTGAATGTCACATCCCACTGGATACAGGATCTGGCAGAATGTGGAGGACTTCGATTTTTTGTGCAATGCACGTCTGCCCTGTCTAACTCCTATGGGTTGCTCCATTGTTCTGTCCAGAGGTGCAGGTCTGGGGAGATTTTGAGGGTATCCAGTCTTCAGTCTCTTTCCATACTTTTAATCAGTTATGTTTGGAATATTCGTCCAATCACATAGGCACTGACCCTGTATATAAAGAGGGTTCGAAATCAGATAATGCTGCCGAATTTGGAGTGGTGTTCCCAAATTTTATTAGGGTGGAAATCTTCTAATATACTATAGCACTAGCCCCATGTGTGTGTGTGTGTGTGTGTGTGTGTGTGTGTGTGTGTGTGTGTGTGTGTGTATTTTGGGCATTTGAAACTACACATAGAAATAGCACCAAAATTGGCAAAAAAATTGCAAAAAATTAGCTGATGTGAAAAAACTTGGTCCCATCATGATTGAAAAACTTATACTATATTTAATGGGCGATCAAATTTTGACCAAAAAAGACCGCTTCCGGCATGAGTGCATGAAATTAAGATTGCGTTCACCGTAGAGTTTTTGATGGCATTATTTCTGTGTGTGTGTGTGTGTGTGTGTGTGTGTGTGTGTGTGTGTGTGTGTGTGTGTGTGTGTGTGTATTTTGGGCAGCCGAAAGCACACATTCAAAACGCACCAAATTTGACAAAAAAATCGCAAAAAATTCGCTGATGTGAAAAAACTTGGTCCCATCACGATTGAAAAACTTTAACTATATTTAATGAATGATCAAACTCTGACCAAAAAAACGCGGCTCCAGGCGCCCAGTCGGTTGCCATGGCCGAGTAGTTAATATCTCGGACTTGCGAGTGGACAACTTGGGTTTCATTCCCGAAGCTGCAAATAACACAATCAATTAGTTAGCTGCAAAAAAATCCAAGTGACAATGTTAGACTAGAACAGCACATAAACGGACCATCATGGGCCCTTCCATGTCGCCTTGACGGCTGATAGTGACAACGTTAGACTAGAACAGCACATAAACGTGACATGGATTACCTGAAATGATCGCAACGCGTGCGCAAAGTGCGAGGAAACAAGTGAGAAGCACTAGGAAATGAGTGCAAAGCACGAGAAAGCGAGCACACAGCGCAAGAGCCCTATGCAGGAGCAAGTGCGACAGGGCCCGAAGGGCACACGAGCACTTGTCTTCTAGATAGCTTTATTATACAGTATTGCAGAAATCTCTGCTTTCATTATGGCTCTTGAGCTAATATTAACATATGAAAATTTTATTTTACGGTTTTTGGTGACTTTTAAAGTGCCCTTTTGACCATTAAGTATTGTAATTCAGCTCAATTCTTGGTTCTTGTCGTTTTCGAGTGGCCTTTGGTGATTATGGAACGAGATAAACTATTTTGGTTTTGTTGGGTTCCTGGGCATGTTGGTGTGAAGGGCGGTGTCAGGGCAGATATATTAGCTAAAACCGTGCCTTTTCGGTGAACCCCTGACAGTTAAACATTTTTTTCTAATGATACGATCCCTTCCTTGAAGTCTGGGAATCGTGACTATTGGCAAAGACAGACGGATGTTGATGATAAAAGTACATTAAAGGAGATTTGTCAGAGGGTGGTTTTGCCAAAGGTACTCTCTTCCTTGCCTTGGCAGTTACAGGTGGCTGTTTTCTGGCTTCGTATTGGACATTCCCAGCTTAATCGTGGGTTCATATTGTGTAGGTGGGTCTCAACAGTATTGTGATGACTACCTGGTCCCCCTTACTCTCTGCCATTTGCTGGTCGAGTGTCCGAGTCTTGGGGACCTGCGTCTGAGGTTTTGTTCGTAAATATAGGGGGGAAAGATGGTGCTTACTCCCTGTATTCTGTGTTGGAGAAACCTCAGTCTATGCAGCTGACACTTTTAATTTTCTAATGGAGCAGAGCTTCCTCCACATTTTATAGTTAATTATCCTGTCTTTCTATTTTTTCCATTGTTTTGCTATTTCTTCTTGGAAGCAGATATTGACATGTTCTAGTCTGCAGGCCATAACGTGTGTGTGTGTGTGTGTGTGAGTGTGTGTGTGTGTGTGTGTGTGTGTGTGTGTGTGTGTGTGTGTGTGTGTGTGTATGTGTGTGTGTGTGTTTGTGTGTGTGTTTGGTGCCATATGACTAAGTTGCTGCAATGCCAAATTATTATTTAATAATTCAGAACATTCTCTTCAGCTTATCCATAACAGCCTAAGAGTTAATCTCAGAGCTCCTGAAAAAAAAAAAAAATCATCCATTCTAATTAAAACCATGATTATGAAAGGGAACGTAGTTACTTATTCAGTGTTCAAAAAACACTGAATGACAAAACCCTTATATCCTGGTAAGGTCGCCCAGTGTCACAAATGGCTATGGAAGCATCACAGAGATGACTGTAAAGAATGATTTTGTTGTAATAATAATGATAATAATAATAATAATAATAATAATAATAATAATAATAATAATAATAACAATGATAATAATAATGAATACCAAAAAAATGGGATGAAAGAGCAGTGCATCCTCAAGTAAAATAGGTAATGAAGACAGTCCTTATTATATAAACGATTATGCTGCATTTTGTACTGGTAACCTTAAGATAATTTATAATTCTAATGTATAATCAATACTAAATCCACTTAAAAATACATACCATATTCTTCCTGTCACTAAGGAGTAGTAAAATAAAGCTTCACACAACAGGTCAAAGGAGGGTTCTCAAAGGATAAATGTTAACAGAATGAAATGCTGAAGAAAATTAAAGTCCTTTCGTCACTGGGCACATATATACACTTAGTAGAAGAATGGTCAGACCTCAGTGTAAGCAGTAACTTATCAATTGTACATTATTGCCATACCTACAAGGACGTCCAGATGTAGTGCTTGCCAGGAAAAGTGTCATTCCTTCATCCACTCACTCAGTTACTGTCCTTTCTTGATAAGTGGGTAGCAAGCCTTGTGATATGTGTGTTAGAAGAAGAAAATATTGCACAGTGGTAGACCTCGCACCAAGCCAGGTGCAGGGGGGAGGGATCTCTGAAGGCCACCCCAAATCGTGTGGCACAGCAAGTTTTTTTTACTTAGGACTAAGAATTTCTCCACAATTGTTGCACTACAATCGTGCAAGAAGGAGGGCGGCCCCTGATGGTCTCATTCAAATTTATTAAGCACTGCAAAAGGTTTTAACGAATGAACAAGAAATTCCACATATTGGTAGCAATTCACCCGGTAACGTTTAGGGAAGGGAGGAACCGCCGAATGTCACTCCTAACAGAGACTGGGGTGGACCCTGAGGAACATGGCAAAATTATTATGCATGGTCATACTTTTTAACTAGAGAACAAGAAGTTTTGCATATGGTAGGCATTTATCTTAGTTACGTTATAGGAAGGATAGGACCCCCGATGACCACCCCTCAAGCACGGAGGAGGGGGGGGGGATGGACCCATAGGGACAGCGCTGGAGTTATTCTTGTTGCCCTAGAACATGAGATTTTTTATAATGGTAGATATTTACTTTGGCCATATTTTAGGTAGGATGAGTCCCCAAAAGTTTTCACCCATGTAGGGAGGGGATGGGGCTGTGTGGGTTCCTGGGTAAAGGTTTTATCCATGGGCATGGCTTTTAACCTAAGAACACGAAATTTGCGCGCTGGTAGAAGTGTACACCAACCACGTTTTATGCAGTGTGAAACCCCTTATGGCCACCTCCGTGTTGGGAACTGGTTTTAGGGGGTACAACGTCACAGGTTTTATGTAGGCACACGAAAGTTTGTCCAGTAGTAGACCCTGACCTGGTCCACGATTTACAGAGGGTGAAACTCCTTGAGTTCGCCCATCTGCCTCCCCCATAATATTATTTCTTTCCTAAAACAATACTGCATGGTGGTTGCGGGAAATCTGTCATCTTTTATTTTTAACCTGGTGAAGTTATCAAACCCCTTTATGCTCAACTGAAGGCAAAGTGTAGTCACAAAGATGGGTCAGTTTGACTAGTAAGCACAGAGGCTCCTACTTCAAGTTTTCTCATCCACAGGTTAATAATAAAGTTATGGAAGTTGCAGTTCCATCAGACATAAACAAAATGAAAAAAGGTATTGTTATCCTGACAGGCTGACAGCTCCCCTCATGACAATAACGCCACCTCCTCATGACAGCACACGTTTAAATACTGTATGCACAAGAAGGAAATAGCGAAGAAACAACATTCATAACAATATTTGCACATGTGAACGACTAATGTATGATTACACGGCAACAGTTCCAGCTGGTGTGTGGAAAGCGGTACTATCGTGCCACATATCAAAGCATGTACATGTTCGGCATGCTGGTGGGTGCACTCTTCAATGGATTCCTCGCTGACAAGTAAGTACATCTTTCACATATATTACCGACAGGCTGTTCACTGAAATTATTCTTCAATCACCTTTCAGAGGTGTGATAAACTCCTCCATCTGATGTATGATTTTCTGTTCACAGGCATATTTTACACAGTTTTGGATGCAAGTCCATCATTTGTATAAATTGTAATAATAAATTAGAGGGAAAAGACTAGCAAGCACTTATTTTAAATTGTTGTAAATAAGTTTTACGCACACTATCTGGCAACAGAAGACAGGAGCAACATTAATGTGTGTAATATCTCTCAGACCAGTTTTAAACAAATACTTCTGATCCATTTTCAGCAGAATTATGTATTATTACAGCATTCATATATAGTGATGGTACTCAATAAAAAAAATTAGTTAAGGAGGAGATGCCTTAGCACATCATATATATATATATATATATATATATATATATATATATATATATATATATATATATGGGGGAGGCGGTGGCTCAACCGTTAGAGAGGTGGCCTGCAGTCCTACTGGACCCAGGTTTATATCCCCGCTGGGGCTCGGAACAGTTTAAGGATTTGACTTTCACAAATTCAGACTTTATTGATCTACCAGAAGACCCGCCGACATTTAAAAATACCCCCGCTAATACCAATACAACAGTCCTGTATGAGAAATCCCTAGCATGTATTTAATATGGACGGCGGGTGTTAGGGCCGAAGTGGTGACATGTAGAGGTGTATGGTATGTAGGAGGACTACTGGGCCTTGAGAGCAGGCTTTGAAGCCTATGCCCAGAGTCGGACACATAATATATACAGTATATACTCACTCTGGGTATAATATATATATATATATATATATATATATATATATATATATATATATATATATATATATATATATATATATATATATATATATATATATATATATATATATATATATATATATATATATATATATATATATATATATATATATATATATATATATATATATATATATATATATATATATATATATATATATATATATATATATATATATATATTATACCCAGGAACTATCAGTTGAGGCATGCATCGTTAGTAATTGGTTAATGAAACATCATGGGTGGAACTTGTCTCTCAAATAATATTGAGTAGTACCATAGTTTGTCCACCATAGCTTGGTGGTCTCTGTGGTTTTGTATCATGCTGGTATGTGTGAAACAAAGTGTTTTTCGACGAAGAGTAACCTTTTTCAAAATTCACAGTGAAATATGTTACACCCAAAAATATATGAAAACACCGAGAAAATCGTTTTGATTATTTCATGCGATTTTTATGTAATTTGGGTGCTGAATTAAAAAATGAACAATTTTGTCTCCATCACATTATTTTTTTTTCAGAAAACATTTAAGTTTTCAATTAGTGTTTTTTTTTATATATATTTTGCACTGCATAATTATTTACGTATGGATATTTTATTACAATGACAATATGTTTGAATTTAGTATTTTCTAATATTAATATCCACGTTTAAAACATCAAGGCCAGAATATAGCTGAAACACAACACAGTGATGAGTCATACCAGTATTTGAATTCAGCATATGTATCTCAGTGTGACTCAGTTCAGTAGTGCGCTTGTAAATTGCTTTCAGTGGAGTGTTTCATCTTATATCACAGACATATTTATCAAAAATAGTGGTGTTTTATTGAAGAAAGTAATATTTATTTTTTCTTTTTCAATTACAGATAAACTACAATTTTGTTGTACTGTTAACGGTTATATAATGGCGTCTAGAGGTTGTGTGATATTTTTTGCTACATTTGTGGAAACAATTTTTAGTGAAAATACAGTGACAGAACATAAGTGACTTTTAATTTAAAAAAAAAAAAAAAAAAAAGGCTTATTACGCCTACTTTGAGTTAAAACTTGGTTACCAGGACAAAAAGTCGGCCAGTCACAATGTCTGTTCTGTTTGTGTTGAGGACTAAGACAATGGACAAGAAGTAAAAAGAAGGTTCTTGCTTTTGGTATTCCAGCGATATGGAGGGAACGCAAAAATCATAGTAACGATTGTTATTTTTGTTCAGGCAAAATTCAAGGATACAACAAAAAGAATCAGAAAGAACTTGTCTATCCTAATCTTCCATCAGCAATAAGACATGTAGGCTACCATATGGACCTCATCTGCCAATCCCTACTCCACCTGATAGTCTTGATTATGTAGAAACTCACACAGAGGAAGAAAGTGTTGCAGTAGATGATGAAAAATTTGTCTCAGTATGTTCAGGCAATTAGCTACAGCTATTCTTTCAGGATGAACTTAATTATTTCGTAAGAGACTGCGGTCTTCCCAAAGATGCTGCAGAGCTCTTGAGGTCCCAATTAACCCCTGGCAGTTGACATTCCGGAATGTCTGTCAAGGAAAAGGCGGTTGATTTTCCAGAATGCATTCCTATTCCACGGGCCTATTATATGCCAGGAGTGTGATGTGGGTCTTTGTATCGATTGCATCACAGAATACCACACACTGAAACATATTAGTGTGAACAGCTGTGGTAATATGTAGAATTGTACATAATATTTACATACCTAAAATCATAACTGCAGAGACGTAAGATAAAAAAAAAAAAAAGTATATAAAGTGTGCAGTGTTCAAAGTGCACCATGAAACACAGAACAGTGTACATAATGTAAAATAATACATTTTTTAGTCTGATATTACATATACGAGCAGAAAACAAGACTCTCTGCCCACCTGCTCTCAGTCGCGTGCCACTGAGAGTGACCTTGACACGCCACCACCCCTCTCACTTACCTCTCACCACCCAGTCCACGCGCAATTTGAAGAGAGTAAAATCATTTTTTTTTTTTTTTTTTTTGGGGGGGGGGCTATTCTGATCCATTTATGCATGTTTTGCTTGGTTTCATAACACTTCATTTTTTTCCAAAATAATCTGCCCACACGTATGTAAAACTGGATAGTAGCCTGCCGTTTAAGAGTTAAAAGATAAGTTATTACATCCAGACACAACTTTCTCTTGATATCAAAATAGAGAAAAGGGTGCATCATATTTCAAGAAAGATGGATCCTTGGTTTACTGCACTGACACAAGCGGCTTAGTGTGGAAACTTGATAGAGATTATGTTGTACTGTAGAGGAATGGAGACTATTTGAAGGGTCATCTAAAAGTAAGGTGACCAGAGTCCCGCTTTTAGGCGGGACAGTCCCGCTTTTTTTTACATTTGTCCCGCTTATTTAACCCGCCCCGTCCCGACGACGTATGGGTACGTCACCACGATTTGCATTTGCCAGTCCCGGCGACGTACCAGTACGTCGTGCAATTGCAATGTGCATAATTTCGACAATTTTCAAATTTCGCGCTTGATTTTAGTGTACGCATTCCCTGCCTGACCTTCCTGCCTGCCACCAGGCGGGGACACTGGCGACCCGCGCGACTCCACGCTAGCCCGCCACTGCCTCACCTGGTAGCCACGGTCCTGCTCAGACATGGCTAAGAGAGGTCTCTCAGAGAGCTGAACCCAAGTCGCCCTGGACACCTTTGGTCATGACAGTGATTCCCTCACTGGATGACGAGGAGATGTACAAAGATTATGTGCACAGATGAGGAAGAAACTACCTCAGCAGCGACAGGAAGTTCCGTCACCAAGGAAACGGCAGTACGTGACTTGCACTGTGCTGCTGTAGAGAGGGGCAGGAGGCAAAGAAGGCACGTGGTATGTCATATCCCTATCCCCAGCGTGCCTTGGAAGCCGACCGAGGCTCGAGGACGAGGACGAGGACGAGGACGGAGACGTGGGACGTGCTGCCACGCAGTATGGGCGGGAGGTGAGTCACGACGTGGCCCAGAGCGCACACCACGTCGCCTAAGCAGGTATGGGCCAAGCATTCTGTTTGGGGCGGTAGGAAGTGAAGTGGAGGGAGTGGGGAGTGAAATGGACATTCCTGGGATTAGGGAAAGGAGAGTGAGGTGGGTGAGTCATTGCTCTCCCTACGAGTGTGAGGCGGCAGAGCGGGATCACGTGGGCCAGTGCGGTGCTCCTTTATCACGTGGGGCTGTGAGGGAGGGGGAAGGTGGGGGAGGAACCACTCCAAAGCACGTCTTATGCTCCCCAATATCCCCTAACACGTGGTCGAGCAAGGTTGCGTGAGAGAGCACGTGGTGTGGTAATGGAGGGGGAAGGTGGGGAGGAACCACTCCCCAGCACGTCTTCTGCTCCCCAATATCAAACTATTTCATCCCCACAGCCCCCCAATGGTTCCTCAAGGCCGTAAGGGTAAGGGAAAGGAAAGGGTAAAGGGCAGAGGGAAGAGGAGCACAGTGGGGAAGCCCTCCGCATCTCTTTCTCCCCAACCTCCCTTTAACCAGGATCTCTCCCACCCAGACGGGTATGTGATGGGGACGAGGGATTTGTGTCGTGGGATTGGGAGGATGGGAGTGATTTTTCTCCCCTCATTCACCCCTTCACTGAGCAGGGGCGATCTGGCTGCATTGCACCAGGTATTCACTGTAATTCAAGCAGGTTGGATTTTTTCCACCTGTTTTTCAGTGAGCTGTTGATCAGATCGTGCTTCAAACAAACCTGTTTGCAAAGCCAGCTGCCAGAAAGTGAAAGATTGGGAAGAAGGAGTAGGCATTCAATGATTTATGATTACCCTGTCTCCATTCCAGAAATGTTCTTATTTTTTGCCCTTGTCCTTTTGATGGGTATAATAAGAAAATAGAATTCCTGCTTACTGGACTAGGGACCCTGTTATGTTTACCCCCATATTTGGTCAAGTGATGAGCCGTAATCGGTTTCAACAAATTCTAAGTCGCCTCCATTTTTATGATGCTAATGACCCCTGAGTAAATACAAAACAACACGGACAAAATGAGGCGAATTAGCTGGACGATCACCTCAGGCAAACCTTTCGATCCTCATTCTATCCCTATAGAGATCTCGTCATAGACGAGAGTCTCGTGTTGTGGAGAGGCAATATTTCATTCAGACAGTATATACCCAGCAAAAGGCACCGTTTTGGGTTCAAGATCTTTGTTATGTGTGATTGTAGGACTGGATACGTGCAAGACATAGTCTTGTACAATCGCACAGACAGACATAATAGAAGATCGAAGTATAGGACTTTCTGGAGCAGTGGTAAAGACGATGATACAAGACTACCTTCATCGTGGTCACGTTCTCTACCCGACAACTGGTACATCAGCCCTTCTCGCTCGTTATCTTCACAGACATGAAACGGGAGTATGTGGAACTGTGTGCTGTGAACCGGCGTCACATGGTCAAGGTAGGTGGAAACTTGCAAGGAGTGAGGTTGTCTCTTCAAAGCAAACAACATCCTTGCAACAATGTGGAACCACAACAGAGAAGTAAGCCTCTTGGTCCACGGTTCACCGCCCCCTTGATGGACCGTACTGATTCTGTTGATTACCATAGCGAGAGCAGGCGTCGTGTTTGGAAACCTGAATGTGTCATGGACTATAATATAAACATACCGCGGACCAGTCAGACTCATGATATCGACGGTAGAGTGTGCCAGGACCACGATGAAGTGGTATAAGAAACTGTTCTTTCACTTGCTAGATATCACTGCTCTGAATTGCCACCACCTTCACGCCATGACCACAGAGTTCAGGAAACCTTTGAAGGGTTTGTGAGGGAGCTCACACGAGAAATTCCTTGCAAAATATGCGGTTGGAAAGGCCCCAACAGCGCCTACACTGCCCCTATTACCCACACTCCCCAGAGAATATCCGCCCGCCATTTCCCCACTCCTATCCCGCGCCCCAGCCCAACAGACCTAGGGCCCCAGCTTAGGTGTCACGTGTGCAGTAATTCCCAGGTGCGACTCACGACACAGAGGAAGGACACCCGCCATGAGTGCGTGCAGTGTGACGTGGGTCTGTGTATTCACCCATGTTTTAGTGAATACCACACGTTGCTGCAATTTTAGCATGGTGTGATTACAAAGGACGCAGAAATTATGATGTAAATGCGACAGACAGACGCTCTGTGAAAATCAGTCATGTGGATCGCCAAATATTAGTATAAAGTGCCTACGGGTAGAACATATGTAAACATTGCGTATATAAATCTGCCCTAAGTTGAAACTTACATAGAGAGGGTTGTTTGATGCGATATTCTTGTCGCTCAGTGCAATAAATACGGCCCCTTATTATATATTTTCTATTATGTGACATTCTTACTGGTATAATATAAGTTCAAATTATCAGTGATGATGTATATCTCCTAAGTCAAATATTCATAGCAAACATGCGATAAGATTTCCTGACGCCTAGTCGAATGAATAAGGCACGTATTAGTCAAAATAAAAGTCAGCAAGTGATAAAGTGAATAATTAGTATATAAGTGTGTGCGTGAATTAGTATATAAGTGTGTGAGTATTATGTATGACGTAACATTCTTGCGAGGGTATTTTCAGGCGATATTCTCACGCTCACTTGAATAAATAATGGCAGCAAGTATGTACAGTGCATTGGAGGGGTGTAAACGTGTGTAATGTAAGTGGGAAATATAATTGAATGAATAAATAAAGTAGATGATGAAACACGATGTTTGAGATCGGTTACATATTAACAGGCGCTAGTGACACCGCTAAATGCCCTCGTAATGAATGAAAATAATTGAAAACCTCACCGTGGTGGGGGAAAGGTTCTATGTAAATGGGAAAATAATTAGAAAGTGATAAAACAATTTGGTATGTTGAAATACGAGACATAGCGAGTGCGCTTACTAAGCTGATGTGCGCTAAACTTATGCTGCATGTCATCAAAATGAATGAAAACATCTGAAATCACTTACAAACAGTTGTAATTAGTAATTTGTCTTTGAAACAGATGTATACTAGTTTATAAAATGTTCGGTAGACTCATAACAGAAAATTAGCAGATAGCATGATACGACTCGGACCTAACTCATATGCTTGCGTCGATGGTACAATGCTTATTTTTCCTATATATGTGTCTGAAATCCATTATATTGTTACTGTTATTGTTTATTAGTACAAATTCAATAAATGTAGAGGTGCCAGGTGTTGTTTGTCCCATTACCTCCTTACCATAGAAAACGTTTACGTATATCCAGCCCATTACAGAATACGATACCTGCGGGGAAACCGCACCTGTATAGACCACTTATAGACTGCAGAGACAACTTTCTTCAAGATTTTCCATAGTTTCTCGACCTAAGCGGAAGTTTCATAAGAAAAAAAAATTTTCCAAAAAGGCTCGGGACTGGGGGATGTCATAGGTGCGGAAAGGCTCGGGACGTGACGGGTTAATTGGTACTGGAATGTCCCGCTTTTTTAGCAAATTATCTTACGTGTTCCGCAGTCAGAAAATTACTATTACATTCGCTATAAGATGACATTCTTTTTATGAAACTATGATGAATTAGTAAATTATGCATAATCCAAACCAAATGAAATACATAATTCTCAAATTAGAATCTGTTATACTCAATGACAATTTTGGTCGGCCATTCACTCTACCATCCGGTATGTTCGGAGTTTGTATAAGACGTCAGTGTTTGATTAGCAGCCTCAGGGTGAGGTGCAGCGCTGTTTATATATATATATATATATATATATATATATATATATATATATATATATATATATATATATATATATATACGTGATAGTGTCCCGCTTTTAGTTCCAGTACATCTGAACTTTATCTAAAAGAAGCCAGCAAGAGGCACTTCTTCATAATGGTAATAAATATGCATCAATTCTGTTGTTCATTTTGTGCATACCCTGTAACCTTTTGCTCAACAAAAATGGTTAGGTCTATTCAAGGAGTACAAGGTATACTGAAGTGAGGGTACAGAAAAGAGAGTCCCTGTCTAGGCTGCTCGACAATATTGTAGCCATTGCTTTGGTGACTGATCCCCTGAACAGATGGCAGCCTGTGTCACTCACCTGACTCAGAGTAAACATAGCCTCTCAGGTACCAACCAGACCTGATTTTCCTCATCTTCCTCATTTGTTTTTAGTGGTCTATTGAAAGGTATGCAATACTTCTGTACCATTTTTGTATTTTCCATACACTGGTTATTATTTTGGGTACCAGAATGGTATATGATGAGTAGTATATTGCACTATATGCTTAAATAATGCTTAACAATTTTGTTGTGTGACATGTTTATGGTAAAACTACATGGTATTGAAAGAGTTCAGCAGAATTGTTGAGGTCTCATAGAAACACAGTTTTTATAAGCGTTTACTTTTTTTTTTTTTCAGATACTATAAGGAATGCTTACACTTTTGGGGGTGAAAAAGTGAAGACTTATAGGTAGCAGGGGCTATGCAAAGAAGAGTATCAGGTGATGGACTTAGTCCTTCGAGATTTTGCACATCAAGAATTGTGAGGCATATTCAGCTAGTACAAAATATACTGAAGTGGAGGTACTGAAAAGAGAAATGTTGAATTTGATACTGATGCAATGAGGAGACAGGCTGTATAAATATATCTGTGCGATGTAAAACGTTTTTATATACACAAAAAATACAAATTTTGTTTCCATACTATAAAATACAACAATGATAGTAATGATCGTAAAGCTTTACGGATGCACAGTCATATGCTTTTTTTTTTTCCAAAGCTGTTTGAGAGTAACAAGGTCTATTTCAATACAGTTTACTTGTTCTGTAGGTTGCCAGGCACATCATTAATCATGAGCAATGCCATTACTTAAACAGGCACTTCAACAAAATTGTTGAAACATATTATGAGAACTAATGGAGATATGAAGAAATTTTTAAAGTAAAAGTTCTTTTTTCATAACAGTAAAAGAAAATCTTACAATGGTAATTTATTTTACCCATCATTGTGCATGTGGATAGTAAAGGATGAAAAGAAACGTGCCAGAATTTGGCAAATCTTCTCAAGAAAATAAATTACTATGAACACCATTGGTTCATATGCAGGGACCTGTAAGTTCTGTGTATCTTGCTGTGTCAGCAGTCAGGGTATACAAAATTCCCATGTTTTCTCTGTGAGTGGGACAGCAAAGCCAAGGATTTACAGTGGGTTCAAAAGGAATGGCCAGAGAAAAAAAATATAAAGGTTGGTGCCAAAAGCATCATTAGACCTAACTTAACCCGCCCCATCCCGACGTTTTCTGGGCAGTGGTATGCCCCAGTCCAAACATTTGTGGACATTTTATTTTTTTTGGCTCAAACATCCGCTTTTGGTGAGAAACATCGAAAATTCATAGAGAAATCACTCACCTGAGGTTTAAAATACTCGATCTAGGTACGAGTACCTCCTTACCTGACTGGGTTTTCTAACAGGCTGGCACCAAAGAAAACGAGTTCTATGGGAGGGTAACTATTTTATCCACTCATAAACAGTATTTATTTACTTGGTACGAATTTATATTAACCGTTACTCCCAGTCTTTCATTTATGCAACAGGTCAGCTCTGGAACTGTCTCCCTCTATCTGTATTTCCTGCTGCCTATGATCTCCAGTCTTTCAAGCGCAGTGTGTCCAGGCATCTCCAAATGATCGGATCTTGAATTTGGCTCTCTGTTGTGTTTTGTTTTTCTCTTGGAGGGAACTGTTACTGCGGGCTCATGGCCTTTGGTTCCTTCTTCCTCGCATAAAAAAAAAAAAAATATTGGTTTTCAAACAGTAATATAGGCATTATAAGCATAGTTTCACTCACTAACTCATCACCATTCATGACCTTTTTTTTCCCACATTACCTGATCATCATTTCTGACTGTTTCTTCCTCTAATGCTATGTAAACTTTGTCCTCCACATTGTCATCGACTGGGGAATCACTCTGGCCCTGAATGTCTTTATTGGCCAGGTCACTGGTAACAGGTGAATTGCCGAGACAATGGCGTGCCGGGGGGGGGAGGTTATGCGGTGTAAGGCATTGTCCCTGCTTGGCATCTTGTAGAGGAATAGAGGAAGGTGTCCCGTGTATACGTGCCAAAAATCACTCGTGAAATCACTCGCGAAAATTGAAAAATGTGCAAATTAGGGACCTTGCAATGTTGCCGCGTTAATTCATGTCTCCGGGATATGAGTGCACATCATGTGAGGACGTGAATTCACGTCTCCAGGACGCGGCGGGTTAATGAATCCATGTAAAGTGCAGCTACCACTGCTTCATATTAAGTTTGGATTAATGAAGCAGTTGGTCAAAGCACTATCAAAAGATGGAGCCTGTCTTATGTATTTGTGCCAAAAGCATCCGGGTTTGTCTGAAGCTAAACTGAAGCAGGACATATTTACAGGACCTGATATTAGAAAACTTATTTGTGATGCAGAATTTGATAGTGCAATGAACAACCTGGAACAACAGGCTTGGGTGTCAGAGATGTAATTTCTAAGTCTTTAGGTAACATTAAAGAAATTACAAAGAAATTGTGAGAAATTTGTTGGCCAAGTTTAAGAGTTGGGTTGCAACATGAGTTTCAAAGTTCACATTTTGGATTCGAATTTGGAATTTTTCCCTGACAATCTTGGAGGGATGAGTGAAGAGCAGGGTGAAAGATTCCATCAGGATATCAAGGACATGGAAAGAAGGTATCAGTGACGTTGGGATGCTAGTATGATGGCGGACTACTGCTGGATGATTCACAGAGACACACCAGAAAAAGCTTAGAAACCACTGGCCGCCAAATGAAGTTTTGGAGAGAAAAAAAATGAAAAGTTACAAAGATTTGAGAAGTTATTTGTGAGTCATGAATTTGTGTTGTTTCCTTTATTTATATGTAAAAAAATTACACTGACTAAATATTTTCATTGTCATTAAATTAAGAACAATACTGTATAGATTGACTGAAATGTGTCATTTGCTTTAGTTTAATATCTTTTAAATTTTGTATTAAATTATGATGCGACAGAAATATTTCTAAATGCATTTTTCATTGTGGTCATAGGTGCAATAATAATACTCAGAATTAAAACAGTTTATGCTGACCACTTTTACAGACCTATGTATTTCTTTATCGACATTATATCAGCATTGGGGGGAGGATCCTTTTTCGTTTTCTGTAAATTTATGTAAAACAGCTCAGCCAAGCATATTGTGTACTCCAGTCATAAATAACCAAAGTTACTCCATAATTATATGAATAATTACCCTAACAGCAAAATTAGCTTCACTGCATACTTTCAGGTGTCATGACTCAGGTGAAGCCCATAAAATTACTGTACTTTATCTGTTACACTATGGTTCTGCTCATTTCAACAGTTACCCCCCCCCCCATTATATACTGTACTTAAAAATCGTGGAGAAATGGCTACTTACTCAGTCATCATTGAGTGCACTACATAATATTGCTAGTTAGCTGATGTATCATTCATTTCTTTATCTCTGTATACATATTAGCACCTTGAGCAGTTAAAAGAGAGCAGAAGTATGTGCTTCTACACTGCAAGAGTTTGTAAGCTTATTTTTTTGGACCTCTGTTTGCTTAGTTTATGGGAATATATCTTTTCATCAATAGGAAAGAAAGTAGTTAATTACAGTTATCATATCAAAGGAGAAGACAAGGAATATAAAGCAGAAAGGTCTAGCTCCTACCTTGGGTAGGGTATCCTTATTATGAATAATTTCATTGTTGTGCCATCCTTACTGTTGCTATATCATCGGCATTGCATGTGAAAATCAAGTTGTGTATTATAGTCACAAAAATTTTCCTCAAATGCTCTTCGAAACTAGACCATCTGTATTTGAAATCCTTGTAAGTAAATACGTTATGAACATGGGGTTGTACTGTGCACAGTCCAAGTAATATACAGTCATCTCACGCTTGATTCAAATTTTGTAGTAGTCCGCACATGACATCAGCCGTCTGTTGGCTCGGGGCAACAGTGGGGATAAGATGCTTCTCCCCTCAGTCTCTTCTCACTCGTGCGGGAATTTCGGGCGTGCGACATATGAAAACATGCCAGTTTAAATGTGGAATAATTGCCGAAGCTAAAGAGGTCAAAATTAGATTCAGAAGTTTACCTTTATCAAAGAAAATTATAAAGTTTTATAAGACGATGAGTGACGTTTGAAGATTATTATCTAACCACTGTGTACACGTACGTCCGCATGTTGTGATATAATAGGCTACATGTCTACATATTACTTCAAATGTCACTCATCGTTTTATTAAACTTTATAATCAACTTTAATTTTCTTTGATAATGGTAAACTTTTAAAGCTAACTTTGACCTCTTTAGCTTTGGAAATTATTCCATATTTAAACCGGCAGCTTATATTGCAAGCAGATAACAAATATATGCTTTAAAATAAGAAGAGCTGTAGATTTACCACGCTCTTCAGTGTTGCACAAACCAATGAGCAGCCTTAATTCAAACGTTTCTTGGCTCTAGCCAGTGGAGCTGAGTGAACAGGATGTACTTGATACACTTAAGTTATCCCTTTACTTTTCGTTTTCTATGGAAGGCCATCTGACGTCATCCACCTGCGTGTGAGACGACTGTATTTTACGTAGACTGTGGTACTGTGCACCGAGAGTTGAGTAACACGTTCCTCATTCCAGTCGGGAAAATGAATCTTACATTGTTTACTTTTAATAATAGCATTGTCTCATCCCTTAGATTCACCATGTTTTCACTGAACATCTAGCATTGCAGAATGACCAAAGCAATATGATGCTCTGCCATCACATCTTGGGGCGACTGTACCTGTGGTCAGGTATGAGCAGTGAACGAGTAGGGTCAGTCACATGATGCATTATTTAGTTATAAACTCATGATCTGGGCAAATTTACAAAAATGTACATGTGGTTGTATTGGTCAGGCATGGTCGGTGGACAATGGTGGCCATCTCTTCAGTAATCTACACTATCATGGCGCTCGGGTCAGCATGGCTTTCCTCCTTGTCCTGGCTGCTAGTGGCTCGCTTTCTGCTCGGCACCATGCACCCAGCATCATTACAGTCAGGATTCATTCTTGGTAATGTCCACACATTCACGTCATATTTTCCACTTTCCTCACTATCTAAGACTGCCTCCCCCACCCCCATGCCCAGTCTCTCCAGTCCCTTACTCACTCACCCCACCTTCCTCTTACTACTTCCTGCAGACTGGGATACATCCCAGTGATTACTTCAGGATGAAACACACAATGGCATTCCATTTTTATTCACGCCATTTTTACTTGAAGTTCAAAAAATGCCGAGGTGATTTTAAAAGAAATCGATGTTAATGATGCAGTTTAATGGCAAGATCTATCTGTTTATCCATTGCCAGTTCCCAAAATGGAGGAGCAGGGGGCACATGTGAAATGCCTTGATGCCACATTGGATTTTGCCATTTGGCTGCCCTCTCTGTAAGACAATTCTCTCTTAATTATCCTCTCTATCTCATTCCCCTCCCACCTTATTCTCATGCACGCTCCTAGTCAGTCTCATTCACTGTATTCTCCACGTAACCCAACCACCATATGGTGGTTCTCCTAATACTTCCTACCACATGTATATCAACATCACAGCATCCCTTCACTTCCCCCTATGTCTGTCTTCCTCTGCACCTGACTCCAAAGGTTCCTGACAAATAACTCATTCTGTTCTCATTCTTTTGTCCTTCCAACAGGACTGCATTGCAAATTAAGAAAACGTCATTGTTTTATAATTGCCTGTGTTCATAAACTGAATGGAGGGACGATTGAAATGGTGGGTTGAGGATTTTATTTTGTAAGAAAAAATAATGTAGCAAGTCTAATCCCTGCTGGGCTAAACTTATTTTGTTGATTTTCATCCATTGTTTTTAGAGCAGTATAATATTAAAGTATATTACAGCGTAACGTGCTAAGTAAATAACTAATGAAAAATCAAAGTATTATTTTTTATGGTCACTGAAGTTTCCAGCCAGCAATATTAATTATTTGCATCACATTATTGAGTTCATGTTTAGTGAACCAAGGACCATGGTTCATTTATGGCTAATAACCATAAAAGCAGTGTAACATTATGAATTACATTGCTCTTCAACAATTTTTTTTTTTTTTTTTTTAATGTGTGTGTTATAGGATGAATGCTACCTGGCTAGTCTTACTGATTTAAAGAAATATACTAAACATCCAAATCCTAAGTTTGAATACTTTCCTTAACCCCCCGAAGACTCGCTGATATATTATTAAACACTTGGATTAATACCATCACATGGTTCCTGAACGACACAGACCTAAGTGTATTCAACTTGGATGGTAGGTAGGCTATCGGTGTCAAAGTGGTGGCACATAAAGGTGTATCATAAGTATGAGGATGACTGCAATCCAATGTCAGCTACATGGAAAGCATCCAAAGTAAGGTATAGGAAAAGAGATGTTACAGAGTTGCAATATTTCTTAGAGGAATACATCCCAATGATCCTATATATCTTAAGTTAACGACATTTCAGTGATCCTCTCTATATCCTGAGGTAATGGGGTTAGGTCGGTGATTCCTTCAGTATCTTAAGTCAGCAAGAATGTCTCAGTGTTCCTCTTTTTATCCTAGATTAACTCAGCAAGAAATATGTCCCAGTGATGTTTCCCTTGCATTAGCTCTACAACATGATCCTTACTCACACTTTGTCAGTGATGGAAGTGACTGAGATAAAGATGAGGACTATAATCGGTATAGTACAGTTCACCACATGGGGTATTGCAACGATGCTGTTCAGTGGATGGGCCTACCTGCTGAGGGACTGGCGTTGGCTACAGACAGCCGTATCCCTCCCCTGCCTGCTCTTCTTGCCTTTCATATGGTTAGTAATCTCATTGGTTCCTCTCCTAACCCCTCCACGCACGATAACGCGTTTGTTGTCATATGGGTGTGACTGCAACCATATTTGTTGACGCTTTTGTCATCATTAAAGCATAAAAACTTTTATCAGAGAAATTTTTTTTGGCTGATCGGCGTTATTTTTGGAGGCGTCATAGCTATACTGCTCCTCGTCAAAAGTAATGAGTTGGCAACTGTGGGTCTCGATACCAGCAAGAGAGTGGACAGGTAATCCAGTACCAAATGAGCTGTGAGTGGGGAAGGTACTGTGCGGTTCTGTCCCTTTAAATTTCTACTCTTAACACCGTCCCGGCCGTGCAACATATTTCACTATACCAGTAATGATTGGGCACTGTTGTTATTAGATTTGGTGTTTGCAATAAGAAATTTGGTGTTATTCCTGGTCGTTTTCAGCCATTGGCCCAATGAAGAGTGTGCTACTGTTTCTAATCAACTACACTGCCTCTACCAAATGTGAGTATTCAACTATAAAAAATAATGACAATGAATTATGTGAATATAGTGTGCATATCTAGAGTAAAAAGAATTGGTGAAATACATGCAGTTGCTTAGAGGAGGGCAGGAAACTGCGCTACAGTCACGACACGGTGTGGGTACACCATAGTTTTTTGCATTTTTCTTGAAAACTATGAGGCCTAGGATCACCGTTTTTGGCTCAAATGAAAGAGAATGAAATTCTGCATAGGATGATAAAAACATAACAGTGGCAAGAAAGATTTTCGCTAGAGCTCCCAGAATAATAAAATTTGCTGTCTGTTGGAAATGGGTTTTACTTTTTCACTTAGTACTCAAACACCATAACTCGTATCAAACTGGGACCTCCGGTATTCGAGAGCTGATAAAATTTTCTTTCGAATGATTGTATAACATGCAGAGATTGATTGGTAATCATTCGACTTATGATGCTGGGAAGTGAAATATATGATCCCAAATGTTTATTTCGAGAGCCTTAACATGTGTTTTATTTTTAACATATGTTTTTTTTGGTGTGCGGGAGTTAATGAGAATGAGAGGGCAAGAGAGGGAGTATGTCTGATAATAAGCAAGAAGTGGAAGGAGAATATATGAGAGTATGGAACAGTGGGTGCAAGGATTGTATGGGTGAGGATGAAAGTAGGTATACAAGCGTGGGTGATTGTATGTGTGTAGGCTCCGACAGAGGACCGAGTGGCAAGAGTGAAAGGTGAGTTTTGGGCGAGAATAGAAGCATGTATAGACAAATCTGAGAGGAGCAAAAGAGTGTTTTTGATTTGAGACATGAATGGCAAAGTTGGGAATGTACGAGAGGATGGAGTGGTTGGTCAGTGGGGTGTGCCAGCTGAAGTAGACGGGAATGGTAGTGCTTTGGTGGACATCTGTGCTGGTAAGGGGTTGGCAATAGCCAACACCTACTTTCGCCATAAGATGATCCACCTGTATACATGGAGAGTAATGAGGAGGATGGATAGTAAGCCTGTTGAATGAAAGGCAATGATAGACTATGTGTGTGTGGATGAGCGAATGAGAAGACAAGTGTTGGATGCAAGAGTTTGGAGAGCGTGGGGGAATGGAGTCTCTGACCATCACTTAGTGATGGCCAAGGTAAAGCTGCAAAGAAAATGGTTGAGGAGACGAAGGGGAAGGCAGGAGGAAACAGCTCCTCTGACAAGAGTGGAGTAATTGCAAGAGAGTGAGAAAATGGCAGAGTACTCGTATAAGAGCATAGTGCAAGAAAGATTGGGAAAGTATGAGCTAGAGCAGATGGAAGGGGTGGAAGATGTATGTAAGATATTCACGGAAGAGATAGGCGCTGCGTGTGAGGTGGTTTGTGGAGTGAGGAAGAGATGCAAGGGTGTGCAAGGGACAGCATGGTGGAATGATGAGGTGAAACGAGCTGTGGAACAAAAGAAGAAGGCATATAGTGAATGGTTAGCGAGCAAAGGTAGGGGACAAGATGAGAGAGAGAAGAGAGAGGTATATGTAAGCAGGAGAAGGGAGGTGAAGAGACTGGTGAAGGAGAGTAAGAAGAAAGTGAATGAAGAGTTTGGGAGGAATCTGAGTGTGAAATGGAGGGAGAGTAAGAAATTGTTTTCGAAGGAGGTAAAGAAAGTAAGGCAGTGTGAAAGGGAAAATAGTAGGGGAGTGAAAGATATGAATAATAGATTGTTGGTGGAGAAGAGAGAGAAAATGAGGAGATGGAAGGAGCACTTTGAGGATTTGTTGAATGTAGAAAGTGAAAGCAGTGCGAGTATAAGTGGTTGGGGAATGGCTGGGAGAAGAAGAGATGAGAGGAGGGAGGAAGAGATCAGTAGGGCGGAAGTAGTGGAAGCAATGAAGATAAAGTTGGGAAAGGCCCCAGGAATTGACGGAGTGTGTGGTGAAATGCTGAGGTATGGGGGTGAGATTGTTGTGAAGTGGATATGGAAGTTGTGTAGATTGGCTTGGGAAGAGGGAAATGTTCCAGTGGACTGGAAATCAGGTATAATTGTTCCTTTATACAAAGGAAATGGGGAGAGAGAAGTATGTGGTAACCACTGGGGTATTTGCCTTCCTAGTGTGGCTGGTAAAATATATGGTAGAATACTCATTGATAGGGTTAGGCCTATGACAGAGGAGCTAGTTGGAGAAGAACAAGGGGGATTTAGGAAGGGAAAAGGGTGTGTAGATCAGATATTTGTTCTAAGATGTTTAATGGAGAAGTATCTAGAGAAGGGAAAGTGTATGCTGCCTTCAAGGACTTGGAGAAAGCTTATGACAGAATAGATAGGCAAGGTATGTGGAAGGTATTAAGAATATATGGAGTGGAGGGGAAATTGTTGAGTGCTGTGAAGAGTATGTACGAAGGAGCTACGGCTAAGGTGCGAGTGGATGGTGAGCTGAGTTCTTTGATCTCAATGTAGGACTGAAACAAGGTTGTGTGATGTCTCCATGGCTGTTTAATATATACATGGATGGGGTTGTAAAGGAGGTGCAATGTAGGGCAGTGGATGTGGGGGTGGCTCTAATGAATGAGAGTGAGATTTGGAAGATTCCTGTGTTGCTGTTTGCTGATGATACAGCATTGTTGAGTGAAGTTGAATGGGAGTTGCAAGGTTTGGTGAATGAGTTTGGGACAGTGTGAAGGAGGAGGAAGATGAAAGTTAATGTAAACAAAAGTAAAGTTATGGTGTTTGAGAGGAATGAAGTCACAGAATGTACAGTGAGGTTGGATGGTGAGGATGAGGAGAATGTGAGTGCATTCAAGTACTTGGGTAGTGTGATGAGTAAGGACTGGAAATTTGGGGGATGAAGTGCATGAAAGGGTACAGCAGGGAAGGAAGGTTGTTGGTTCACTGAAAGCAGTGATGAGAAATAGGGAGGTGAATATGGAAGTTAAGAAGTCACTGCATGATAGTACTGTGATCCCTACCCTGACGTATGGAAGCAAGGCGTGGACCTTGCAAGAGGGGAAAAAGTCAAGAGTGAGAGCAGTGGAAATGAGTTACTTGAAAGGAGCATGTGGAGTGACATGGAGGGACAGGTTGACGAATGAAGAAGTGAAGGAACGTTGTGGGGTGGAAGTGGTTGAGAAGATTAGGAGAGATACACTGAGGTGGTTTGGGCATGTGGAGAGAATGGAGAATGAACGACTGACTAAGAGGGTGTATGTAGGTGAGGTAGAGGCAGTGAGAGGGAGGGGTAGACCGAGGATGAGGTGGAGGGATGGAGTTGAGAGGTATATGAGGGAGGGGGGAGTGAGTTGGGGGGAGGGTAGTCAAATGGTGGGTGACAGAGCGACTTGGAGGCGTTTTGTCTGCGGCCACCCTTTGCGGGATTAGGGCGCCGGGCTATAGATAGATAGATAGATTTTTTTTCTTGCTTATCGTATAGAGTAAACATTGACGAATAGGAATATGTGGGTTTTGTGGCAAGATAATTATGTTTGATTGGTGAAAATAAGCCAAGAATACACATTTTTGGAGCGCACAGCAGCCGGGGGGGAGGGGAGAAAAGCCTGCTCGTCACAGCACAGAAAACTTATGAAACTTATCCTCACGCGAAAGGGTTAAATCCTCTTTTAGTTCTCCCATGTCTCTGCCTCACCATACCACCTCTTGTTCCCTGTAAGATGGCCACTTCTCCCATGTGTGTGCAGGGTTCCCACCGCCTCTGGAAAACCTGGAAAACTGAAAAAAAAAATCCAGTCAGAGAAAAGTCAAGCAATTTTGTAATTTTTAAAAATATAATAGAAAAGTCAGGGAAGTTTTTGGTGAAAATTGAGGTTTATGCTAAGGTGCATTTTTAATTATTTTGTTCCATGTGTACAAGCTAAGATTAATTGTAAACTAAATGGCTATGGCAGCTTCACTCCTCAGTAATGAATAAATCAGGGTGATTTTTACTAATCAATTTTTAATCTTTTAGTCATGTTACCCATCAAAAATTTCAAAAAGGACAGAACAAAGGATGTTTGGCTGAAAGGGTTTGGCACCCCTTGCCTCCAGAGCTGGTATAATTTGAGATTATGGAAGCTATTCTACACGCCTTACAGTATCTCAGTGTTGGTTGGCTTGGTTCTCTTCAAGTTTCTCTTCACTTCTTTGGTAATACTTTTTTTTCTACTTTCGGGGACATATGAGTATATCATTTACTCAAATATGTTCCTTATTTAAAATGTTAAGGAATACTTAAACAATGGCTAGCAGGTTCAATGTGGAGTGGATGAGCAGGGAGGAATATAAAGACGGGTTGGTACCTGAACAGTTAGACAATACAAAGACCAGATGCAAATTGTGCAGGAAATCATTCTCTCTGTCAAATATGGGAGAACCTGCTCTGAAGAGTCATTCTCAAGGAAAAAAACACCAAAGTGCCATGCATCATGCCAAGAGTCCTTCAGTAAAGAAATTTTTTAGGGAGGAAACTGGGGAAGGATCTGCTCTCTAAGAAAGAAAGGAAGATTTACCTGACTCCTTTTCTGCTTCTGGAAGAAAGCAACAAGGCTCTGTGGCTCCTTTTTTGCAGACTAATGTCCTACAGAAGCCAGAAATCATCTGGGCTTTGAAATCTGTCATGTCTCACTTCTCCTTCAATTCAGCTCATGACATTGCAGATGTTTTGAAAGCAATGTTCCCAGATAGCAGTATAGCTCAGAACGTCAGGTGCAGTTACACCAAGTTGTCATACCTCATCTAATTTGGGATTGCACCATACTTTCAAGAACTACTTCTGGAAGACTTAAAGCAAGCGCCTTGTTTAACCAGATACCTTACCTCTACCTTTCTTGGCCACATTAGAGCTGATGACATGAAAAGGAACTTCACTGAAGCCACAAAGGACTTAGATGTCAAGAAACTGGCACAGGTATCCATGGATGGACCATATGTTTACTGGAAACTCTTAGGAAGTATTGCAGAAGAAAGGAGATCAAATGAACAGTATCCTGATCTGTTGGAAGTGGGATCTTGCAGCCTTCATGTGGTTCAAGGAGCTTTCAGGAGTGGCATGGTCAAAACAAACTGGAAAGTTGACAGCCTTTTGAATGCTTTGTATAGCCTCTTCCATGAATCACCAGCAAAGAGAGATTTCATCAATATCACCAAAACTGATGTCTTTCCACTGTTTTTTTTTTTTTGTGGTCACAGATGGTTGGAAGACAAGAAAGTGGCAGAAAGAACCTTGGAAATCTGGCCTCATGTAGTTACTTACATGAAAAAGACAAGGAAGAAGCCAAAAATTCAGGTTCCTAACTCACACTTATTCAAAGCAGTGTGGTCTTCTGTTCAGAATTGCCTCACAAGTGCAAGATTGGCATTCTTCATTTCTACAGCATCCATCATGCAGCCTTACCTCCAATTACTCCAGTCAGATGCTCCTCTACTACCATTCATCACATCAGAAGTACAGACAGTACTGGAAACATTGATGAGGAAGTTTATGAAAAGGAAGAACTTGAAAATGCAAACACCTCTTGGAAGATTGCCATATTGGATGTATCACAGCCAGATAAGCAGGTAGCAGCAGGAGACATTGAGATTGGATTTGCAGCAAAGGCAGCTTTGGACAAAGCTGCCAAAGAAAAGAAGCTTAGTCCTCTAAAAGAACAGGAATTCAGAAGAGAGTGTGGAGTTATGCTAGCAACTGTTGTTTCAAAAATCCAGGAGAGAGGCCCTTTAAAGTACAGTTTGGCAAGGAAAATGTCAAGCTTAGATCCCAAAATCATGGTGTCAGATCCAGATGCTGCCACAAAGCAAACACCTCTTGGAAGATTGCCATATTGGATGTATCACAGCCAGATAAGCAGGTAGCAGCAGGAGACATGGCTCACGACAGCTAATGGGGATACTGTACTATCACAGTTCAAGAAGCTCATCTCTAATGCAAGGAAGACTTATCCAGAACAATTTCCTACTTTCAAGGAAGCAGAAATCAGATCGGATTCCTTCTTACATGAGAAGTTGCAAGGTGAAGAGTTCCAGAATCTGTGGCATGTGATGCAGATTCTTCTCACTGTTTCACACAGTCCAGCTGCAGTAGAGAGGGGGTTTTCAGTCAAGAAAGAGGCACTTAACCCAAATCTTCAAGAACTCAGTCCGAAAGCAGTTAGGCTCATCTACAGTGTCATAAAGACTTTGTAGTTACTTGTAGAGAAGTATATTCTAGACTTGTGGTCGAGCGGCTTTTATATCTTGTAGTAGTTTCCCCACCAGATGTCATGTAGTGACGGGAGAGGTAAAGAATAGTATGGGACTATTTTTATTTGTCTTGGAAATATTAAACAGGTATAATAGTATAAGTCCTGGGTAGCTACCTCCCTGTCTCGCTATCTCTCTCTCTCTCTCTGTTCTAAGGCTAATCTCCGTCTCGACCTCTCTCTAGGGTCGCTTGTCTCCTTCTAAACTCTCTTTCCTAAAATCTGGTGTAGTAAGGATGTGTCACGTATGTTCCTCATGGCAACCAGACCTTTCTCACGAGAGGACTGCTGACAGCTAACTGCATCATCTCCTTACTGGCCGCTGTCGTCAGCTTTCCTCCGTGTAAGCATGTTTAGCGCTGCTCGCTTCTCGCAGACACAACACCTTCTCATCATTTGACTTCCTGCTTCTATCTGTCTCTCTATCTATCTATTTATCTATCTATCCATTATGTAGTCCTATATTTGCTCGGCCGCGCGAAAATGGCGTACCATCGACATTTAATAGTTATAATATATTAATACATACTACATACACATTATAATGAACTTATAAGCTAATTAAGTGAAATACATAATATTGTAAAGTAACATAATTGTATGAATATTGTATACATATATTATTCATAGTAAATAGTGATTATTCAGTAATATTACATTTTAAATAAGTTGAATACATATTTGAATAAATGCAATGGTTGTTGTATAACACTTGTAAGACGTGCATGTACAACAGACGTACGCATATAATTGTGCAATGGTAATACTGCTAGGTTATACATTACATATTTGAGTTATCACTTTAGTAATGTCTAATATTTCACCTAACTTGTATGATGATACTGGTAATACAGAATTGTGCTATAATTGTATGACTTATAATATTGTACTAACATTGTGGTACTACATAATTGTAACATTTTATGCATTGTTACTAAATATTGTGTTAATGCATAATTGTGTTGGCCTTATAATTGTAGTTACATAAAAGTTACATCTTGTTAATGCAACTGTTTTGTCGTTACATAATTGTTACATATCGTTTGTAGGTACATAATTGTTGTTAAAGTTACATAAAAGTTACATCTTGTTAATGCAACTGTTACATAATTGGCAAAGTGTAACATAATGCAATCGTTTGTCGTTACATAATTGTTACATATCGTTTGTAGGTACATAATTGTAGTTAAAGTTACATAAAAGTTACATCTTGTTAATGCAACTGTCACATAAATTGGTACATATTGTTTGTAGTTACATAATTATAATATGGAGTAACATAATTGTAATAACTGCAGTCCTAACATATGCTGCGGTCGATGATAGTGATGATGTGTCGTGCCACTTGTATGTGGAGACAACAATTTGCTTTTTTGTTTGTAGTTTACGTGGTATTTTGACTTATGTAGTAACATTTACACTTATTTTCATTTGTTTGTTATGTGATCTTACTCTATTTCTCTTTTTTTCTTTCTTACTTTTCTTTCTTTCTTTTTTTGTATGTATTGATTTTCTATAGTTTGTTTTTCTTTGCTTGTGTACACTTTTTTCCATGTTGTTCATGGTTACCTAATTGCTGGCTAATTTCCTTGAGATACTTTTTTAAAGTTTAGTTTATATTGCACAGAGATTATAAAATGATATTATATAGTCCCATATTTTGTTATTTTATATAAAATATATATATACACTATATACAGTATTAACTATACACACTGACTTGTTGTTCACCTGTACCTATCGTGAGTAATATGTGTGTCAGCACTGTGTGGAAATCATTGTCTTCACGATTGTGTTGAAGATGTTCACTCTTGCTAACGGCATTTGTGTTGGCCATTTTTTTCTTCTCTAGGTTACCTTGTAACTTAATTTGTCTGTTTCCACTAGGTAGCTTTAATTAATAAATGTTTAATACAGTTCTTTTAATTGCTCACTGAGTAACTGTGATTGTATATTTTCTTTATTACTTTGTAGATATAATTAATGTATAGTTGTATGTATGAAACACGTATTTTACGTAGGTATAAATGGTAACACTCGTTGGTAGTAAATAAATGTTATAATAAATGAATGAATATATACAGTGTAGAATATTTATTGTTGGTGATTATTTAGTGTTTGAGTTATGCAGATAATTGAAGTAAGTATGTGTATTTAAACTGTAACTATACAGCACGTTTTTTATGTTTGTGCAGAAGCTTATTGTCTATCACTGTGTATTGTATAAATGAAGTAACTATGTAACTCACTAATTTTTACCGTGGTGGGAAAATGGTGTGAGTGGTGTTGCACGTGGTGATAGCGTTGTCCTTCGCGGGTTGATTGGCGTGTTGTCGTCTCAGCACATGGTGACGTCGGCTTCCCACACTGGTAGCTGTGGTGAGTGAATGAGTAGCGATGAGTAACTTGAGTGAAGACGAGTGAGTAAGATGAGCTGTAAATATGGACTTGGTGTTTTGCTGCGTGCATTGACCTCTTCACACCTGCGTAAGCGGTGGGGGTTTGGTGGATGTAGCAGAGAGAGGAGGGTGAGGTCTGGTGGTTATGAGTTGTGAGTCGTCTCTCACTCTTCGTTTGTTTGTTTGTTTGTTTTCTTTCTTTCTTGACGTATTCTTGGTCCTTTTTTCTTGTGATTTACTCGTTGTGGGATGAAGACTGCCGCTACTTGTAGGTGCGTGTAGAAGATTATACAGACGACGTAGAGTTGTTAATTGTAGTTGATTGTAGATGGCTGTAGTTGATTGTAGATGGCTGTAGACTTTGTAGAACTGAAGCTAATCTTGTAGTCTCGGTTGCTTTTGTAGAAATTTGCTTTTAATTCGGAGACGATGTCCGCAGATTTGCTGGTTTGTCGTTAAGCTACTTGCAAGGCGTCGAGTGATCTCTTGACCTCTGCATCAGCGTAATGATCTGGGAGACGGAGGGGGCATGATGGAGAGAATACTGTCAGGATCTTATATTTTTGGTTCTTTTCAATCTTAATATTTTGTAGGAGTTTAATGTTGATTCGTAGACGAGGTTCGTATACGTTCGCTGCTACCAAATGTCATAAAGACTTTGTATCATAAAGCAGCGACTTTGTATTTGCTTGTAGAGGCGTATATTTTAGACTTGTGGTCGAGCGGCTTTTATATCTTGTAGTAGTTTCCCCACCAGATGTCATGTAGTGAAAGGGAGAGGTAAAGAATAGTATGGGACTATTTTTATTTGTCTTGGAAATATTAAACAGGTATAATAGTATAAGTCCTGGGTAGCTACCTCCCTGTCTCGCTATCTCTCTCTCTCTCTCTGTTCTAAGGCTAATCTCCGTCTCGACCTCTCTCTAGGGTCGCTTGTCTCCTTCTAAACTCTCTTTCCTAAAATCTGGTGTAGTAAGGATGTGTCACGTATGTTCCTCATGGCAACCAGACCTTTCTCACGAGAGGACTGCTGACAGCTAACTGCATCATCTCCTTACTGGCCGCTGTCGTCAGCTTTCCTCCGTGTAAGCATGTTTAGCGCTGCTCGCTTCTCGCAGACACAACACCTTCTCATCATTTGACTTCCTGCTTCTATCTGTCTCTCTATCTATCTATTTATCTATCTATCCATTATGTAGTCCTATACAGTTCCCTGTCAGCCCAAAAGATACAGGTGGCAGATTTGGTGATCACTGACAAACTGTTGTTTTCTTGCAGTCATGCTTACAACAGATACAAGTTGCATCTTGGAGAAGAAATCTGAAAAAGAACAAACTAAGAAAGGAAGAAAATGAAAGGCTCTTCAGGAAGAACTTTCTGCAGCCAAAAAGAAGAAACAGGAACTCGAAACTATTTCTAGGAGACTTATTAGTACTGCAGACAAGAAAGCAAAAGAAGCAGAAAAGAAAGCAGATGCTGCTGTGATGAAAGCCTTAACTCGTGAAATAAAATGCTGCCAGACAAAGAGCAGAAGAAATCCAGAAGAAAGAAATTCCAGTCCAGGAGAAGGCAGTCAGAGAAATAGAGGAGTTAAAGAAACTTGAATAAGGAGAGAAATAAGCAAGGAGATTGGATTGGTTTAGTAGTTTTATTGCTTCAACTGATAAGGTTCTAGTCAGTCCTCAAAGAGTAAGTTTTGTTGCAAAAAAGGTATTACAGTACCTACTGGTCATATGCAAAGTCAGTTTTGTACCTTATGTCTTCAAAGAGTCAGTTTTGTTCCCAAAAGTTATTACTTGTCATGCATAAATTCAGTTTTGTACCTTATGTCTTCAAAGAGTCAGTTTTGTTGCAAAACGTATTACTTATTAGTCATATGTAAAGTCAGTTTTGTACCTTATGTCTTCAAAGAGTCAGTTTTGTTGCAAGAAGGTAATATTTACTATTCAAAGTCAGTTTTGTAACCTACAAGTATCAGCAGGGTTTACATCAGTATAACGAGTATGATGGTTTTCAAGAGAAGTTGTAAATCTTGATTTTAATACTCAGTATCTTAACGATGTTGTGCTTTTTTTTAAATTTAAATATTATGAAGTCCTTAAAAAAATAAAAAAATGGAGAAAGCCTTGTATCATTGTGGAAACATTGTATCATTTTAGAAACAATCAAGTATTCTTTGCTGTAAAGGATATCTTTATTTTTATTCATCAGTATCTCTACAGTTTTGGCTCTGATACAAGGCTTGTCGGTGTGGCTGGAAGGGGACATTTTACGCTTGGATAATGTGGGAAATTAAAGAAGTACACTAATGTGTAAATCACTATAGATGTAAAAATTTACTCAAGAGTAATTGGAGGCCACATTAAAAAAGTGGTAAATTACACTTGAAAATTTACTTAGCAATGTATGAAAAATATACCTGGAATTTTGTCAAAATTCCTGGAAAAGTCAGGGAAATTTTTGCTGACCAGAGAGTGGGAACCCTGTGTGTGTGTGTGTGTGTGTGTGTGTGTGTGTGTGTGTGTGTGTGTGTGTGTGTGTGTGTGTGTGCAGTCACATGTTGAAGTAGGTGAAGCAGGACATCATTTAGAGATCTGGTAAATTTTATTGTAGAACAGAACTTATAATGGTTGTCCAAGTTTATGTTAACACAGCCTTCATGAATATCCCAGGTCTTTTTTTTGGTTTGGCTCTTGCAACCCTTCCACCGAAGTTCATACTTCTCACCTTCTGCACTCAGCTGCCATCCTCAATCAAATCAACATGCCCAAACCATCTCAGTCTACCTCTTCTCATCACAACACCAGTACACTGAAGTCCCATCGTTCCTCTCAACTCTTCAGTCGCAGTCCTAACTCCCCAGGCCTCACATTCAAGGAACATTACACATCCATCTAATCACTGTCATTACTGTACGCTAGTGACTATGAATATCCTCTTCCTTTACTTACAAAATCTCACTACCTTATAGCATTAAATTCCACAACATAGTGTATAAAACACTAACTTGCCCTGAGGGAGAGCCACTCAGTGATTGGAGAGGCAACAGCTCCCTTAACTTTCTCCAACCAATCCATACCCCAACCACATGCAAATACCAAGTACCTCAAAAAACAAAACTCCCCCCCCCCCGCACACATACACACCCAATGAACTCTCCAGCAAAATCAATCCATTCTCACCTGACAATCTCTACAATCTCTCATTGACACACCACAGTCACGAAAGGAGCATTATTTCGGAGTCTATCTCTCATACCACGTAAACTCTTTTGCACCCAGTAATCACAAACACTAAACAAGGTGGAATTACATCCCTCACCCTTGTGGAAAACTGCTCATAGCCACACTCTCTCTGCTCTAATATTATTGTCATATACAATACTCTCCAACTCTTGTGTCCCATTCCGTCTCTTCATTTAACCCTTTTGCACACCATTAGTTTCCAGTAAGTTTCCATGCACCCCCACAGAACCAAAACCCCTCAGGCTGCTTCTGCTCGCACGGAAGGGAATAAAATTCTAAGGCTAATTTTATCCTCGAAAAATATTTATAATGTTATAAATCGTAGTCCATCATCTATGCTGATGTTTATTCTATCAGAAAAGCAAAATAAATAAATAAATAACCATGAATAAATGTACAGAAATGAAGTGAGAATAAACCGTATTCCGGTGAAAACTAACTTCCAACAACATTCCAACATCACTGTGAAAAATTTTTCCCATGATCCACAGTTGCAAAGGAAATGTCTATATGCAGAATTTCACGAGATTCAAATGAACCTGGTTGAGATATGATATGTCCAATAGTTTTCGAGTAATTCGAAAAAACAGAAAATTTTTAGAAGTAACCAACGTTTTCTTTTCTTATTATTTTTATGTTTTCCAATGCAAAATACTGTGTTTTAATTAGTTTTGACCTTCATTTTGGCGGGAAAATCCCCCTTTTGGAATTTTGAGTAAGATTTCCAAAAGTGGGTTTATCCCCCAAAATCAAGATCAAAATTAATTAAAAACACACTATTTTGCATTAAACTAACCAAACCTAACCCAACCTAACCTAACCTAAGGCCTGACATAGACCGAGTGCACACATCTGCACCAGCCAATATGACGAGACATTCATCCGCTACTGAGCGATAGCGTAACCTAAGCCACTACATGACTACCCCTACAAAATTTGCTCCCCCAACTCAAACTAGACTTAAAAGGTAAGTCTTAGTTAGAATAGTTCAGGGACGTAATATAATGAAAATTGGTAACGTTGGTTACTTCTAAAGTTATACCGAAAAATCTTTAAAAATCGCCTAAGAACGTCTGATTTGTTTATTATTTCATATGTTATTAGTGACACTGTAACAAACATATATGTATATTATATCCATTTTTTTAGCCCAAAGGTTAAGGAAGCCCATGATAAAATTCACAGTGTTATATCCTTTATCGTTATTGAGAAACTGAATTTTGAAAAGTTACGATGGGTTGCGCGCAGTAACAGCACGTACGCTTTGGCCCATAGGCTATGTTCGTCTTCTGGAACTTTTCCCAAAGTAATTAGTTGCACATATAGGTAACTTTGCTTTACAAAAGTATGAATAAGAAAAAATCAGCTCGATCAGGCTTCTTCAGATTTTTTATGTGACCTTTACGAGTAAAATGACTGAGAGAATTGCAATGAAATGCACTACATTTTCCCCATGAGGGTATATAGTAAACACACATTTTATACCATACAGTACAATAGTATACAACAGTAGACAATTAAGCTAGTTACTCACATCTTCTAGCAGTGTTGTAACTCTTACTTAAAATAAAAAACATCTGAATCACTCTCCCAATTTAAAATTGCTAGAAATCATGCAAGAGCTGTATTAAATCTATCTAAATCAAACTTTCTTCAAAAGCAAGCATCAAAGCTACTTAACAACCCTAATGACAATAGAATATTCTGGTCAACTCTTAATTCTTTCAATAATAACTTTAACAAGTCATCTTCCATTCCCCCACTAAAATCTTCAGATGGCAATAGTACAAATGACCCACTTGGGAAAGCTGATATCTTTGCTAGTACCTTTGCAAGAAACTCTACCATAGATGATACCAGCCAGAATGTCTCAGTACTGGAACTTGATTCTCCCGAAATTGCCCCACTTAAAATACAGACAAGATTTGTAAAATCCATCCTAGACAATTTACCTACCAACAAAGCTCCAGGCCCAGATGGAATTCCGCCAATTGTTTTGAAAAAGTGTTCCCCTGAACTTGCCTCTGTCCTAGCTAAATTATTCAGACTATGCATACGTACTTCTTTATTCCCAAATTCATGGAAAGAAGCCAATATCCACCCAGTTCCGAAGAAAGGAAATTCGTCTGACCCCTCCAATTACAGACCAATAGCTGTCACATCTTCTCTTGGTAAGGTATTTGAAACTTTAATTAATAAGCATATTGTTAAACATCTTGAATTCAACAACTTAATTAGTGATAGACAATACGGTTTTCGCCACGAAAGATCCACCACTGACATACTCAATCTCTTAACTCATACCATCCATCAGTCAATTGATCTTTTTGGAGAAACTCATGCAGTAGCTCTTGATATCTCTAAAGCTTTCGACAGAGTATGGCACCGTTCCCTGCTGTCCAAACTCCCTTGCTATGGACTAACGTTTTTTGTTCCCTTGATTTCTTCTTATCTTAGTGACAGGAAAATAAGAGTAAAAGTAGATGATGTATATTCAAATTTCCACTCAATTAACGCCGGCGTGCCGCAGGGATCAGTTCTGGCGCCAACCCTATTTCTGGTTCATATTAATGATCTCTTATCTGTCACTCACAATCCCATTCACTCATATGCAGATGACTCAACACTACATAGTTCATTCACACTCAGACATCCATTTACAAAGTCTAATATCTCTACCTCTCAACTCAGTACAGCCATCTCCATAAATCAAGATCTATCTACAATCAGTGAATGGGGACAAAACAACCTTGTCTCTTTTAATGCTAGTAAAACTAAATATATACAGTTTACTAATAGACAGATATTACCAGATTCGTGGATTACCTTCAGTGCTACTAATATTCCCATCTCCAAAAATATTGAAATTCTTGGTGTCTCACTTAACAGTGCCCTCAGCTGGACCTCTCATGTCAGATCACTTGCTAAAACCGCCTCAAAGAAACTTGGATTATTGTACAGAGTCCGTAACTTCTTCGCCGATGAGCAGTTAGCTATAATTTATAAGAGTCATGTGCACTCTCAGCTTGAATATTGCTCACCCTTGTGGAATGGTTGTGGAGAGGTTGCATTAAGACAACTAGACAAAATTCAGAATAAAGCTGTTAGAATCATTAACAACCCTGCCATTACATATAAACTACCTCCCCTGCAAGTAAGAAGGAATGTTGCCTCCCTTGCATTATTTTACAGATTTTTTTTTGGCAAATGCTCAGACGAAGTTGCATCCATGGTGCCGCCTCTCCATGCCTTCCCTCGTGCTACACGGGCATCTGGTAGCGCTCATGACTGGAATGTCACTGAACCATATTGCAGAACTTCTGCCTATCAGAATTCTTTCATTCCCCGAACTGCATCTCTCTGGAACTCGCTTCCCCAGAGTTGTTTTCCTCCAAATTTCAACCTACAACTGTTCAAGTCTGTTACAGATATTTTATGAACAGAGGACACCAGTAATCTGGTGTATGGATTAATTTTTTTCCCTATTTGTTTTTCCTTCCTTCGTTCTGTTATTTAAAAAAAAAATAAAAATAAAATGTTTCTTGAGAGGAGATGGAGTTGCAGAGAGGAGGAAAGGTACGATCACAGCGCGCGTGTGTGTGTGTGTGTGTGTGTGTGTATGTGTGTGTTGATGATGGTAGGGTGGATGAAGGTTCAGGTGATTGTGGTGATGGAGATGGTTGTGGTGGAGATGGTTGTGATGGAGGAAAGGTATGATCACAGTGTGTGTGTGTGTGTGTGTGTGTGATGATTGCATTGATGATGGTTGGGTGGATGAAGGTTCAGGTGACCATGGTGATGGAGATTGTTGTGGTGGAGATGGTTGTGGTGGAGGTGCTTTTGGTGGGGATGATTGTGGTGGAGATGGTAGTGGTGGAGGTGGTTGTGGTGGAGGTAGTTGTGATGGTGTCACTGGCTGTGGTTGTGCTAATCACCGTGGCCTTGACAGCAGCTTTGTATTTATCTAGTCCCCAGGGGGGAGGATTTAGCTCTCCCTTTCCTCTCCCTCTCTCCTCCTCACTCCAGTCACTCATATTCACAATCCCAGATTCTTTGTCACTTTCTTCCTCACTTTCCATCTCACTGAACAGGTATTTCTAGTACTCCTCCTCCGATAAGCCCTTGCCTGCCATCGTGGTTTGTTTCAGTGTATAGCAGGGGAATGATCACAATTGGTTATGATATTTCAAATTTGGATTTCTCTGAAAATATATAAATAACACTTACACACCTTCTTCACTAGCACACTGCATTATATATAACATAATATCACTATAACACACTTAATGTATGGATGGTGAAGTAATAGAAAACGAGGAAGAAGATGGCCAGCTGTACTCTCACACACCCTCCTAGTCTGACTGCTGAGAGGACACTGAGCTAAAAATAGGCCGCTTGTCCTTGTGATAGGCTGGTGGGTGTTGTCATATATTTCCCTCAGACCTGGCCACCCTCACACCTTTGACTCCTCCAAATTTGATGCACTTTCAGCCACAGGAAGAGTTTCTATGATCATTTATAGGGAAGTTGAGTTATAGTGCATCATCGGTTACTCTTCAGATTGCAAGGACTATGTCTTGTACTGTGTCATGGTGCTCGAGGGGGTTAATTTTCAAACCAGCATTGGCTAACTGGATTAGGAGCTGGTCTAATTTCTGTAGATGTTCATTTATCGTGTGTGTTGCAATTATGATCCCACAGTACACAGATATACCATTTTCTAACATTCCAGATAGTACACAATTCATTAATTGTTGGAATGTGCCTGGTGCTCTCCTTAACCCCATTGGCATTCTTTTATATTGGTAATGCCCTGTATTTGTGGAGAAAGCAGTGTATTTTCATGACTCCTGATCGAGTGAAAGTTGATAATAGTCATTAAACAAATTGATCGTGGAAAATACATTATTTTCTCGTCCAATATTTTGCAAGCGTCACTTACCAATGTCATAGGAAACCTGTCTGGAATTGTGTGTTGGTTTAGTTGATGGTAATTGTATACAACATGCATTTTTCCATTTTGTTTGGGCACAAAAAATAATGGGGCATTCCACAGGAGACTGATGGCTCAATAATACCCATTTATAACATTTCATCAACATATTGATTTGGAAGAGTACATTGTGAGCATGCTACTGTATAGGCTGGTACATACCGGTATATTGGTTGTGTGTCCTGGTGAACATTAATCTTGCGTTTAATCAGGTTAGTACACTCCAATTGTTCTCCAGGTAATGTGACAGTCTGTCGGTATTTTTGTAATAAATCCAGTGGATTTTTTCTAGATCAAAATTTCCTGAGTGAATCAAATTCACCTTTATGCTCTCTCTGTCCATCGATATTATCTTATTTGGTGTTCCAGCTATAGTTTCTTCCCGCATAGTAGCAGGTCAAGTCTCTGAAGTGCATATACAAGTCCCCCTTTTTATCTGCACTTCTCCATTCATCTGATTAATTAGGAACAAATGAGTTTCCTCATCGTTATTCACCTGACATAATGCGTTTTCCACCGAGAGTCCTTTTATTTTACAAGATTCTTCTAAGACAAGAACAGTACCATTCTTCAATTTGCTCTTTATGATGACTCATGTATGAATTAGGCAGAATAACTACATTATTGGCGAGATGTGCAGGGAATAATGTTGGGAGTTTACTGTCACCTCGGTCCCTGGGCAAAGGGGATGGGGGGGATGGGAGAGATGGTGTGGGTGCGTATGCAGGCTACCTTCGTCAGACTGAATCCTTCTGTTTATTTGTTTGATTGTTCCAAAGCCCTTCGATTTTCTGCCATTGTTGGGTGATAGTTCTGGTGGAAATTCCTCTCTGAATTTGTTATTGTATTGTATCCCATTCATGTATGGGGGTAATACTATATTCTCTTTCCTCATGGTTTTTGAACCCAATAACATGTTGGCTCTTATTGCTAAGTTCTCTACCGTATAGAAATTAACGGGGATTATTCTCATAGTAAGCAAAACTGATGTCTGACTGTATCATGCTCTCTATGGTTATTTGTTTGCCATCTGCAGCATGTAAGTCTAAATCAGACTACTCCACGAAGGTTACTTTCTTATTTCTAAATATCCTCTCTAATTCCTCTGGTGTTATTAAATGCACTGGGGAGCCTGGATCCAAGAATAATTAAATGTTTTGATCTTCAATGGAAGCAGGCACCTAGATACACTCGTTTCTGAGCATGCTTCCTATGTGGACTCCAGATTTGGTTTTCTTTATGTATGGTCGTTTTTTTAAGTGGCATGCCCTTCCCCCAACTTAAAAACAGATACTAACCTCTCAACTGTTTTCCAATGTGACGTCTAATGTCCTGTGTTTTTGTTTTCTGTAATATGGTTACATTCCTTTTTCTTTACCTCTGTCGTCCCCAAGCTTAATGTAACATTCAGATTTCATGTGACCAGGATTTGCACAATAATAACGTAGAGTATACCAATATTCCGAATGTGACCCACGTGATGCCTTTCCATATTTTGGTTTTCCTGTGGCACGGTTTCTGCTTGGTATATGTGCAAACTTTTGAGGCTGCCTGTGGCCTGGTGTTTGTGATCGCTGCCTCGATGTCAGCGGTTGTTTGGTTTGTCTGTTCTCGGGTAGTGATCGTTTTTGTTCTTTGCTTGGGCTACATCTATTCATGGCTACCACAGTGTCTGTTATTCTCATTCTGCTTGTATTGGGTTGTGTTATTTCACTCATCCCTGCTTTGCTGCAATGCATCTTTACCTCGTTGATAAAATCTCACAAACACACTCCGGGATATAGGCAACAGTTTTTCCTATCTTTACTACTCTGTCAGGTAATTTACACAATGCAGCTACATATTGTCTGATTCAAGCCACCAGTTGAACACCTACCACACGCTCCTGCTCTGAACCTGTCGTGGTGACTGAATGGCACTGCGACAGGGCAGACTGGTAGGGTCTCCAAAATTTTTTCATGGATGTTGGTTGGACCTCCTTTTTCTCCCATGATGCAAATTCCACATTGGGCCACATACAGGATTTCATTAAAGTCGGCATGGAAACATTCATTCCCCATCATAGTTACAGAAAAAGATGTAATTCACCTAAATGGTTTGAACACAATTGTGCTAGAGTAACAGAACATAAAACGATAGCCTATAACACTTATACAAGGACCAAAACCAAAGAAGCCCTTAACTATTATAGAAATATCAGAAACCATGCCAAAACTATTACCAATCTTTCTAAATCAAACTTTCTACATAGACAAGCCAACAAACTACTAAACAACCCACATGATGACAAAATATTCTAGTCTACCCTTAATTCATTCAAAACTAACTTCACTACCACCTCTTCCATTCCACCGTAACAGTCCCCCAATGGAAAGCCAGTAAGTGACCCACGTGGAAAAGAAAACCTTGTTGTTGACATTTTTTCAACAAACTCAACCCCAAATACAGAAAATCACAATATTCCTGTACCTGATTTTGATTCCCCTCAAATAACGTATCTCCTTTCAAGATTCACACCAGATACATACAAGCTTTATTTCAGAATCTCTTAGTAGACAAAGCTACTGGTCCAGATGAATTTCCTTCAATAGTACTTAAAAAATGTTCCTCAGTGTTGGCGCCTATATTGGAATAATTTTTCCACTTATGCAGCTGTACCTCAAGTTTTCCAGCCTTTTGGAAAGAAGCAAATATACATCCTGTTCCTAAAAAGGGGGCAACTTCTGAGCCATCAAACTGTAGACAATTGCAATAACCTCCGTTCTTGGTAAAGTTTTTGAGACACTAATCAACACTAGAATGCCCAGGCTTTCAATTCACCTTGCATGCCCGGCCGGAGCCATTTTGACTCCTTACCAGTGTTTCATCTTTCTTGCTGTTCACTAACAATGAATACTCATATTTCAGTCTTAATTGTCTTCTTATGTTTACAGCGTGTTAGTTGATTGTAATCTGTTGTGCATTATACATATTATAATACAATGGACGTCAAAAATAAAGCTAACCATTCTGGCTTATAGGCCTTTTATTTTCGTGAAATGCAGGCAATATCACAGTGTAACAAACAGAAACAGGAAATTGCAAGAAAAATACTTCAAACTTAGTTGAGACTAACTACAATGAACAAAAACTCAGGTTTTCTACTCGTAATGTAACAAACCGAAAAAGGGAGTTGCAAAAAAAAAAAAAAAAAAAAATGAGACTACATTGAACAAAAACTCACATTTTTCTACTCATTCTTGCATTTTTTTTTTTAAAGTGCGTCGAACCTGGAATGTGCAAGTTTCCAGTGATAACAGATACCGACAATTCAGTTCTTCGTACAGAGTGCAGTATCTTCACTTGGCAGTACTTTTTTTTTTTTTTTTTTTTCTGTTTGTTGCTGTGTATCCTTTCCTTGAGCTTCACTCTGAGTGGCCTTTCTTGACTGCATATATGGCTCAGCTAGCTTTTCTGCCAGATTTTGGAGTAATATTCTTCTGGAAATATTAAATTTGGTGATTTTTAGTGGTAGGTGGTGGCGACCATCATCCACTTACTTAATGTACAGTAGAGCTGTCAAGTAGCCTTTATTATTCTTTTTCTGTGCCTGCCCTCCTCTCTTCTTATTTCTTTCATCTTTCCTGTCAGTTCTTATTGATTTTCTTTCCTTTACAGGTGGCTTTACATTGAGTGACAAGCCAAATGGTTTCCTGTAAGCCAAGAAGCCATTTACAACGCTGGGTGGTAACCATATAACCAAACCATACATGCTCCCTACGTGTCAACAAGTGGGTTGGTGGAGGATTTGTGCCCCTCCCCGTAAAACACATAAATCAAAATCAAATGGCCACCCCTTATGGGATTATGGCGTCTGGCAATAGATAGACATATAGATAGATTTCCTTGTAAAAGATCCATGTATTTATGGCAGCTAGATCCAAAACAATTTAGAACGAGTGTACAGGCCACCGTCTTGTGCTTGTTCTAACAGTGTACTTTTTGGCCATTAGATCTACGATGTCCACTCCATACTTTGTTTCATTACATTCTGGCTCGTTTTACTTAAGATGTGCAACATAACGATTTAATACTTTTGGATTTTCTTACAAATACTGTAAAGAGGTATAAATGATATCATTCACATTATTATTAAGTCCAGTGAGTTCACAATGAACCCCAGAACAATTGAACGACAAAAGTAAATTGATAATAACTGAACACAACACTTCAGATCAATATATCAAAAATGAGTCAAAATGACTCCCCTGGGCATCGGTGGAAATTTTTTAAATATCGACTAAAAATATGACTAGCAAATCCTCCTACATGTGTTTGTGTAAAGCCATTGTCTTGTAGTATGGGGATATCTGCGATGGCTCACAGTTTGTCTGGGTCGGGGACTATTCCGTCTCCAGAGATGACTTGCCCCAGGAAAGAGACAGTTCTAGCGGCCAGGACGCACTTAGAGGACCGGAGTTTGAGGCTGGCTTGGCGATTTCATTCGAAGACTTTCCTGAGGCACTGGAGGTGATCGCCCCAAGTTTTACTGAACACAATGACGCCGTTCAGGTATGCCAGACAGATTTCCCAGGTGAGGCCACTAAGGTTAGACTCCATCAGCCGAGAGAAGGTGGCAGAGGTGTTGCAAAGGCCTAACAGCAGGACGTTGAACTCATAATGTTTCCCATTACTGGTGGCGAAGGCGGTCTTTCCTCAGTCCTCGGGGTGGACGAGGACTTGCCAATTCCCCGACTGGAGATCTGGGGTTGAGAACCAGGAGGCTGTATAGGGAGTCGAGGGAGTCATCGATCCTGGGGAGAGGGGTGGCTTCCTTGATAGTTACGTCGTTGAGGCCTTGGTAATCCACGCAGAAACGCAAGGTGCTTTCCTTTATCGGGGAGGACCACGGGCTGGTGGAAGGCAAAACAAAGCCAGCATTGAGCATTTTCTGGACCTGCCAGTCTTCCTTTGCTCGTTGTTTGGGGTTCTTCCGCCAGGATGGTTGGCGGATTGGTGGTCCTGTAGTATGAATTTCGTGCACCAGGTAGGTGGTGTGGCTGATATCTGAGGGGCCTGATGCAAAGAGGTCCTGTAAGTAAAGGAGGAGATGGTGAATGGTGTCTGATTGGTGAGGGGAGAGGTGGTTGGGGATGGGAGGGCAAGGAGACAGGGGAGGAAGGGGGAATGGGGCATGACTTCGCTTCTTCCACTTCTGCCACCACAAGTCCCTTTGGTAGTGTGAGAGGGGACGTGGCGATGTTTGTGATTCAGACTGCCGCGATGTGAGGGGGAAGGAAGGTGGGGGGGCAGGAGACAGGCTGAGAGAGTTCCAGGTGGCAAGTCGGGGGAAAATAGGATGGATGTTCCTGTAGGCCTGTTTAACGGCAGCCGTGCTTCATGTTGGGGGGGATCGTTATGGTGGAGGTGATGGTGGCAGGGAAGGTCGGGGAAGGGGAGGGGGGTGGCTGGGTGAGGTGGGAGGTGGGGAAAGGGGCAGAGATGGGAGGAGGGGGAGGGCCAGGGGAGGAGGGTGGGGACAGGGCGTGGAAGTGCACATCGCCTTAGGGGGTTTGGGGGGCTGGGGAGGTTGTGGGTTTTCGGAACTGTAGCTGCCACTTGTGGCAATCGATGGTAGATTGTAGTTACTGCAGCAGGTCCAGTCCCAGGTATCCATCATAATTGCGACACATGGAATTAGATACTATGAACTTGTATTTTGTGGATATACACTGGTAGGTGTCGATACTTAGGGCCCGGGTTTCCCCATGGATGGGTAGGGGGTCATCCCCTGAGTGCAACAAGATGAGTTGATGTAGGGCAAAGCGAGCCAAAAGCCGACTTATGACGGGCGTAGAGGTGGCTGTACAGACAAGACCTGGCCACTCTCGTATTGACAAGAAGCCTCGCTTTTACCCTGTTCAGCCTCATCTTGTCATAGACTGGGGGGGGGAGGGATCTGAGAGAGGTGGCCCCTGCCACTGTGGGGAAGTGCGGGGGCAGTCCTAAAAATCCAGCAGTTGTTGGATTTCCTCTTCCTCTGGCTCCATTTCCCCGATATCGGTGTCTCTGGCAGGTGTGGGTTCATCCTCGGGGCCCTCACTTTCAAGGGAAGACACGTTGCATTGGCTTGTGGTGGTCACCTTGCGCCTGGCGGCTTTGAGCTGTTCATGAATGTCGTGCAGCGGACATCGGTGGCTGGATGTGGAGAACTCCCAGGGGTTAATTGAAATGAGGTTCTGGTTCTCCTTGTGGCTGGGGTGCTCATTCGTGGGGTGAGCCCTGGGTAGACTAGATGTCGGCGTAGGGCTCATGTGGGGTAGAAGAGGTCGTGGCTTGCTGTGTGGTGTGGGCTTATAGGTTGGGAATTGCTGACCCCGTTGATTTGCTGGGGGAGCGGAGCAAAAGATTAAGAGTCGCTGAATTAGCTGGATGTCTCTGTCGAGGTCCCTTGTTGGGTCGTGTATGCTGAAGTGCTCCTTGACCTTACTGGGGAGGACTCTGAGGAGGGTGTTGAATGTATGTTGCTCCAAGGTTTCATCATCTGTCTCTGGGTAAGTGGCAGTGACAAGTCGCCTGGCCTGGATCAGTGTATCATCCAGGTTACCGTCGTAAGTCAGACAATCCAACTGGGATAATGCCACAACCCTTTATAGTGAGGGTGTGATGGCTTGTATAACCAATTTGGTAAAATTCGCCCAGGTTAACTCAGGGACAACTTTCAGTGCAATGTTGGCCACGGCTTTGCCCAGTAGTGGTAGCGTGACAGTTATTTTCTGCCTGTCATCTTCGAACCTACTATCTAGCAATGGCTTAATTACTGATAGATATGTGTGAATGTCATACTGTTCTGTGTCGAATTTGGGCAGTTGCATGTGTGGTTTCATTGCCATTTTGCCAATTTCCCTGTTTGCTCCTCTCTGTGTATGCCTGGGTCAAGAACCACCACTGTCCACCATGTTATGCTAGGTGTTTAAGGGTCGGCTTCCCATCCCTAGAATGCCTAGAGTGTAGGTGGGTTCCCTTTCTAGACCGGAGCTTAGACACAGTATGAGAGGAACTGGGCATAAAAACACAGCGCAACAACCTTAAAAATGTAGTGACAAATTCTCTACTTGTGGAACAGGCAGACTTATCCACAATATGCTAGTCAATATTAATACATAGACTGGTAGGTGGGTTTTCGGTATCACACAGGATACTAGATAGATATGAGTCTAGATTCGGGTCTGGGGGCAATACACCACTCTTTCAGACTCTGCACAAGAGGCTCTTTCTCACCAGAGAGGCAGAATATCAGTTTTCCGAGTTCAGGGGGTGTTTGCTCTGCCACTGACTTTGTTTCTGATTTCACGATAGTTATGAGAGTTACACTGTTGTGTATTTCTGATTTACACAAGGATATGGGACACTGACACAATATTACGATAGTGATTCTGAGTGTTTGCCTCTCGTCTGATATAAAATAGATATACACTGTTTCATGTGTTTTCCATCACTTCACTGTCACACTTTTCACTTAAGCTGCACAATTCTGGCCTCCCGTTGTCAGCCTGTAAGAGCCGTATATCACTGTCACTATTGGAGAATGTCACTGATCGGGCGAGGGGAAGGGGGCAGCCTGAGGATTCACAGTTGCCTTTCTGGGGTAGGAGTCCCTTCAGGAGTACCTTCGTCCCCCGGCCACGGGACCACTCTCAGGGATGTTGTCTCTCTTTAAGGGTTTCGGTTGGGCATGGTGAAGGGCCCTTCACTGTCGGGGCTGGGGACTGGGGCATGTCTCTTGGGGCTCAGGCCAAACAATTCTCGGAAGCGCTCCCTCAGGTGCCTGGTGGAGGAAGGGCACCACCTTCATCGGGGAGAGGTGAGGTCCCGCCCTGGGGTCCTGGGGGCATCCTCGGAGGCTCATGGTCTGTGGTCTCTCCATGGCGTTGCCATCAGTTTGGGGCTGCGGCTTTGCTCCTGGCCGGAGTCCATCAGGTGGAGGCCCTCCTCGGGGGCTGACTGGATGGAGAAGAGCCCTGTAGATAATACCGGGCCTCTCCACCAGTCCTCAGGGCAGAAGTCCTCCTCCTGGAGGTTGCTTCAGTCTGGGGAAACAGAGGAGAGGCCTGTGCTCCTGCTGGTCTGCAGGACTGACCGCTGGTCACCCTCGCGTCACAGTCACAGAGGGCGAGGGGTTTTGGCGTCCCTCCCTGATGCAGCCATGGGCCGTCGCTAGGTTCCCTTGGGCAACTGACGGAGGGCGGCTATGGGCCATTCCTTCGCTGTCGGTGCGGCTTTGGGCCATCACCAGGGCCCAACTCCCTGACAGGAACGCAGACAAAGTGTGGCTATGGGCCGTCAATTGCCTGTCAGCACAGCAGTGGGCCATCGCCGAAGTCCTGTATGGAGGGTGATGTGTAGACAAGGAGTGGCTATGGGCCATCTCCTGCCTGCGGGCGTGACTATGGGCCGTCACCTGTATCGTGCCCCCCGAGGCAACTGCAGGAGAGGGGACGTACCTGTCTCTCCCCGGCGTGGCTATTGGCCGTTATTGGTTCTGCAGGGGCCGCAGGCAGCACTTGGCAGAGCGGCTATGGGCCGTCTCCTTATTGGCAGCCCGGCTGTAGGCCGTGGCCTTCTTTTGTGTGCGGCTTTTGGCCATCACTGGTTCCCGGCTATAGGCCATGGCCCTTTGGTCGGAGCGGCTATGAGCCGTCTCTTTATTTGCGCAGCTTTGGGCTGTCGTTGGGGTGCTGCCTGGAGCTGTAGGGTCAGCTCCACCCCCATCCTGGTGAGGAATAGCTTGCCTGAGAGGTAGTGCACTCAGACTGGGGTGGACTAGTCGAGCGCCTACCGGGGAATAGGTGCGCGTGGCCCAGGTATACTTATGTCCATATAGACTGGACATGTTATGCGCTCTGTCTACTCCTCCATAGTCTCCTCCTAGGGGTGTGGTGGCAACCTGGGTTGCCGCGGCCGGTATTTCGTATGTATATATACTGTATGTGATATATATATATATATATTGTTACATATCCTATGATTTCATCATCCTTTGTGTAATTCTAACGTACAGTATGCTGCATGTTTGATCACGAGCGTGTTCTACCTCACTCCCCCCTTCTACCCTTATCGTAGAGTAAGTCGTTCTTTCTGCTGTTCAGAGCAGGAGTGTCAACTCTTTGTCCCCTATGGCTTCATTTGCGCGTCCTTCTTACAAGTTGTATGAAGCTCTGCCGGCCCCTATATAATGAGCTCAGTCTCTGCATTAATTGCCACTTAGATCTACTCCTCATTTTGCTCACATCCCTGTCGTCCCCTGTACAGTTGTTATTATTGTGAGTGCTCAGGAAGTCTCCAACCATCTAGCAGCTGTGTAATTTGAGTATAAGTGTTATTACATTTTTTCCTTGTACTGTATAGCATAAGGTGTTGATTTATAGGCCTAGTGCGGTTTTTGTGATTCATGTGTTTTTATGTCAGTCATTTTTTGATAATATTTTGTATCTGTAATAATATATCTTGCATTCACTGAGTATTATCCGGTTTTCTCATTTTATCAGGGCTGACTTAGATAAATTTACACTTGCTAATTTCGTGTTAATAGAGGCTATTGCAGTTAACCATATATTTAACCTGTTTTTTGCCATTACATCATCCTTATGAGTCCTGAATGTTTAGTTGTTAGTTTGAGCATTAAACTTTAACTTGTAATTTTACCTAACTCTTTTCTTTTGAACCTGGAACTTTGCGGGACAGTTGTCTCTGTCCTCTTATCAGGATATTCAGGATATTATCATAAGGATATTGCTTGATATTTTGTGACTGTGATTTATTCATAATGTCTACTATTACTACGCTTGATGAAGCCAAAAATTTTTTGTCAAATGTGCAAACAGTGTGTGATGTAGAAAAGAGAACAAAGAATGAACTTAAGCTTGTTCCTCAACAATTGGGAATTGCAGTTCACTCTCATCATTCTAAAGATCAAATTGTTGGCATGATTAATAAAAGCTTGTTTAATGTAACTCCTCCAAATGAGCAAACGCAGATTGAAATAGCTAAGTTACAGCTAGCTCTGCAGGAGGCTCGTGCTAAGGAGGCTGAATTTCAGGCAAATCCTAAGGAGGCGGAGTCTCAGGCTCGTATTCAGAAGGCTGAATTTCAGGCAAATGCTCGTATTCAGGAGGCACAGGTACAGGCTCAGGCACAAATTGAACTTGCTAGGATTCAGGCAGACCATGAGTATCGCATGAAACAAGGTGGAACTAGATCATCTAGCTCTGATGATTTTGATGTGGCTAAAAATGTTAAACTTGTCCCTCCTTTTAATGAATCTGATTTAACAAAGTATTTTCAGTTGTTTGAGAGGGTAGCTACAGGTTTTAATTGGCCAAAAAAGTATTGGCCAGTACTCCTTCAAACTGTTCTCACCGGTAAAGCTCAAGTAACTTATGCATCTTTGCCTCAGGATCAATCTGATAATTATGATGTAGTTCAGAACTTGATTCTTAAGGCCTATGAGCTTGTTCCTGAAGCGTATAGAGTAAAATTTAGGACAACTTATAAGCAAGATAAGCAATCCTATACTGAGTATGCAAAAATCAAAGAAGATCTGTTAGAGCAGTGGTTAAATTCTAAGAATGTGGATTCTGATTTTGGTAAATTTAAGCAGATGATTTTGCTGGAGGACTTCAAAAGGTGTATTAATAATGATGTAAGCCTATATCTTGATGAGAAAAGAATAGATAATTTGTCTGATGCTGCAGTTTTAGCTGATGAATATGTTCTCACTCACAAAAGATATTCTAAAGAAAAAAGGAAAGCTGAGAGTAAGTACGTTGCCTCTACTCAGAGTACAGGTAATAGGAAAGAGAATAAAGATGATATTTCTCAGGAAGCAAATACCAGCTTCACCTCTAGATTTCAGAAAAGTAAATGTACATATTGTAGTAAGCTTGGTCATACTACGGAGAAATGTTTCAGGAGACAGCGTGATGTGAACAAAAACGAGTCTTTAAATATTCAGTCAATTGGTCTAGTGTCCACCCTTGAGAGTTCCCAGAATTCTTTAACTGAGTTAACTGAACCTGCTTTGAGGGGTAAATTAAATTCTCATAATGAAGCTCCTCTTTTGAGCAGTAACGTGCGTTACGCTCTCAAGAGTTCATGTGCTAATTTCCTGTCTGATGGTTTTGTCAGTCCTCTGGACAGTAATGACAGGAAGTCAGTTAAAATATATCGTGATACATGTGCTTGCCAATCCCTTATGCTGACCAGTGTTCTAGGCTCTAATGTTAATTCCTCTGATGAAACTGTAATCTTACAAGGTGTAGGGAATAATTACTTCTCTGTCCCTCTGTGCAAGTGAATTTAGAGTCTGGTTTTGTTAATGGTTCTGTTATGGTTGGGTTGGTTGAGACACTTCCAATGTCAGGTGTAACTTTCTTACTTGGAAATGATATTGGTGGAACTCAAGTGTGTCCAGCTCCTCACTTGTCTAGTGAGCCAGTGGCTGCGGCCCAGGATTGTGATGTCCCTGATGTGTTCTCTGCATGTGCTGTCACTAGGGCTAAGTCTAAAGTTACAGGTGACTTAGAGGATAATGATGATGATGATGTTATCCTAGCTGACACTTTTCTTGCTAATTTGGACCACTCACCAGATGAGGCAGTACCCCGTAGTGTTGATAATTTGTCTCGTCAAGAGTTGGTTGAGTTGCAGGTTGCTGACCCTGAGTTGAAAGGTCTAGCTAACTCTGCTTGCAGTGAGGAAGAGTCAGCCGGTGCTTCTACTTGTTATTATATAAAGTCAGGAGTACTTATGAGGAAGTGGAGACCCCAACAGCATCAGCCGACTGTGAATGGGAGGTTGTACATCAAGTTGTCATCCCTCATGTTTGTAGGCAGGATATCATTAGAGTGGCTCATGATTCCAGTTTGGCAGGACACCTTGGAGTGAGGAAGACTGTGGCACGCATTTTGAAACACTTCTACTGGCCAGGTATCTTCAGGGATGTTTCCTGGTATTGTAAGTATTGTCACACCTGTCAAGTTGTGCATTTCTAGTTCCCATTCCTCCTTTTGAGGCGCCATTCACCCGTGTGTTGGTGGATATTGTGGGCCCTCTTCCTAAGACTTCTTCAGGATTTTCTTATGTGTTGACCCTGATTGATATGGCTACTCGTTATCCTGAAGCCATTCCACTTAGAAGTATCTCAGCAAAGAACGTGGTTAAGGAAATGCTAGGGTTCTTCACAAAGTTTGGTCTGCCCAAGGAGGTACAGTCAGACCGGGGAAGTAATTTCATATCAAATGTTTTCAAGCAATCTCTGAAAGAGTTGGGCATCACCCAGATCACGTCTTCAGCTTACCATCCCCAGACCCAAGGAGCGTTGGAGAGATATCATCAAACACTCAAATCGATGCTCAAGAAATACTGTTTGGAACATCAGAAAGACTGGGACAAAGGTCTTCCATTCGTTGTATTTGCCGCAAGAGAATCTCCAAATGAATCACTGGGCTTCCCACCTTTTGAACTACTGTATGGCCATGAAGTAAGAGGACCCCTTAAGTTACTCAAGGAATGCTGGCTGTCGGAGGAAGATGACGTCAACCTGCTGGAGTATGTGATGAAGTTCAAAGAACGGCTGTCCACTGCTTTACAGCTGGCGAGAGAGAATTTAGGAGCTGCTCAGGAGAAGATGAAGACTTGGTATGATAAGAAGTCCAGGTTACGCCACTTTCAGCCAGGAGATCAGGTTTTGATTCTGCTACCAGTGCATGGGCAACCTCTTCAAGCCAAGTTTAGTGGTCCTTATTTCGTGGAGAAGAAACTCAGTGATGTCAACTATGTCATCGCCACACCAGATCGTAGAAAGAACAAGCAACTTTGTCACATCAACATGATAAAGTTATATCACAGGCGGGACGAAAATAACCCAGTCTGCACTGTAGCTGTTCCACCCAAGTCTGCAAGTGAAGTTCTCCCATGCAGCATGAGCCTGAATGATAGTTTGGGGAAGAATCCTGATATCATGAATGATCTCCAGACTAAGCTTTCTCATCTAGCTCCTGAGGAAAGGCAGGAGTTTTCGGCATTACTGCAGGAGTACCCGCAAGTGTTCCGTGCCACTCCAGGAAGAACCACTGTGTTGATGCATGATGTCGATGTTGGAGACGCAAAGCCAATTAAACTGCCTCCTTACAGTGTGAACACAGTGAAAATTCCTCTCATCGAGAAGGAGCTTGGCTACCTGTTGGACCACAAGATGATTGAGCCCTGTCAGAGCGAGTGGAGTTCTCCTGTCACTCTAGTCCCTAAGCCATGTGGGTCACAGCAACTTTGCATCGACTACAGACGTGTTAATCAGATAACCAAAACAGACACTTACCCTCTCCCTCGCGTGGAAGATTGCATAGACAAGATCGGAAAGGCTAGGTACATAAGTAAGTTTGATTTGTTAAAGGGATACTGGCAAGTACCTATGACTGAACGTGCTAGGGAGATCTCATGTTTTGTAACACTAGGAAAGACTTTAGCATGTTCTGTAATGCCATATGGTATGAAGAATGCACCAGCCACATTTCAGAAGCTCATGAATGTTGTAACAGAGGGTTTGGCAAGGTGTGTTGTTTATACTGATGATGTATTAATCTTCAGTGACAACTGGAAAGATCACCTATGCCATGTCAGTAAATTTCTTGAGCGTTTGGTTCAGGCTAATCTTGTAGCTAATTTATCAAAGTGTGAGTTTGGTCAAGCTAAAGTTCAGTACCTTTGGTACGTAATTGGTGAAGGACATGTTGCACCACCAGGAGCTAAGGTTCAGGTTATGAGTGATCTTCCAAGACCTAAAAGTAGGAAAGAGCTACAAAGATTTTTGGGAATGGTAGGTTATTACAGGAGATTTGTTCTTAACTTTTCAATTCTTGTATCACCACTTACAGACCTACTGAAAAAGGGAGTTAAGTTTGTCTGGACCGATAACTGTGAATCCTCTTTCAGCAAACTTAAAGCTATCCTATTAAGTCAGCCAGTGCTCGCTACTCCAAATTTTGCTAAGCCTTTTACGATGGCTGTTGATGCAAGTGATATAGGAGCTGGGGCTGTTTTGCTGCAAGAGGATGATCAGGGTATTGAACACCCTGTATTTTATTACAGTAAGAAGTTCACTCCACCTCAAAAGAACTACTCAGCTATTGAGAAAGAGCTTTTGGCCTTGATTTTGGGTTTACAGCATTTTTCATTTTATTTGTGTTCTGGTTTTGACCCCATAGTCATTTATACCGATTATAACCCACTGAAATTCCTTAGTAAGTTTAAAGATAAAAATCAGAGATTGGCAAGATGGAGTCTACTTCTTCAGGAGTATTCATTAGACATACAACATGTCAAGGGGAAAGAAAATGTTATTGCAGATTGCTTATCTAGACTTTAGACAGATTGTTTTAGAGTAATAAGAAATTTCCATTGTAAATTTCTTTTTCTTTGTGGGAAGGTGTTACATAGCCTATGATTTCATCATCCTTTTTGTGTAATTCTAACGTACAGTATGCTGCATGTTTGATCACGAGCGTGTTCTACCTCACTCCCCCCTTCTACCCTTATCGTAGAGTAAGTCGTTCTTTCTGTTGTTCACAGCAGGATTGTCAACTCTTTGTCCCCTATGGCTTCATTTGCGCGTCCTTCTTACAAGTTGTATCAAGCTCTGCCGGCCCCTATATAATGAGCTCAGTCTCTGCATTAATTGCCACTTAGATCTACTCCTCATTTTGCTCACATCCCTGTCGTCCCCTGTACAGTTGTTATTATTGTGAGTGCTCAGGAAGTCTCCAACCATCTAGCAGCTGTGTAATTTGAGTATAAGTGTTATTACATTTTTTCCTTGTACTGTATAGCATAAGGTGTTGATTTATAGGCCTAGTGCGGTTTTTGTGATTCATGTGTTTTTATGTCAGTCATTTTTTGATAATATTTTGTATCTGTAATAATATATCTTGCATTCACTGAGTATTATCCGGTTTTCTCATTTTATCAGGGCTGACTTAGATAAATTTACACTTGCTAATTTCGTATTAATAGAGGCTATTGCAGTTAACCATATATTTAACCTGTTTTTTCCATTACATCATCCTTATGAGTCCTGAATGTTTAGTTGTTAGTTTGAGCATTAAACTTTAACTTGTAATTTTATCTAACTCTTTTGTTTTGAACCTGGAACTTTACGGGACAGTAGTGATTTTTAGTATTCTCACTTAAAGTGTACATTATCTTTCTCTGTTCCGTAACAATATATATATATATATATATATATATAATATATATATATATATATATATATATATATATATATATATATATATATATCCCCTTAATCCTGTAATGGGTTGCCACAAACAAATCGCCTCCATGTTGCCATGTCCCCTGCCATTTCACTGCCCTGCTTCCAGCTCAGCCCTCCCCCTCATATACCTATCCACTCCATCCCTCCATCTCATCCTAGGCCCAAGGTCTGTTCAGAAAGTATCTGACCCTAGGCTGTACAAAAATAGTTAGCTAACCTTTTGAGATAGGACACTAATTCCCCTCAAAGTAGGCCTCTTTTGACTTGACACACGTAGCCCATCTTTCTTTCCACTGCTTGAAACATTTTTCTTCAGTCGGTTTTCAGTATCTCCTGCATGCACTTCGTCACATTCGTCATGATTTCTTCATTCGAAAGAATGTTCCTCAAGACATGTTAGAGTGTGCAAATCGAGATCCAGGTTTTCTGAGGACTTATCACTGGAGACGAGACGGGTGTATGGGTACGATGCAGAAACCAAAGCACATCCATCCCACTGGAAGCATGCAGGGTCGCCTCGGCCAAAAAAAGCATGACAGGTCCGCAGCAAGGTGAAAAGCACTCACATGTTGACAGATTATTCGACAACCGTGGTGTTGTGCATCACGAATACATACCAGAAGTTCAGACTGTCAGCAACATTATTACCTCCGTCATCTTCATGACGCATTTCGGCAGAAGAGACCAGACCTGAAAACGACAAGTAGGAAGCTGCACCATGACAACACCCCTGCCCATTCTTCTCAAATGATTCAGGAATTTTTGGCGTAACACAACATACCGCAGGTGCAGCAGGCTCCCTTGTCACCAGACATGGCTCTGTGAGACTTTTGGTTATTACCAAAGCTCAAAACTCTGCTGAAGGGTTTTTATTTTAAGACGAGAGAAGAGATCATGACAAATGCAACGAAGCACCTGCAGGAGATACCGAAAACCGACCTTGAAAAATGTTTCAGGCGGTGGAAAAATGCTGGGCCAATTGTGTCAAGTCAGAAGGGACTTAGTTTGATGGGGATCAGTGTCCTAGCTCAACAGGTTCTCTCTCTCTCTCTCTTTTTTTTTTTTTTTCTTTTTATAGAGCCTAAGATTGGATAGTATCTGAATGGATCTCATATATATATATATATATATATATATTTATATATATATATATATATATATATATATATATATATATATATATATATATTGCCAGACGCCTCAATCCCGTTCGGAGTGGCCACAAACAAATCGCCTCCAAGTCTCCCTGTTCCCCGCCATTTCACTGCCCTGCTCCCAACTCACACCCCCCTCTCTCATATACCTCTCCATCCCATCCCTCCATCTCATCCTCGGCCTCCCCCTCCCTCTTCCCCCTCCACCTCACTCACATACACTCTCAACGTCAGTCTTTCACCCTCCATCCTCTCCACATGGCCAAACCACCTCAGTGTGTTCCTCATAACGCTTCCTGTCACATCCACATCCACACCACAACGCTCCTTTATATCCTCATTCGTCAGCCTGTCTCTCCATGTGACTCCACAGGCTCCTCTTACATAACTCATTTCCACTGCTCTCACTCTTGACTTGTGTCCTTCCAACAACGTCCAAGCTTCACTTCCATACGTTAGAGTTGGTATCACAATACTGTCATGCAGTATCTTTTTCACTTCCATGCTCACTTCCCTGTTTCTTATCACTGTTTTCAAAGAACCAGCAACCTTTCTTCCCTGCTGTACCCTTTCAAGCACTTCACCCTCCAAACCTCCATCCTTACTCATCACACTACTCAAGTACTTAAACGTAGTCACATTTTCCAATTCCTCACCATCCAACCTCGCTGTACATTCACTGACTTCACCTCTCTCAAAGACCATCACTTTACTTTTCCCTACATTCACCTTTAGATTCCGTTTCTTACACACTCTCCCAAACTCATCCACCAAGCCTTGCAGCTCCCCTTCGTCTTCACTCAACAACACCATATCATCTGCAAACAACAGTACAGGGAGTTTCCAAACACTGTCCTCTCTCACTATATATATATATATATATATATATATATATATATATATATATATATATATATATATGTGTGTGTGTGTGTGTGTGTGTGTGTGTGTCTAGATATATACGTACTTACATACATACATAACTATCTATGTATTTATCTATCTATCTACCTGTCTATCTGTCTGTCTATCTACCTATCTATCCATCTATCTATGTATATATCTATGTATTATATATATATATATATATATATATATATATATATATATATATATATATATATATATATATATATATATATATATAAATGGCTCGCTTGGTAAGCTGCTGTACTCACGCAGTTGCAAGCGCTGGTTCGAATCCTCGCAATGCTAGCCTTGCTAGCGGTGTATTGGTTAGCTCGTCTGGTGCGCAACTGGTAGGACCCAAGTTCGATAACGGCCATACCACGTTGAGTACACCGCTTCCCGTCCGATCAGCGAAGTTAAGCAACGTTGGGTCTGGTTAGTACTTGGATGGGTGACCGCCTGGGAACACCAGATGCTGTTGACATCCCTACGTGTCAAGTGGGGTTGGTGGAGGATTAGTGCCCCTCCCTATAAAACAATTAACTATAAGCCCTTGGCCACCCCGTGTGGGATACATGGCGTCTGGCAATGAATGAATGATGAATGAATATATATATCATCATCATCATCATCATCAGCCATAACCAGTCCACTGCTGAACAAAGGCCTCCCCCAACCTTTTCCACGAATTCCTGGACTGACCCAATCTTTGCCACGTTTTCCCTGCAAATTTCTCTATCTCATCTCCCCACCTCCTGTCTGGCTTTTTTCTGCTACGCTTACATTCTCTTGGTGTCCAGTCAGTCAGCCTCTTGCTCCATCGGTTATCCCTTATTCTTGCTATATGGCCTGTCCACCTCCATTTCTGTTCTTTTATAACATCTATAATATCTTTGACTTTAGTCTGCTCTCTCACCCAAGTTGATCTTTTCCTTTCTCTTAAAGATATTCCCAACACTGACCTTTCCATTGCTCTCTGAGAACGGATTACTTTATTTTCCATTGATTTTGTCAGTTTCCAGATCTCTCAACCATACTTCATTGCTGGAATTATACATTCGTTATATACTTTTCGTTTCATACAAACTGGCAAACTACTTTTTATAATGTCTCTATGTTTACCGAAAGCTTTCCATCCAATTGTAATGCGTCTTTTTATTTCGCTATCATGATCTTTCGTTAATTTTAGTATTTGTCCCAAGTAGTTGTACTCCTCAACTTCTTCAAGAATTTCATCGCTTATTCTGATGACGCTCTTTGGTGTTTGTGGATTAAACATTACTTTAGTTTTACTTCGGTTCATTTTCAGTACTACTTTCAAACTTTCTCTGTTCAGGTCATTTAACATTTCTTGCAATGCCTCCGCTGTTTCTGAGATTAGGACAATGTCATCTGCAAATCTTAAATGGTTTAGCTTTTCTCCATCAATGTTCACTCCTTTGTTTTCCCAGTCTAGCTTTCTGAAAATACTTTCTAGGCATGCTGTAAATAACTTTGGTAAAATTGTATCTCCCTGATGCACGCCCTTCTCAATCTTATTTTTTTCTGAGTCCTTCTGTAATTCAACTGTTGCAGTTCCCTCTTTATATATGTTTTCAAGCAGGTGTACAATATTGGTATGTGCTCCACTGAGTCTAAAGCCTTTTCGTAATCAACAAAACTTAAGCACAGTGGTTTATTATATTCTACAGTTTTCTCAATTAGCTGGTTCATTTTATGTAGGTGATCAGTGGTCAAATACCTGCTTCGGAATCCTGCCTGTTCACGAGGGTGGTTTTCCTCCAAAATTGTTGTTATTCTGTTCGTAAGGACTTTAGTGAAGAGTTTGTAAATGACTGATTATAAGCTAATGGGTCGATAGTTACTAAGATCTTTTGAGTCATCTTTTCTTGTAGAGTAAAATAACTATTGCATTACACCATGTTTTGGAAATTTTCTTCTGTTTTATAAAGTGGGTAAATAAGTGAGCAAGCCTATTTTGTACTTCTACTCCGGCATCCAATGTTACTATTCCCTCTTCTCCCGGAGTCTTCCCTCTTTTCATATTTTTAAGACAAATATTTACTTCGTCTGGTGTTACCTCAGGTATTTCACTTGTGTCAACTGAAAAGTTAGCTATTGGTACTACTGTCTTTGATGCATACAGTTCTTTGTAAAATTCTTCAACTCTCTTCACCATCTTATCTCTGCATTTAATGATTTCACCGTTTTTTTTTTTTTCCTTCAGTGATGTCATTTGTTGCCTTCCTAGTGCCATTTTACTTCGGACCTGTTTCAGACTTTTTCCATTTTTGATGGTTTCTTTGATCTGATCCATGTTTCTCTTTCTTTTTTCTTCCCTTTGTCCTTTGTTGATAAGCTTATTTAATTCTGCTCGTTGTATTTCGTCTTTCTTTGTCTTTACTTTCATTTCCTTTCGTTTTTTCATAAGCTCGAGTGTCTTTTCTGAATACTTCTTGGCTTTGGTTGTATTAGGTTTTCCTACTACCTCTGCTGATTCTCTTAGCACTTTTATTAGTCTGTCATTCATCTCATCAATGTCACGTTCAGCATTACATAGAGCCTGAAATCTGTTCCTTATTTCCAACTGAAAGGCTGCTTTTTTTTCGTTTACTATTATTAGGCATATCTTTTTATCTTTATTCATCTTCTTTCTTTCATTTCTGAAACTGAATCTGGTTGTGCAACCCACAATTCTGTGATCACTACCTATATTTACTTTGTTGATAACTGTGACATTTGTGATCGTGTTAAGTCAATTTCATTCTTTGTTACTCCATTTGGGCTTCTCCAGGTCCACTTGCTACGTGTTCTTTTGTGGAAAAATGTGTTCATTATTCTCATGTTAAACATTTCAGCAAAATTTACCAGCATTTTTCCTCTTTCATTCTTTTCTCCCACTCCAAATTTTCCCATAAATGCTTCACCATTTTCCGACTTCCCAACTTTTGCATTGAAGTCTCCCATGAGTATAGTATATGTTGTCTTTTCTTCTTCCATAATCTGGGAGATGTCATCATAGAATGTTTCTGTTTCTTCATCAGGACTTTGATAAGTTGGTGCATATACTTGTATGACTTGGATGGTATATTTTTTATATAGTCTAATGACAACAAATGCTGCTCTGTCAGATATACTGCTGAATTTAACAATGTTGTCTGTAAGATTTCTGTTAATTAGAAATCCTACACCACTAACTCTTTCATTTTCCTTTCCTCTATAGTAAAATAGGTGTTTGCTGTCTTCGAGCTGAATTACTTTTTCTTCTTTTCTGCGGATCTCACTCAAACCTACAATATCCCAACTAATGTTTTCCAGTTCAGTCATCAGGTTAAAAAGAGTGTAATTTTCTGCGAGGCTTCTTACATTGTATGCATAGATCTTCATTGATTTCAGTTTGTTTAACATCCAAGAGACTAATTTTCCAACACAGTGCCTACTCACTTTCGATGGCACACTGCCCGTAAGCGCAGGAGGCAGTGCAGCTGGACCTTTAGTAGACGATGATCGAACAGGAAAGCCCGTCAAATCATTTGCAATAGAACTCATGTTTGGTTGAGAGGATTGTGGCAAATAATCTCACCTCCCTGCCACATAGTTTCTGGTGAGATGTAACTTTTGTGCCACCTTATTCGTTATATTCGGTGGAGCCCAATATATCTGTAGGGGGTCCCATGGTCCGTACCGTCTAGGACGGTATCTTGTACATCTACAAGGCCTTCCCCTATCCACCACCCGGGGTCTCGCTAGGTAGCAGTGGGATCCTGCCCCTGGTATATATACTGTATATATATATATATATATATATATATATATATATATATATATATATATATATATATATATATATATATATATATATATATATATATATATATATATATGTGTGTGTGTGTGTGTGTGTGTGTGTGTGTGTATACTATATATATATATATATATATATATATATATATGTACCATCATTATCATCATCAGCCGATGAGTGTCCACTGCAGGATCGGCCTATCCCTACCGAAGCAGGGACGGTACAGCTAATGTATCTCTACCCAGTAGCTTAGGCTGTCTGATAGAGACTGTATGTAGGGTGAGAACTGCTTGTGAGTGTGACTGTATTGTTGGAGTGGCTTTGTATATGTACTGTATGTAGGCTTTGAACCAAGTGTAATCGGCCTTTCTTAAGCCGACTTGGTGCAAGCATACTAGTATGTAACTCTGGTTCAACCACGGCACCCCTTATGTCCAGCAAAGCAGCAGTTGGCTTGGTGAACGCTTCCCAAAATTTATAAAACTGACGGGAGGCGAATCCGCGTCCACCAGCGAGCGAGATGCACACTTTATCACTGTACCATATATATATATATATATATATATATATATATATATATATATATATATATATATATATATATATATATATGTATATATATATATATATATATATATATATATATATATATATATATATATATGCAGTTAAATCACTAAATAACACGTGATTCATAGATATGATGGTATCCGCAAGGAGAAGGAAACACGATATACACGAAAGCGCTCGGAATATATATCGTGTTTTCTTTTCCTTGTGGATATATATATATATATATATATATATATATATATATATATATATATATATTTCCATCATGTTATCCTACGTTGTCCCAGGAGGAGCATTGGAACCCAGGGCAAGGCAAATCCTGACATTTAAGATGAGAGTGACTAGCCTCACTCATCCCTGAGTGGCATTCCGTGAGCAATAACCCCAACCACCCCTTGGATATAAACCTTCATCGGCTCAGTTCGATAGGGCGCCGCAATTACCCTCTAAACCACCAGGTGCCATAATTTGGTTATTTTGTTACCACCCAGCAAAGTAAATGGTTTCCTGGTGTACAGGAAACCATTCGGCCTGTCACTCAGTGTAGAGTCACCCATAGGCAGAAGGAACAGGAAAGAATGAAGGAAAGAATGATAAAGGGGGAGTGTAAAGTCACTCGTACGCAGAAGGATGAGGAAAGAATGAGTTAAAGGAAGAGAGGAGGAAGGAAGGAAAGGAGGGAGGAAAGGAAAGGGTAGACACCCGATAGCAGCATTACATCGAGCGAGTGGATGGTGAGCGCCCCCACCTAATACACAATCTGGCTGCACTATGGGGTAGTGCTACTACTCTGCGGCCAGGTTGTGTTAGGGAGAATACTGTCACCGTATTCCCTGCGTGTCGTAAAAGGCGACAAAAAGGGGCGGGGTGAGGGAACTAGGGACCCCCTCCTCTGTTTTTTAGTTCCTAAAAAGAGACAGGCCAGAGAAAGGGATGGGGGATTGAGTTATCCCCGTACTCTGAAGATTGGGTCTATGAATGTGCGTGGATGTAGTACGATTGAGGCTAAAAGGGAGGAGATTGGGAGAATGTTTGTGAGAAGAAAGTTGGATGTGTTAGCTTTGAGTGAAACGAGGATGAAAGGGAAGAGTGAGTCTATGTTTGGAAGTGTGAATGGAAGATTATCAGGTGTTGATAGAGGACGGGCAAGAGAAGGTGTGGCCTTGTTAGTGAGTCCGGAAGTACAGCAGTGTGTGACTGAATGGAAGGAAGTGTCATCGAGACTGATGTGGGTGAAAGCGAAATTTGAACGTGAGTTGTGGGTGTTTGTAAGTGCATCTGGGCCTGGTAGTGAAAAGGATGATGTTGATGAGTGTCTGCAGAGTTTTGGAGCAAATGTGAATGTGGTAATGATGGGAGATCTGAATGCTAGAGTGGGAAAGATGGTAGTTGTAGGTGTAGTTGGTATGCATGGTGCCTGGAAGAAATGAAAATAGGGAATGAATGATAGGGATGTGTGTTGAACGAGGGATGGTGATCGGAAATACTCTGTTCGAGAAGAAAGATATTTACAAGTATACATGGGTGAGACAGGAGGGTGGAATAGTTGTGGATAAAGCATTGATGGACTATGTGGATGTGTCTAGGAATGTAATAGGAAGATTGTTGGATGTGAGAGTTCTGAGAGGGGAGGGTGGAGGTATGTTTGATCACTACCTGGTAGAGGGAAAGTTAAGAGTAGGTAAGATATGGGTGAGAGCTAGGAGGGTTAGGTGTGGCAGGGAGGTTTTGAAAGTGAGTAAGTTGGATAAAAGAGAGAAAATGATAGAGTATCAGGAGAAATTGAAAGATGAATGGAACGCAGTGAAAGATCAGGAAAATGGCAGTGTGAAGGAGGAATAGCAGTTGTTTAAGACTGCTGTGGTGGGGAATGCAGAAGAGGTGTGTAATGTGAGACGTGTGGGTGATGGTGTAAGAAAAGGAAATGAATGGTGGTGTGAGGAAGTAAGTATGGCTGTGGCTGAGAAGAGACGTGCATATGAAGTGTGGCTGCAGAGGAAAGATGAGGAGTCATATGAGAGGTATAAGGAAAAGAGGAATAGGGCGAGAAGGGCTGTGCATGATGCTAAAGTGGCAGCAGATGAAAGGTGGGGTAGGCGACTGACTGAGAATTTTCTACAGAATAAGATAATATTCTGGAAGAAGGTGAAAAGGGTGCGAAAGGGAGAGTCTGGGAAGGAAGAGCGAGTAAAAGCAGAGGATGGAAGTATGTTAATTGAGATGGATGCAGTAAGGAAGAGATGGGCAGAGTATTTTGAAAGATTGTTAAATGAAGAGGAGGAAAGGGTGGCTGAGACTGTGGTGGATGGAAGGGTGCAAGGAATAAATGTGTTGGGAAAGTTGAATGATTCTTTGATCATGAAGGAGGAAGTGGAGAAGGCAGTAAAGTAGATGAAAACAGGGAAAGCTGCAGGTATGGATGGATGTGCTGTGGAATGCCTGAAGGGTGGTGGAGTGACTACTGTTGATGGTTAGTAAGATTGTTGAATGTGTGCTTTGTGAAAGGTATGGTGCCAATTGACTGGGCAAGTGCTTGTGTGGTCCCGTTGTATAAAGGCAAGGGTGATAAGTATGAATGTACTAGCTTTAGGGGTATATGTCTGTTGAGTGTTTTAGGTAAGGTGTATGGTAGAGTGTTAATTATGAGAGTTAGAGAGGGTACAGAGGGAGTGATTGGTGATGAGCAGTGTGGCTTTAGGAGAGGGAGGGGATGAGTGGATCAGGTGTTCGCTGTGAGACAAGTGTGTGAAAAGTATTTAGTGAAAGGCAAGTATGTGTTTTGGGCATTTATGGATTTAGAGAAAGCGTATGATAGAACTGATAAGGAGGCTTTGTGGACTGTTTTAAGATTGTATGGACTTGATGGTACGTTACTAAAAGGGGTGAAAAGTTTTTATGTAGATAGTAGAGCGTCTGTAAGAGTGGAAAATGCTGTAAGTGATTGGTTTCCCGTGAGAGTGGGGCTGCGACAGGGATGTGTGATGTCGCCCTGGTTGTTTAATATTTATATGGATGGTGTTGTAAGGGAGGTGAATGCAAGAGTGTTACGTGGAGGTCTGAGTCTGGTGAATGTTGATGGTGGAGAGAGGAATCTGATGCGGCTGCTGTTTGCAGATGATACTGCACTGGTGGTTGATTCAGAGGAGAGATTGAGATAGTTGGTAGAGGAGTTTGGAAGGGTGTGTGCAAGGAGAAAATTGAAAGTAAATGAGAATAAGAGTAAAGTGATGAAGTGTACGAGGTTGGTAGATGGTAGCGGGATGAACATAGTTTTGAATGGTGAGTTGCTTGAGGAGGTAGAGTGTTTTAAATATTTAGGGTCACATGTTGCTGTGGATGGAAGAATAGATTCAGAAGTGAAGTTTAAAATGAATGAAGTAGGTACGGTGTTGGGAGGAATGAAAAATGTGTTTAGATGTCATTCGCTTAGAATGGATGTAAAGAGAAGGCTGTATGAGGGTGTTGTGGTACCGACTGCATTATATGGGGCTGAAACATGGAATATGCGTGTAGCAGAGAGGAAAAGTTTGAATTTAATGAAGATGAGGTGTCTGAGGAGTATGTGTGGAGTGACGGGTATGGATTGAGTGCGAAAAGATGAAGTGCAAAGGAGAACTGGAGTTGTTCAGGAGATGGCTGGTAGAGTTGAGCAGAGGGTGTTGAGATGGTTTGTGCATATGGAGAGAATGGAAAATGAGCAATTGGTGAAAAGATAACTAGATCTGATGTGAGAGGTGTAAGGCTGAGAGGAAGACCACGAATAGGATGGATGGACAGTGTGAAGAGAGCGCTGGATGCGAGAGGGATGACTGATGAGCAAGGAAGAGTGGCTGTGCGTGACAGAAATAAATGGAGAGAAATTGTGAATGAATAATTGATGACCCAGCCCTGAGGGGATATTCTCCCGCATTTGGTCTGATCAGCTAGTCAGGTCAGGTGCGGGTACGGGGATGGGTCTATTATGATGTGGCAGGGGTAAACCATCTCTGCTGTCAGGCCCTGCTGCTGTAGATATCACTGATTGCACTGCGCAGTTGACCCTTGTGCGGTGTGGTGCGGTGAGGATCTGTCCCTTCTCCCCTTCTCCCCTTTGGGGTTTAAGATGTGAATGAATGTGTTTGAATGGATGAGTAAAATGGGAGTGTGTCGTCCTGTCTCGGCTACCTCCCTTCCCTTGGGGGAAGCAGCCTAGGTATATATATATATATATATATATATATATATATAATTGCGAGGACAGTGGAAGAAAATGAGAATAAATGGCTTGTGCCTTTGCTGCATGGGGTGTGAATAGGAATTATTGCTTGAGTGTACAGTATATGTGTTTTTAGGTTCATGGGTGAGTCCCCACGGTGGCTGGCGGTGATGGGTCAACATGGACGGGCCCTGAAGGAGCTCAAAAGGGCGGCCAAATGGAACAAAGTCACCCTTCCCCCAGACCACGAGCTCCTTGCCATCATGCACAGCGTCCAGCAGCAAGTAGGTTACTCTGCAGCAAATGTTCAGACTACTATTCCACTGTATCTACCTCGCATCTAAGGTGTGTTTTCCTTCTGACTGCACCATATGAAAGACAGTCAGCTATAAGGGGAAGAACAGCGCCTCTCTAAGCATAAACGGATTAACAAGCACAGAGTATAAATGGTGGAATAGTTGACAATCTGTTGTACATGGCTATCAGCCCTCATACACCACCCTCCTTCTGATTTTACTCTCCTGCTTGTAACAGAAATACAGAATAATAGTGAATAGTTGTTTATCCCATATAAACGTAGTCATGTAATAAACAGTAATGACGTACAGTACTTTCTACTTTAAGCCATTTCCTGAAGACTTTTGGTTAGTATCATACATATTAATCAGTTTCCCTGATGAGAATAATAATGGAACCATTTACACTTTCTATTTTAAACTATTTCACCAATTTCCGTATCATATATTGAATAAGGTAATAAAATACGTAGGTTTACCATGATCAGTGGATCTCCTCCATGAACTAAATTCCTATGTAAGCTATACATCATCCTTACTGAAACGAGCTCACTCAAGAAGAGAGAGAGAGAGAGAGAGAGGCATACATATACAGATACAGATGGATACATCAACACATAGAAGTGAAAGATGAATAAGCAAAATAATTTACATGAAGTACGAGTATGTACAGTATATACAAGCACATACTATACTGGAAGATTTCTATATAACCAGCCCTCTGGTGGTGCAGTGAGTTGTGGCACTCTGGCTGGATGTCGCCTATAAGGGTTAATATCCAGGAAGCGGTTGGGAATTATTCTTTACCTGACGGCACTTAACGAAAAGTGAATCCTGACTCACCTAAGATGTCCGAGCAAACTGGCCTAACCCCGGCCCAACCGTTAATATTGGGGAAAATAAGTTGTGGCATATCATCATCATCATCATCATCATCATCATCATCATCATCATATCATCATCATCATCATCATATCATCATCATCATCAGCCATTACTAGTCCACTGCTGAACACAGGCCTCCCCCAACCTTCTCCACGAATTCCTTGACAGGGTCAATCTTTGCCACGTTTTCCCTGCAGATTTCTCTATCTCATCTCTCCACCTCCTGTTTGGCCTTTCTCTGCTACGCTTACCATCTCTTGGTGTTCAGTCAGTCTGCCTCTTGCTCCACCGGTTATCCCTTATTCTTGCTATATGGTCTGTTCACCTCCATTTCTGTTCTTTTATAACTTCTATAATATATTTGACTTTAGTCTGCTCTCTTACCCAAGTTGATCTTCTCCTGTCTGTTAAAGATATTCCCAGCATTGACCTTTCCATTGCTCTCTGAGAACCAATTAATTTATTTTCCGTCGATTTTGTCAGTTTCCAGGTCTCACAACCATACGTCATAGCTGGAATTATACATTCGTTATATACTTTTCGTTTCATACAGACTGGCAAACTACTTTTCATAATGTCTCTATGTTTACCGAAAGCTTTCGATCCAATTGTAATGCGTATTTTTATTTATCATGATCTTTTGTTAATTTTAGTATTTGCCCCAAGTAGTTGTACTCCTCGACTTCTTCAAGAATTTCTTCGCTTATTCTGATGACGTTCTTTGGTGTTTGTGGATTAAACATTACTTTTACTTCGGTTCATCTTCAGTCCTACTTTGAGACTTTCTCTGTTCAGGTCATTTAACATTTCTTGCAATGTCTCTGCTGTTTCTGAGATTAGGACAATGTTATCTGCATTAAATCGTAAATGCTTCAGCTTTTGTCCATCTATGTTCACTCCTTTGTTTTCCCAGTCAAGCTTTCTCAAAATACTTTCTAGGCATGGTGTAAATAATTTTGGTGCAGTTGTATCTCCCCGACGCACGCCCTTCTCAGTCTTAATTTTTCACAAGTCCTTATGTGATTTAACTGCAGCATTTTTCTCTATATATATGTTTTCCAGCAGTTTTACAATTTTCTCGTTCACTCCTTGTTCCCTCAATGAATTTATAATTGGTATGTGTTCCACTGAGTCAAAGCCTTTTCGTAATCAACAAAACCTAAGCTCTGTGGTTTATCATACTCTGTAGTTCTCTCAGTTAGATGATTCATTGTGTGTAGATGATCAGTAATCGAATACCAGCTTCGGAATCCTGCCTGGTCACGAGGTTGGGTTTCCTCTAAATTTGCTGTTATTCTGTTTGTAAGGACTTTAGTGAAGAGTTTGTCAATGACTGATAATAAGCTAATGGGTCAATAGTTACTAAGATCTTTTGAGTCACCATTTTTGTAGAGTAATAGAACTATTGGATTACACCATATTTTGGGAATTTTCTTCTTTTTTATACATTCAGTAAATTAGTGAGCAAGTCTGTTCTGTATTTCTACTGCATCCAACAGTAACTCTGTTACTGTTCCAAATTCTTCCGTAGCCTTCTCTCGTTTCATATTTTTAAGAGAATTATTTACTTAGTCTGGTGTTACCTCAGGTATTTCACTTGTGTCAACTGAAAAGTTAGCTATTGGTACTACTGTCTTTGATGCATACAGTTCTTTGTAAATGTCTTCAACTCTCTTCACCAACTTATCTCTGCATTTGATATTAGACTTCTTTGTTTTTGTCTTTCAGTGATGTAATTTGTTGCTTTCCTAGTGCCATTTTACTTCTGACCTGTTTCAGACTTTTTCCTTTTTCCATGGTTTCTTCGATATGAGCCATATTTCTCTTTCTTCTTTCTCTTTGTCTCCTGTTAATTAGCTTATTAAGTTCCGCTCATTCTTTTTCATCTTTCATTGTTTTTACTTTCATTTCCTTTCTTTTTTTTTTCTTTTTTCATAAGCTCGAGTGTCTTTTCTGAATACTTCTTGGCTTTGATTGCATTAGGTTTCCCTACTACCTCCGCTGATTCTCTTAGCACTTTTGTTAGTCTTTCATTCAGCTGATCAGTGTCGCATTCAGCACTGCTTAGAGCCTGAAATCTGTTCGTTATTTCCAACTGAAAGGCTGTTTTGTTTTCGTTTACTTTTATTGGGGATATCTTATTATCTTTAACCATCTCTCTTTCACTTCTGGAATTAAATCTTGCTGTGAAATCCACCATTCTATGGTCACTTCCTATATTTACCTTGTTGATAACTGGCATTTTTGATAGTGTTATTCTTATGTGCTACAGTGATGTCAGTTTCATTCTTTGTTTCTCCATTTGGACTTCTGCAGGTCCATTTTCTCCCTGTTCTTTTTTTAAAGAATGTGTTCATTATTATTATGTTTTACTTATCAGAAAAACTTATCACCATTTCACCTCTGTCATTCCTTTCTCCCACTTCTATTTTTCCCAAACATGCTTCCTCATTTTTCGATTCTGAAACTTCAGTGCAAAAGTTGTCAAATAGATAAATCCCCCCCATAAAAAGAACCATGGCTGCTGCTATACTGGGAATCAGTGCGGTGGTTTCTCGGGTCACCACCACCGGCAGGGCTGGGTTGTCTGCAGAGGGCCCTCCCGGTCGTCATCAAGCGACTGTGCCACCTCCAGTGCTGCGGCACCCTAAATCTGCTTGTCAGTGCAGTAAAATTTTCTTTTGCAATATTAGGGGACTACACCCCAACATCAACTCTGGTCAAAATTTCCTCCAGTTTGAATCCCCTGATCTGCTATTTCTGACAGAGACACAAGTAAGCACCACCTCTGATTTAGCTAGATTTAATTTTCCTGGTTATATCTTGATTCAAAATTTCAGACCCAAAGGAGGCGTATGTTGCCTTGCTAAATCAGAAATTGCCCTGGAGGAGATTACTAAATTTAATTGTCCTTTTTTCGACTATTCCATATACAAATTAAATTCTTTTGGTAAAATTAAGTATTTCTGTTGTGTTTATCGTTCCTCTAATGCCCCTTCAGAGCCGAGTTTATTTGACTCTCTGTCTTCACAACTAAAGTGTCCTCAGCATTAATACTGCATCAGAAATTACTATTCTGGGTGCTTTTAATGTCCATAATATCGAATGGCTCACTTATTCACCCACAACTGATGACTCTGGTCTTGAATGTGAGCTATTTGAAGACTCAATTAATCTCACCCAGTTAGTCAGTCAACCCACCCGTGTACCAGACAACCCCGATCAAAATCCCCACCTATTGGACTTGTTTCTAACAACCAATTCAGATAACACTGGTTTACAAAAAAAATAAAAAATAAAAATAAAAATCTGAGGCAAGCATGTGAATAGGTGTTTTTGACTAATTCTGATATGCTTAATTCAATTTTCTAAACAGTTTTGCTCTATCACCTCAATTTTTTTGCTTTCACATATCCCGTTTTTTTAGTATAATGCATATATTTATAATATGAGTTTATTTCATATATTAAAATGGGATATTACAGAACGAAACAATACAGACACAGAACACTGACAGAACTATTGTAAATATTACTGTTACTTGGATATAAACATATATCCATATCATAGTACTACAGACAGTCAGCAGTGAGTTTTTTTGGAAGATCTGGTGTACTTTGACTCCGGGATGTCGCGCAAGAGCATCCAGCAGAAGTCCTTCATCATGCTGGGTTTCCACTTGTCTTGGTAGTTGCTCTCCATTTTAGTAATATTTTGGTGGAACCTTTCCCCATGTTCGTCACTTATTGCTCCGAGGTTCTGGGGAAAGAAGCTGAGGTGGGAGTGGAGAAAGTGAATCTTGAGAGACATTCGGCACCCCATATCCTGATTAGCCTGCAACAACTTCTCGACACGCTCTTGGTATTCTAGTGCCCGTGTGTTACCAAGGAAGCCATGGCAGACTGACTTAAATGCTTCCCATGCTCTCAGTTCCTTCAAGGTGAGCTTCTCCTCGAATACCTCATCATTCAGCACTTCCCGGATCTGAGGTCCGACGAAGATGCCTTCCTTGAGGTTAGCAGAACTGAGAGCTGGGAACAGAGTGCACAAGTGTTAGAAGGCAGCACCATCCTTGTCCATGTCCTTCACGAAATTCTTCATAAGGCCAAGCTTAATATGACGAGGGAGAAGAAGCACCTTGTTCATGTCCACCAGAGGATTTTCTTGGACACTGTGTTGCCCAGGCACGAAAGTGCTCCTAGACCCCCAGTCCTTCTGCGTGAAGTGCTTGGACACAGCCCGACTGTCCCAAGACAGAAAGCAGCAGTACTTCGTGAAGCCAGCCTGCATACCCATAAGGAGCCGAATGACCTTGAGGTCCCCACAGAGGCTCCATTGGTGCTGCTGATACTTGACAGCACTAACCACCCCGTCTCACCGCCAGTAGGCTACTGGCGTTCCTAGCCGCTCAGTGCACATGTTTGACCTTGTTGTGGCATGCGTTTTAAACCAGGTTCCAAGAAAATAGGATGGTAAATGGATTTTTGGTTAATATTTTGGTTCTAGGCCTATATGTATACATGTACGCACATGTATACATGTATATCTCAAAAACTAGAGGTGATGAGTGAAAACGGATTTCGAATCTGAAATTAGCACCCCAAAATTAATTTAGAACACTTAATTTCATGCTTGCCTCAATTTTTTTGTAAACCAGTGTAATTATAATGTTGGAGTGAAGTCCCCCCTTGGATCCTCGGATCATTGTCTGATTCAAGCCACCAGTTGAACACCTACCACACTCTCCTGCTCTGAACCTGTAGTGATGACTAAATGGCACTACGACAGGGCAGACTGGGAGGGACTTCAAAATTTTCTCCTGGATGTTCCTTGGACCTCCTTTTTCTCCCATGATGCAAATTCCACATTGGGCCACATACAGGATTTCATTAAAGTCGGCATGGAAACATTCATTCCCCATCATAGTTTCAGAAAAAGATGTAACTCACTTAAATGGTTTGACCACAATTGTGCTAGAGTAACAGAACATAAAACAGTAACGTATAACACTTATACAAGGACCAAAACCAAAGAAGCCTTTAACTATTATAAAAATATTAGAAACCATCCCAAAACTATTATCAATCTATCTAAATCAAACTTTCTACATAGACAAGCTAACAAACTACTAAACAATCCAAATGATAAAAAAATATTCTGGTCAACCCTTAATTCATTCAAAACTAACTTCACTACCACCTCTTCCATTCCACCGTTACAGTCCCCCAATAGAAATTTAGTAAGTGACCAACGCGGAAAAGCCAACCTTCTTGTTGACATTTTTTCGACAAATTCAACCCTAAATTCAGAAAATCATAATATTCCTGTACTTGATTTTGATTCCTCTCAAATACCTCCTTTCATGATTCACACCAGATAGGTACAAGCCGTATTACAGAATCTATCAGCAGACAAAGCCACTGGTCCAGATGAAATTCCTTTAACAGTACTTAAAAATTGCTCCTCAGTGTTGGTTCCGGTATTTGCAAAATTTTCCCACTTATGCATCTGTACCTCAGTTTTTCCAGTCCCTTGGAAAGAAGCAAATATCCATCCTGTTCCTAAAAAGGGGGCAACTTCTGATCCATCAAACTATAGACCAATTGCAGTAACTTTCGTTCTCGGTAAAGTTTTTGAGACACTAATTAACAAACACATAGTCAAGCATGCAGAAATCAATAAATTGATCAATGATTGGCAGTATGGATTTAGACGGGAACTTTCAACTGTAGATATTCTTTGCCTTCTTACCCATCAGATTAACAAAACAATAGACCAACATGGTGAAACACACACAATAGCACTAGACATTTCAAAAGCATTTGACAGAGTATGGCACCATGCCTTATTATCTAAGATGTCACACTATGGCCTTGCATCACTGGTTCCTCTAATTTCTTCTTACCTTCATAGTAGAGAAATATGGGTCATGGCAGATGAAATTTATTCTCAGTTTCATTCCATAAATGCTGGCGTACCTCACGGATCAGTTTTGGCGCCAACCCTCTTTCTCATACACATAAATGACCTCCTATCTGTCACGCACAACCTAATACACTCTTATGCTGATGACTCGACCCTTCATAGTTCTTTCACATTTAGTACCTCCTTTACACAATATGATATTATAAATTCCCAAATAAACACAGCAGTTTCTCTGAACCAGGACCTTTCTAAAATTAATCAATGGCGACAAAAAAATCTGGTCTCATTTAATGCTCAGAAAACTAAATACATTAATTTCTCCATTAGAAAGAATCCCTCAGACTCTCACATAATTTTAAGTGATGTCAGTATTCCCATATCCACTACAATTGATATCCTAGGTGTTACTCTAAACCCCAACCTAAGCTGGACAGTTCATGTTAAGTTCCTTCCTAAAAATGCTTCTAAAAAACTGGGACTTGTACAGAGTTCGTGAGTTCTTCACTGACAAGCAGATGGCCACAATATACAAAAGTCATGTGCGTTCTCAGATCGAATACTGTTCACCACTGTGGAGTGGATATGAAGCTGTTGCATTGAGGCAGTTGGACAAAATTCAAAATAAAGCCATCAGATTAAGCAATAATCCTGCCATAACGCAGGACCTCCCTCCGTTATCAGTATGTAGAGATGTTGCTTCTTTAGCACTATTTTATCGATATTTTTACCGTAAGTGCTCTAACGAACTGGCTTCAATTGTGCCTCCCTTTCACATTTTCTCCCGAAATACTCGGGCAGCTGGGAGCGCCCATGAACTCAAACTCTCTCCCCCACAATCAGAACCTCTGCCTATCAAAATTCATTTATCCCCAGAACTACTACTCTCTGGAATTCACTTCCTAGGAGTTGCTTCCCACATACATTTAATCCTCTCAATTTTAAATCCAATTGTTATAAGTATTTTATGAATGGAGGATGCCTTTAGGCACATGGACTTATTTTTTTTTCCTTTATTTTTCCCTCCTCCATTCATTATCAAATATATATATATATATATATATATAATCAGGCATTGCAATCCTATGGAAAAAGAATATTGTCAACTCTCAATTCTTTCAATAATAACTTTAACAAATCATCACCCATCCTCCCATTAAAATCTTTAGACGGTACAATTACAGACAAGATGCGGTGCCAAGGCACAGCAGTCATTTTAGTGATGAGGTATAAACACAACAGGATATCTAGTCAAACATGTGACATATAAATTTGGAGATAACTGAATGAAAATTTCCGATATTATGCCCATTTGAAAGTTTAGGACTGACTCACCTGACATTGACCCCCCTATCACTAACTGGGGAGTGACCCCCTGATGTAATGGGGCATGTTATAGGATGCAGTTTTGAAAGATGCACATTTAGGTTTTGGTTTCATGTCGATGTGACGTACTTGAAAGGAGTTATGGAGAAAAAACTATTTTTACCCGTCCCTCATTTTTTATTTATTTTTTTTTTACATTTTTGAGGTCAACAGTTTGGTCCTTAGCCCAATTTGGCCCAAAATTTAATCAGGTGATCAAAATGTCATAGCCCATTATCGCTGTAATTTTAGTCAAAATCGAACCAGTAGTTTTCGCGTAAAGTTAACAGACAGACAGACAGACAACAAACAAACTGAGCAAAAACAATACCCGTCTCCTTGCCCCTCCGGGACAGGGACGGGTAATGACCCTCACGGTAAAGTGAATATCCTTGCCAATACATTTGCCAGAAATTCTACGTTAGAGGAAGTCAGCCAGATCGTCACAGTACTAGAACTTGACTCTCCCGAAACTGTTCCACTTAAAATACAGACTAGATATGTAAAATCCATCCTTGACAAATTTCCAGCCAACAGTTAATCTACTCGATTAATGACTGCGTGCTACTAGGATTAGCTCTAGCTTCAACCCTATTCCTAAATCATATTAATGATCTCTTATCTGTCATCCATAATCCCATCCATTCATATAATGATGACTTAACACTTCACAGTTCATTCATACTTAAACACCCATTCACAAAATTTAATATATCTAACTCACAACTTAGTACAGCAATCTCTATAAATCAAGACTTATCTAGATCACTGCATTGGGAGAAAATAACCTTGCATCATCTAATGCTAGTAGAATTAATTATATACAATTTACTAATTGACAGATATTGCCATATTCATATAGTACCTTCAGTGCAAATAATATTCCTATCTCCAAAAGTACTGAAATTCATTGTGTTTCACTTAACAATGCCCTCAGCTGGACCTCTCATGTCAGGTCACTTGCTGAAACCGCCTCAAAGAAACTTGGAAGTTGTACAGAGTTCTTAGCTTCTTCACTGAAGAACAGTTAGTTGTATTTTATTAGTCATGTGCACTCTTAGCTGGAATATTGCTCACTCTTGAGGAATGGATGTGGAGAGGTTGCACTAAAATAGCTAGACCAAATTCAGAAGAAAGCTGTTAGAATTATTAAGAACCCTGCTGTTACAAATAACTACCTCTCCTGGAGGTAAGATGGAATGTTTCCTCCCTTGCATTATTTTCCAGATACTTTTGTGGCAAATGCTCAGACGAAGTTGTATCCATTGTGCCACCTCTCCATGCCTTCCTCTGTGCTACACGGGCATCTGGTAGCGCTCATGACTGGAATGTCACACTGCAATATTGCAGAACTTCCGCCTATCAGAGATATTTTCTTCCCCAAACTGCATCTCTTTGGAACTTGTTTCGACAGAGTTGTTTCCCCTCAAACTTCAAACAACAGCTGATCAAGACACCAGTAATCTGGTGTATGGATTATTTTTTTTATTCATTTGTTTTGTTTCCTCTGTTGTGTTTTATATATATATATATATATATATATATATATATATATATATATATATATATATATATATTTAACCCATTGGAGCCCGGTGTCCTCAGTATTGGACAGAACTGGAAATTTTCAAACCTTAACCTGAGACGTCCCGTCGACGTATGGGTACGTTGCAACGATTTGCATTTGCCAGTCCCGGCGACGTACCAGTACGTCGTGCAATTGCAAGGTCCCTAATTTGCACAATTTTCAATTTTCGCGCGTGATTTTTCGTATGTATACACGGGACACCTTCCTCTATTCCTCTACAAGATGCCAAGCAGGGACAATGCCTTACACTGCATAACCTCCCCCCTCCCCCCCTCATGCCATTGTCTTGGCAATTCACCTGTTACCAGTGACCTGGCCAGTAAAGATATTCAGGGCCAGAGTGATTCTCCTATCGATGACAATGTGGAGGACAATGTTTACACAGCATTAGAAGAAAAAACAGTCAGAAATAATGATCAGGTAATGTGGCAAAAAAAGGTCAGGTATGGTGATTAGTTAGTGAGTGAAACAATGCTTACAATATCTTTATTACTGCTTGAAAAGCAACATACTCTCATACTACATATAAATTCGTACCAAGTAAATAAATAAATACCGTTTATGAGTGGATAAAATAGTTACCCTTCCATAGAACTCGTTTTCTTTGGTGCCAGCATGTTAGAAAACCCAGTCAGGTAAGGAGGAACTCCTACCTGGATTGAGTATTTTAAACCTCAGGTGAGCGATTTCTCTATGAATTTTCGATGTTTCTCACCAAAAGCGAAGGTTTTAGCCAAAAACAAATTTTTCTAAAATGCCTCGGGATTGGGGGATGTCGGAGGTGCGGAAAACCTCGGGACGTGACAGGTTAATAAAGTAGGGAACCCTCGGGTAGGGACCTATGAGCTTCGTGATTATGAGCCGACAGGCGGAGGGTGGTACGCTTAGTACCCTCCCAGTGCAGTGCCTCTCCCAGCAACCCTGGGATCCAATGGGTTTGTGACTGGCCAATCTATCAGTTTCTCTAACCCATTAGAGCCCAGTGTCCTCAGTACTGAACATAACTGGGAATTTTCAAATTTTAATAAAGTAGGGAACCCCCGGGTAGGGACCTATGAGCTTTACGACTATGAGCCGACAGGCGGAGGGCGGTATTCTTAGTACCCTCTCAGTGTAGTGCCTCGTCCAGCAACCCTGGGATCTAATAGGATATATATACAATTGAAGAAAAAATTTTGTCTGCCAAGAGGAAGGCAGAGGAGGGAAATGATGAAGGAACAGCACTAGAGTCGTCTAAGGTGGAACTGGAGGAGAAAGAGTTCTGCTTCATCCGTAGAAGAATTAGCTACAGAGCCATCAGAGTGGAAAAGAGGAGGGAAGGATGATGACATAAAGTTGTTAGAAAATTTTTTGGCAAGTTTCCAGAAAGAGGAGGAAGAATTCAGGCTGCTGAGTTCAGAGCATTTGGTACAAATGAAGTTGTTTTAGCAAGGCAAGGAACAGACTAATCATGTTCCAGGCAAACACATAAAAGAGATGAGTTTCAGGGTTAAGTTGGCTCCGGTACCTTTTGTATGCCTTCTTGTTGTGAAGAGCATTACAACATGCGTGATTAAATCCTTTTTTTTTTTTTTTTTTTTTTTTGCATTAGTCAAAGGATATGAGAAAAATATATACTTCCATGCCTGAGAGAATTTCCCCTCATAATGCACAAGGCACACTCAGGTGGCTTTCGATGATGAAAGCAATAATCATTGCAGGGATAATCAAAGAAATACTGCCTGCAGGCCTCCCAATCATTATCTCCAAAGTGCCTCAACCGACACATCTAGGGAGGGTCCACAGGCTGTACTCGAGTGATTGACAGGTTAAGGTGATAAGGATGTGATCGGAGGAGCCCAGCAGAGAGGAAAGATTAACAGTGTAAGCAGAAGGATTGATTGTTAGGAATAGGTCATGTATGTAGGAACTCTCTCCAAGGCAGTCAGGGATACGAGTAGGGTGCTAAAGAAGCTGCTTTAGGCCATTATGGATAGAAGAGATTTAGGCATGTTCACCAGGTGGATCAGTGAAAGAAGAGGAACTCCAAATGCTGTGATGAACAATGAAATCTCCTAGAATAGAGAATTCAAAGAATGAAGAAGTTGTATTCCATCTTGGAAGTAAGATAGCTAAAGAATTTTTCATAGTCAGTAGAATTAGGGGAGAAACAGCACATATACAGTATATTAGTCACAGAATGACAACAAAGCAGAAGTCAGGGAGTAGAGAATTCAGAAGATTCATGTTCAGGAACAGGAGAGTAAGATATGTCGTTGCATACATATACACAACAGCCCTTTTTGGCTTTGAAATGGGTGTAGAGAAAGTAGGAGTATACAGAGAGAGGTTTACTATCAGTATATATATATATATATATATATATATATATATATATATATATATATATATATATATATATATATATATATTATTATTATTATTATTTTGGTTTTACGCCAGGTATCCCCGAAGGGCTAAGGTGTTGCCCCTGGGTAGAGGACTTTGGATTGGAACGTGTAGCATTTTATGACCGGATGCCATTCCTGATGTCTACCAATGACCCTTGGGTGGATTCGATCCTCCGACCCTTCGGTCAGCACGAAGCGCTCTAACCCACTAAGCCACGGCTGCTACATATACATCATCATCATCATCAGCCATAACTAGTCCACTGCTGAACAAAGGCCTCCCCCAATCTTTTCCACGAATTCCATGACTAAGCCAATCTTTGCCACGTTTTCCCTGCAAATTTCTCTATCTCATCTCTCCATCTCCTGTCTGGCCTTTTTCTGCAACGCTTACATTCTCTTGGTGTCCAGTCCGTCAACCTCTTACTCCATCGGTTATCCCTTATTCTTGCTATATGGCCTGCCCACCTCCATTTCTGTTCTTTTATAACTTCTACAATATCTTTGACTTTAGTCTGCTCTCTCACCCAAGTTGATCTTTTCCTGTCCCTTAAAGTTATTCCCAACACTGACCTTTCCATTGCTCTCTGAGAATAGATTAATTTATTTTCCATTGATTTTGTCAGTTTCCAGGTCTCACAACCATACGTCATTGCCGGAATTATACATTCGTTATATACTTTTCGTTTCATACAAACTGCCAAGCTGCTTTTCATAATGTCTCTATGTTGACCGAAAACTTTCCATCCAATTGTAATGCGTCTTTTTATTTCGCTATCATGATCTTTCGTTAATTTTTGTATTTGTTCCAAGTAGTTGTACTCCTTAATTTCTTCAAGATTTTCATCGCTTATTCTGATGACGCTCTTTGGTGTTTGTGGATTAAACAGTACTTTAGTTTTACTTCGGTTCATCTTCAGTCCTACTTTCAGACTTTCTCTGTTCAGGTCATTTAACATTTCTTGCAATGCCTCCGCTGTTTCTGAGATTAGGACAATGTCATCTGCAAATCTTAAATGGTTTAGCTTTTCTCCATCAATGTTCACTCCTTTGTTTTCCCAGTCTAGCTTTCTGAAAATACTTTCTAGGCATGCTGTAAATAATTTTGGTGAAATTGTATCTCCCTGACGCACGCCCTTCTCAATCTAATTTTTTTCTGAATCGTTATGTAATTTAACTGTAGCAGTTCCCTCTTTATGTATGTTTTCGAGCAGGTTTACAATGTTCTCATTCACTCCTTGTTCTCACAATGAATTTATAATTGGTATGTGCTCCACTGAGTCGAAAGCTTTTTCGTAATCAACAAAACCTAAGCACAGTGGTTTATTATATTCTATAGTTTTCTTAATTAGCTGGTTCATTGCATGTAGATGATCAATGGTCGAATACCCGCTTCGGAATCCTGCATGTTCACGAGGTTGGTTTTCCTCCAAAATTGTTGTTATTCTGTTCGTAAGGACTTTAGTGAAGAGTTTGTAAATGACTGATAATAAGCTAATGGGTCAATAGTTACTAAGATCTTTTGAGTCACTATTTTTGTAGAGTATAATAACTATTGCATTACAAAATGTTTTGGGAATTTTCTTCTGTTTTATACAGTGGGTAAATAAGTGAGCAAGCCTATTTTGTACTTCTACTCCGGCATCCAACAGTAAATCTGTTACTATTCCATCTTCTCCCGGAGTCTTCCCTCTTTTCATATTTTTAAGACAAATATTTACTTCGTCTGGTGTTACCTCAGGTATTTCACTTGTGTCAACTGAAAAGTTAGCTATTGGTACTACTGCCTTTGATGCATACAGTTCATTGTAAAATTCTTAAACTCTCTTCACCATCTTATATCTGCATTTAATGATTTCACCGTTTTTTTTTTTTTTCCTTCAGTGATGTCATTTGATGCTTTCCTAGCGCTATTTTACTTCGGACCTGTTTCAGACTTTTTCCATTTTTGATGGTTTCTTTGATCTGATCCATGTTTCTCTTTCTTTTTCTTCCCTTTGTCTTTTGTTGATAAGCTTATTTAATTCTGCTCATTCTATTTCGGCTTTCTTTGTCTTTACATTCATTTCCTTTCGTTTTTTCATAAGCTCGAGTGTCTTTTCTGAATACTTCTTGGCTTTGGTTGTAATAGGTTTTTCTACTACCTCTGCTGATTCCCTTAGCACTTTTGTTAGTCTGCCATTCATCTCATCAGGGTCGCATTCAGGATTACATAGAGCCTGAAATCTGTTCCTTATTTCCAACTGAATGGCTGCTTTGTTTTCATTTACTATTATTGGGCATGGCTTTTTATCTTTAATCATCTTTCTTTCATTTCTGAATTGAATCTGGCTGTGCAACCCACCATTCTATGATCGCTTCCTATATTTACTTTGTTGATAACTGTGACATTTGTGACCGTGTTATTCTTATCTGCTATAATGAAGTCGATTTCATTCTTTGTTTCTCCATTTGGGCTTCTCCAGGTCCACTTTCTTGCTGTTCTTTTGTGGAAGAATGTGTTCATTATTCTCATGTTAAACATTTCAGCAAAATTTACCAGCATTTCTCCACTTTCATTCCTTTCTCCCACTCCAAATTTTCCCATATATGCTTCTCCATTTTTCGACTTCCCAACTTTTGCATTGAAGTCTCCCATGAGTATAGTATATGTTTCTATAGGATGTTTCTATTTCTTCATCATGGCTTTGAGAAGTTGGTGCATATACTTGTATGACTTTCATGATATATTTTTGCAAAGTCTAATGGCAGCAAATGCTGCTCTGTCACATACATTGCTGAATTTAACAATGTTGTCTGAAAGATTTCTGTTAATTAGAAATCCTACATCAATAACTCTTTCATTTTCCTTTCCTCTGTAGTAAAATAGGTGTGTGCTGTCTTCGAGCTGAATTAATTTTTCTTCTTTACTGCGGATCTCACTCAAACCTATAATATCCCAACTAATGTTTTCCAGTTCAGTCATCAGGTTACCAAGTTTGTAATTTTCTGTGAGGCTTCTTACATTGTATGCATACATCTTCATCGATTTCAGTTTGTTTAACATCCAAGAGTCTAATTTTCCAACACAGTGCCTACTCACTTTCGATGGCACACTGCCCGTAAGCGCAGGAGGCAGTGCAGCTGGACCTTTAGTAGACGATGATCGAACAGGAAAGCCCGTCAAATCATTTGCAATAGAACTCATGTTGGGTTGGGAGGATTGTGGCAAATAATCTCACCTCCCTGCCACATTGTATCTGGTGAGATGTAAATTTCTTGCCACCTTATTCGTTATTTTCGGTGGAGCCCTATATATCTACAGGGGGTCCCATGGTCAGCGCCGTCTAAGACGGTACCTTGTTTATCTACATGGCCTTCCCCTATCTGCTGCCCGGGGAGGTGCCAGGTAGCAGTGGGATCCTGACCCTGGGCTACATATATATGTACAGTATATATATATATATATATATATATATATATATATATATATATATATATATATATATATTATTTATGATATATATATATATATATATATATATATATATATATATATATATATATATATATACATTATTTATGATATATAATATATATATATATATATATATATATATATATATATATATATATATATATATATATATTTATACATGAGTATGTATGGAGAGAGAGAGAGAGAGTGTGTGTGTGTGTGTGTGTGTGTGTGTGTGTGTTCGTACAGTATATACATTCTCACATCATAGTGACTGCTACACTACATACTGCACTTAGGCATGGTGAATATACATACATCTTTTACATACACTTAAATATATGTTTTACTTTGCATGAAAATAGTCTGTGTATGGTTGGGGTTATAAAAGAGATACGAAGTAGGACATTAGATGTTGGTGCGGCTTTAATGAGAGAGGGCGACGTTTGGAAAACTCCCTGTATTATTGTTTACGGATGATACGATATTGTTAAGTGAAGACGAAGGGGAACTTCAAGGCTTGGTGAATGAGTTTAGGAGAGTATGTAAGAAATGGAATGCAAATGTGAAGGTAGGAAAAAGCAAAGGTATGGACTTCAAGAGGAATGAAGCCACTGGATGTACAGTGAGGTTGGATGATGAGGGAAATGTGAGTGCATTTAAGTACTGGGGTAGTGTGATAAGTAAAAATGGAAGTTTGGAGGGTGAAGGGCTTGAAAGAGTACAACAAGGAAGAAAGGCTGCTGGTTCTTTGAAAGCAGTGATAAGAAACGGAAGTGAGCATAGAAGTAAAAATGTCGCTGTATGACAGCATTGTGATACCAACTCTAACGTATGGAAGTGAAGGTCGTATGTTGTTGGAGGGAGTGAGAGCAGTGGAAATGAGTTATCTGGGAGAAGCATGTGTAGTTACATGGAGAGACAGACTGACAAGTGAAGAAGTGAAGGAGCATTGTGGTGTGGATGTGGATGCTTTAACCTGCGGCGTCCCATTGACGTTCTTTAACATCCACACATTTCGTCACTGCCAATCCCGTCGACGTACCTTAATGCGCCGCAACTGCAAAGTCCATAACTTGCACAATTTTCAAAATTCGCGTGAGATACTCGATTCACCCTCCTAGGCAAGCCTCCCCTAACTGCCACCAGGTGGGCAGCTTCCCAGACCCCGCGTAACCCGCGCGCACCCTTGTCTCGGTCACTCACCTGTTAGCAGTGACCCAGGTCAGATATGACATGTAAAGCTCTCTCTGAGGACGAAATACAATCCGCCCTGGATGCCTTCACTGGAGATGGTGATTCTCCACTGGATGACGATGTGGAGGATAGGGATTATGTGCAGCCTGAGGAGGAAACAACCAGCAATGATGAGGAGGTCCCTTTGTCGAGCAAAAAGCGGTATGTTACGTACCATAAGGGGAGGGAAGGCCAGCCTGGACTCCATACACATGCATGGACCTCTCTCCAGCCCTTAGAGAGAGATTCTGATGAGGACGAGGACGAGGACGGTAGCAGCGTAGGACGTGATGTAACCTCGTGGTTGGGGAGGGAGAAAATTTCACCTTGAGGATCAGAAGGTGCGGCGAGAAGGCAAATCAGGTATGGTCCTTCGTTATTGTCTGGGGAAGGCGAAAGTGGTGTGGCAGAAGTGAGGGGTGAAAGGGAAAGTGGTGTGGTGGGAGTGCGGGATGAAAGGGAAAGTGGTGTGGCGGGAGTGAGCAGCGAAACGGAAAGTGGTGTGAGGGAGGCAGCACGAGCACTTGGTGTATGTGGGCATCAGGGAGGCGAGGTGGAGCTGCTCCCTAGCATGTCTTTCGCCCCACAATATTCCCTCACTTCCTCCCCACAGCCCAATGATGTGGGGAAAGGAAGGAAATGGAAGGGAAAGGGGAAAGGAAAAGGGAGAGGGAAGAGAAGTGCGAGTGAGGAAGGGTGCCGCTCTCCATCTCCCCAACCTCCCCCACCGCCCTCCCCTCCCCACCCTGACGAAGGCAACAATGGGGACAAGGCTGGAGACGGTAGTGTGTCGTGGAACTGGGAAGATGGGAGTAATTTTACTCCCATCATTCACCCTTTCACTGAGGAGTGGCGGTCTGGTTGCACAGCTCGAGGTATGCATGCGGGTTCCACTAGGGTGGATTTTTTTCCACCTGTTCTTTGGGGAGGAGTTTCTGGGCCGCATAGTGGAGCAGACGAACCTCTGCAAGAAGCCAGCGCCGTGAAAGTGAACGTCTAGGTACTACAAGCAGGCACTCCCAGCAATATGACTATCCTGTAACCCTTCCTGAGATGTTCTTATTTTTTGCCCTGGTTTTTCTCTTGATGGGTGGTGTATGAAAAAATCAAATTCCTGCATACTGGACCATGGACCCAATGACCAGCACACCTTTCTTTGGAAAGGTAATGGGTCGTAATCGATTCCAGCAGATTCTCGGCCGCCTCCACTTTTATGATGCAGACAACCCTGCTAATGCCAATAACACAGATAAAATGAGGAGAATTAGGCTTGTCTTTGATCACCTATGGGAAATGTTCCGCTCGTCATTTTATCCTTACAGAGACCTCGTCATAGACGAGAGTCTTGTGTTGTGGAGAGGCAATATTTCCTTTCGCCAGTAAATACCCAACAAGAGACACCGTTTTGGGTTCAAGATCTTTGTTATGTGTGACTGTAAGACTGGTTATGTGCAAGACGTAGTCTTGTACACGGGCGCACAGACAGACATAACAGAAGATCGTAGTATAGGATTCTCAGGGGCCGTGGTGAAGACAATGATAGAGGAGTACCTTCATCGTGGTCATGTGTTGTACCTGGACAACTGGTACACTAACCCTCTTCTCGCTCGGTTCCTCCACCAACACGACACCAGAGTCTGTGGTACAGTAAAGAGAAACCGTCACTATATGGTCAAGGTAGGGAGGAAACTTGACAAGAACGAGGTGGTTTTCTTCCAGGCAAATAACATCCGTGCCACCCTCTGGAACCACAACAGGGAAGTTTGCCTCCTGTCGACTGTTCACAGCCCCCTGATACACCGCACAGACTCCGTTGATCACCGCAGTGAGAGGAGGCGCCACGTCTGGAAACCTGAGTCGGTACTGGACTACAATCTCAACATGAGGCAAGTGGATCAGTCAGACTCCATGATTTCCAGTGTGGACTGTGCCAGGATCACGATGAAGTGGTACAAAAAGCTCTTCTTCCACTTGCTCGACATCACGGTCCTCAACGCACACTACCTCCACGTCATGACAACGGGAATCTCTGAGACCTTTGAGGGGTTTGTGAGGGAGCTGCCTCGTGAAATTATCGCAGGTACACACAGGACAGCCCCCCACACCTCACCCGCACCCCCATGGCTGCCCAGACTCCCCTACGCCTCACAGGACGCCACTACCCGAGCACTATCCCTTCCCAACCAAACCGTCGTAAACCCCAGCGACGCTGCCATGTATGCAAGCACTCGACAGTAAGACCAGTCACTCAGAGAAAAAACACAAGGTACGAGTGTGCAGAGTGCAATGTTGCGTTGTGCCTTCAGCCCTGTTTCAAAGAATATCACAACTACCTACACTACTGATACTGTGTGTGATAGCAATAATATGACGCTCACTGTAGAAGTAAGGCTTGTACATACTGTGTGCGATAATATGACGCTCAGTATAGTGGTAAGGCCAGTAAGTATGTGATAAGAATTATACAAAGTTGAAACGTGTGTAATGTTAGTGGTAAAATATTATACAAGTTCAGAAATAGTGTAAGTTGAAACAAGTGATAAAACAAGTACACCCACTGTGTAAATCTGCGAAAATATGACGCTCAGTAGAACAGTCGGGTCTGTAAATATGTGATAGCAATTATATAAAGTGGAAACGGGTGTAATGTTAGTGGGAAAGTAATTTATAAGTTGAAAAATAGTGTAAGTTGAAACAAATGATATCACGATCACACTCATTGTGTAAATATGCGATAATATGACGCTCAGTAGAATAATAAGGTCTCCAATTATGTGATAGCAATTATATAAAGTGGAAACATGTGTCATGTTAGTGGAGAAGTAATTTATAAGTTGAAAAATAGTGTAAGTTGAAACAAATGATATCACGATCACGCTCATTGTGTAAATATGCGATAATATGACGCTCAGTAGAATAATAAGGTCTCCAAATATGTGATAGCAATTATATAAAGTGGAAACATGTGTCATGTTAGTGGAGAAGTATTATATAAGTAGAAAAATAGGTTCTAAGTTAAACAATAGTCATAGTGACTTCAACTGCTGTGTAATTATGCACTATTATTACACTAAATATTACCGTAATGCCTGAAACTATCTGAAAACAGTTCTCTAAAGTGGAAAAGGGTATAATGTTATTGGAAAAGTATTATGTAGGTTGAAAAAAAAAGAACGCGAGTAGAAACAACAGTCACAGCGAGTTCACTCACTACGTAAATATGCGCTAACATACGCTAAATATTATTGAAAGGCCTGTAAATACATAAAAACAGTTCTCTAAAGTGGAAAAGGGTATAATGTTATTGGAGATTTATTATGTAAGTTGAAAAAATGATATGTATGATGAATCAGCAATGTTAGCAATTCATCGGTGAACAGTTTGGGTGATTTCGCTAGGTTCGCCCAATGGAACAATGCTTATTTCACCTCTATTTTTGTGTAAAATCCAATTTACTCTTGTACCACATGTTTTTTTTGTTTGTAATAAATACATATCAACCTACTTTTATTGGTTTCCCAGACTTATAATATCATAGAAAACGTGAGAGCCACAGACCACCTCCACAGAACACGGTACCAGGTGTAACGAAGGTATACCTGTTTAGGCCACTTATGGACCCCGGTGAACACTTTCTTTGTGATTGGCCATTGTTTCTCACCAAAAGCGGAAGTTTTAGCCCAAAAAATTTTGGTTCAAAAATGGTCGGGATTGGGGGGTGTCAGTGGTGGAAAAGTGGTCGGGACGGGGCGGGTTAAAAAGCATTAGGAGAATAACATTAAGGTGATTTGGCCATGTGGAGAGGATGGAGATCGTCTGACTAATGAGGACAGTGTGTGTGAGTGAGGTGGAGGGGGGGGGAGGAAGGGGGGGGCAAGGATGAGATGGAGGGAAGGAGTGGAGAGGTAAATGAAAGGGAGTGTGAGCTGAGAGCAGGGCATTGAAATGGCGGGGAACCGGGTGACATTGTGGTGATTTATATATTTGTGGCCACCCCTTACGGGATTAAGGCTTCTGGCACTAGAAAGACAGATAAGAAAAAATCTCCTTCCTGTATATCAGTACTAACTAGTAATCATTTTCGTTGTCTTATCCGGCCAGGCTGCTTCAGGCAAGACGACTGATGAAGTACGCTCAGTCACCTCCAGACTTACTCAATCTCTCAACCAGTTGATGATGCTATTTAGGTATGTGTAACACAAAAAAGTTGTTGATATATATATATATATATATATATATATATATATCCCACAGCTGAGGTGCCCATGGGGAGTCTTATAGTATATATAGAGCCAGTAAATGAGAGTCAAGACGATTTTCCAGTTCATATTTATTACAGGTGACTAGTTTCGCCAAAACATATCCCATCTTCAGACCTAAAAACATTTTAAAACGCATATTGCAGGTTTTATCAATGCTAAAATATTTACATAAGAACATCAAAAATGTTACCAAAAGGAGCGTGTAGCAATGACTGAACTCTGTAAATATAACCAAAATATATATGAAAAAAATATATTTTGATAAGTAGGCTATAGCAAAGTCGAGGAATAAAAATGAGAGTGTTACCTCGGTGAGTCGGCAGCAATTACTGAAAATCATGAACATAATAAATCCTACGGAAAAGTATCATGAAACTTCTGAGACATCAATAGTCTATTTTGAACCAAAGGAACCAAGGAAATAATCAGTGACCCAAGTATCAAAAAGCTGATTCATGGCAACAAAACAGTATTATAACCTAAAGGTAGACAGCTTTGTTGATGATTCATAGTTATTTAAAGAAGGCTTAAGTTTCTGTATGTACAGTCGCCAAACTTTCCACCTGGGCCACCCAGCCGCAAGAGGTGGGTAACGGGTGTTGGCAACAGTGTATCTGTTTGTTCGTGTGTACATGCTCGACGAAAGTTCGGATCATCAACTCTTTTCGTCCGTAGTGAACCTCCGTCAGACTCAGAGTCAGAGTTCATTCCATAGATGGCTGGGTACGGAGTTGGGTGGAGAGAAAAATGTCGCAGGAGTAAGGCGGCTCTCCCATCGGCGCAGCCAGTTGCATGAAACTGGTCGCACGGAAATCTGAATGCCAAAAATCGCGCTGACCAAGGCCAAATAAATGACTATATTAATTTTATAATGCGATAATATATATAATGATATAAATGTATACTATTGTATATAATACAACAATGTATATTATACTATACTTATTTGGCCTTGGTCCGTGCAACTAGCGGCAGACAACAATTCCATGCGACCGGTTTCCTGCAACTGGTCTAGCCGGTGGGAGAGCTGCTTAAGGGGGGAGCTTGGCATGGTGAAGACCAGGGCAGGCACTGGACGGGGGAGGGGGGGGGAGGGTTACGCTATTCATACCGTCAGTGATAATAATTGCCGAACTAGTTTTTGACATCCATTAGCATTCTTCTAAATATTTGCATTCTTAACAATACTAAACATTTTCTATGTTGTTTTTACATTGTTACCAAAACATGTTAATGCACTATATACTGGAATTGCTTCAGGCCTCTCTCTCTCTCTCTCTCTCTCTCTCCCTATATCAGTAATTCCATTTCATTTAGTGATCGCTTGATACCATTATCAGTATAGGTTGAAGAGAAATGCATTTACCTAGCATCTACATCCAGCTACAAGTATGATTACCTGCCACAGTCACATCATGAATTACATTGGTCAATAAACTTTAGGATGATGTTCAGACACTGTTAACGGTTGCTTATTTCCTCGTTGAGAGTACTTCAGGCAGATGTTTGTATGTGTTCTATGGTGCACCACGGAGAGGTAGGAGGTTAAAATACTGTCACCTCAACAGGCAGAGTTTATGCATACCGTTGTCGAATGTGGCTATTATATCGGCTATGATAATGACTTACCGTATTATACTTCATATGACTATGGTCATTACAGCACACCTTTGTAGTCCGATGATCTAACAAAAGACTGAGTTACACATTACAATGATAATTGATTGTGAGCGGTGCCGCTTTTGTGTGAGGTCACACATTTACACGCTCATCGACTATTCATCGAACAACATTATCTCACATTATTGCAAGATGAAGACACCACAGCTACATCATAGTATGCAAAAGCTTCCAGTCATTTTAAGCACAATTGCTATTGATTCATGAATTGTTGGGAGATTTATATCACCATTGTCTGTGATATTACTTACGTGATTGGTAAATGCAACATACCGAACATGAAATTATCATTACAGGCTGGAACACTGAATTTTTTTTATATTTTTTATCTATTATTATTATTATTATTATTATTGTTATTTATCCCAAGAACCTAGGCGCTTTAGCGCCCGTCACCGAGGCCCGGGGTGCGAGGATTTGTGATGTTGGTTGCTGACTGGCTGCTGTTAAGATCTAGGTCATAAGATAATTGGAGAAACCCATCTCCTCTGACGGGGGTGGAACCACGTCACACGGATCGGCTGGCGGAAGCGTTAACTACCACGTCACCCACAGTACTGTTTCACATACTTAATATATATCAACTATCAAAACAATTGCCGTGTGTGCATTGCAAACACAGTGATCCACGTAACGATTAAGTGATGAGCCATGGGTTTATCATGAAAAAGATTACGTTTATAAATATGTAATATATGTAAAGATGTGATCTTTTAGATTATTTTACTTATTGTTTTCAATACTTGCATTATCCAATACTTTCAAGAAGTTCCTTTAAAATTCTATCGGCTAAAAATTGACTACTGAATATTGGGATGAACTCTGAGGTTCACTACGGAAGACAAGAGTTGATGATCCGAACTTTCTTCGACCATGTACTCACGAACAAACATATACTGTACACTGTTGCCAGCTCCCGTTACCCACCCCTGACGGGTGGGTGGCCCAGGTGGAAAGTTTGACGACTGTACAAGGACTCCAAAATTCGCAATTCCATTCTATCAGTACTACTATGTAAAATACTGAAATTATCCATATCATAAGTATGAAAAAGCAGCTGGGGTTAATGAAGTGTATGCAGATATGATTAAGTGTAGTGAACAGAGTGGAATGGAGTGCTTGTTGGAGATTTGTAAGAAGACACGGATGAGTGAAAAAAGGCTGTGATTGTACCCCAGTACAAAAATAAAGGTGAGCGAAATGAGTGCAAGAATTATCGTGGCATAAGTTTATTGAATGTGGTAGGGAAGGTATATGGAAGAATTATTATAGAGAAAGTAGGAGAGATAGATATCAAAAGATCTAGTGAGTGATGAACATTATGGATTTAGGAATGGCAGGGGATGTGTGGATCAAATATTTCCAGCGAGATATAGCAAAGAAGGCTTGTGATAAGGACCATAAGTTGATTATGGCATTCATGGATCTGGAAAAGGCATACGACAAAGTAGACAGAGAAGGATTGTGGGAAGTTTTGCACATGAACGTGTAGATGGTAAGCAGCTAGGTGCCGTCAAGGGTTTTCTTTTTTATAATATGGAAACAAAAAAATTTAGACAAATTATAATTAAAGGTTCCAGTTGCAGACAGGATGAGACGTACTGGGATATTCAGTGTATTTTGGATAATTCATACAAGATTCATGAGACAGATCAAAAAAAAAAAAAAAAAAAAAAAATCTAGTGAACAAAAAATTTGATTTCATCACAAACTTATAATTTTCTTTTTGCTTCTGGACCTGTCCCAGGAATCTTGTATGGATTACCCAAAATACATAAACTGGATGTCCCAGTACGTCCCATCTCACCTGCAGTTGAAACCATTAATTATAATTTGGCTAATTTTCTTGTTTCCATATTGAATAGCCTCACCTCAAACAACTTTTCTGTTAAGAACTCTATTAGTTTTGTACAGAAGTTAAAGCAGCTTTAATATGCACATCCTGTGGGCATGGCAAGCTTTGATATTAAAGTCTATTCACAATTATCCCACTAAAAGACACTATAGACATTTGCATTGCTGAACTATATAAAGGTCAGGAACTAGTCAATAATTTAACAAAGCAGCATTTCGAATCCCTTTTAGACTTGGCAGTTAACGAATCCTTGTTTATATTTAATGGCAAATTTTATACACGAGTTGATGGAGTGGCTATGGGATCCCCACTGGGCCCCATATTAGCTAATATATTTCTATGTTTTTATGAAGGAAAATGGTCATCAATTGTCCTCTAAGTTTTAAACCATTTTTATCGTAGGTATGTCGACGATTGCTTCTTATTGTTCGAAGAATCTGATCATGTAAAGTTTCTAGACAACCTGAATTCCTAGCATCGTAATATTAAGTTCACATTTGAAATTGAGAATAATAACTTTCTCTCTTTCTTAGATATTAATCTAACCAATTGTGGCAATTACTTAGATACTTCTGTTTACAGGAAGGAGTCAATCACTGGTATGGGTCGAAATTTTCTATCATTTGTGATTGTGGTGATGAAGGTCGTGGCAGGGAGGGATGGTGACCTTCTTGCTCAGAGCATGGTGGAGAGATGCAGTGGTGGCAGTAATGTACAATGCGACCGTCATGATCACCATCATCACAAAATATATATATATATATATATATATATATATATATATATATATATATATATATATATGTTACACATACATACAATAGTCCCTCAACTATCTCGATGCTCAGTATCCGGACGTGTTCATTATTCTGACGCTGGACCTTGGCTTTATTAAACTATTATCCAAATTTACTTGCTAATATCTGGGCTTAAAAGACCCTGAGAACTTCGGCTTGCCAACCGACATGTTCAAACATTCGGTAACATTGCCGCTGGGCTTGAGTCGTGAGCAGGAAGTAGTCCGTAGCCCACAACGAGAGCTAAACTGTTCACCTTTTACTGAATGGTCAAAGCTGCGCACTCATCCGATCACTTCCAACGAACTTCCAGCACCCGAGTAATATGACTATAACCCACAAGCAGTGTCATAATATCCGTACGCATCCCCACCAAATGTTCAGTGTCTCACAGCCACCAAGCAAAGTCTTTCCCAACTGCCACCACCATCGAACACAGACCACAAGCCACAAGTACATGTTAGTTGACAGTGGCCGTCCACCTCTCTACCGAACGTCAAGTGTCGTGAGGCCACCAGCCTAAGTCTTTCCCACCCACCACCACCATCGAACGCAGACCACAAGCCACGAGTACATATTCGGTGACAGCGTCCATCCACCTCTCTGCTGAACATCCAATGTCATGTAGCCACCAGGACACACACACACACACACACACACACAAATGGTCCTGATGAAATTTCATGTTGGGTGCTATGTGAATGTGCAAAGGAGTTAAGTAAACCATAATTTTTCATTTTCAAGAAATCCTTGAGTCAACGTAAACTACCTCATATCTGGAAGAAAGCAAACATTGTTCCCTTATTCAAGAAAGGGAGTAGACAAAATCCACTTAACTACCGACCAGTGTCACTAATCAGTGTTTTAAGTAAGGTATTAGAAAAGCTTATAAGAAAAGCTTGGGTAAATCATTTAGAAGAACACAATATGATAACAGAAAGACAGTTTGGTTTCAGAAAAGGAAAATCATGTCTTACTAATCTGTTGAGCTACTATGACACAGTAACAGACACATTACAGGAAAGACAAGGATGGGTGGACAGTATCTATTTAGATTTCAAGAAACCATTTGACACAGTACCACATTAAAGACTTTTATGGAAACTGTACCATTAAGGAGGAATTCGAGGCAAACTGTATTGTTGGATGCAAGATTTTCTCATGAAAAGAAAAATGAGAACAGTAAGGCTACTAAGGGGAAATTACTCATCATGGAAATAAGTGACTAGTAGAGTACCACAGGGCTAAGTGCTGGCACCAATCATGTTTTTAGTATATATAAATGATATAGACAGTAACACTGGAAATGAAACCTATCTAAATATGTTTGCAGATGATGCAAAAATACAAAGGAGAATTACTAACACAGACTCTTGTAAAGAGCTACAAGAAGAATTAAATAAACTTCATGAATGGAGTAATACATGGCAAATGGAATTCAATGTGGACAAGTGTCATGTAATCAAGTTTGGTACAAGTGGAAAAAGACCTGATTGGGATTATATGTTAGGAAATAAAACTCTACACATATCAGAAAGAGAGGACCTAGGTGTGATTGTAAATAACAGACTATCTCCGGCTGACCACATTAGCGAGAAGGTATGGAACATGTATACACTGCTTGCCAATATGAGAATAGCGTTTACATACATAAATGAAGACATGCTAAGAAAGATAATAAGATCATTCATCAGACCAACCCTGGAGTATGTATCAGTAGTCTGGAGTCCTCATCTCAAAAAACACATAGACAAGATTGAAAAAGTTCAAAGGGCCGCTACAAGATGGGTACCAAGCTTAAGGGATCTAAGCAATGAAGAAAGACTAAATAAACTGAATCTACCAACACTACAGGAGAGAAGGAAAAGAGGTGACATGATTATGGTATATATATGCATATCAGGGAAGGAGGAAATAGACATAAATGATTACTTAGCGTATGGGGAAGCATCAGGAAGAGGACACTGCAAAAAATTGCATAAAAAGAGAGGTGATAAAGACGTAAGGAAACTTAGTTTCCCAAATAGAGCAATTGATCAGTGGAATGCACTACCGAATGAAATAGTGTGTGCCAAAACAATTCACAAATTTAAGGATATGTACGATAAATATGGTTTAAGACACGGGAGGGTACGAGCTTGACTCAAAGATACAATTAGGTAAATACACACACACACACACACACACACACACACACACACACACACACTCACACATACACACAGGGAGTCATCAGATGTAGATGTCCGACATCGGCGCTCCGTAACAAAATAACACGGCCAGTGGCATTACCTAAATTAGTATCTTTGAATGAGTCAAGCTCTGTAACAGGTTAGACTAAATGATTTTTCATTATTAAAAGGAAAAAAAAAAAAAGTTTAAACAAGACTGGTTCAAACAACAAAGAACCACGAGGAAAAAAAATGCGCTGAGGCAGCTGGGTTTGTTTGGACTACAGCAACATGGGGAAAGTGTACATACTCTGTAAGTACATACTCTGTACATTTAGTATTACAAAATGGATACATCAGTAAAACAAATTTGGAAAAGAAAAGGGATAAAAGTAAAAAGCAATATGATGATTTCTACCAAGAACTGGTTGAAGTGGAGACTCACAATAAACTGATTGAACGTGTACACAAACTAGAAATGGCTTTCAAAAATGAAATTGATGAATTAAAGAAGCAAATGCACTTGCAAAAGGAAGAGATAGAAAAACTAGGAAGGGAGGCCAGTAAGAAAGACACAACCATCAGTGAACTAACAGTGGAATTGAGTACGCTTAGGAAGAAAGTGAGTGAAATGGCAAGTACAGTAGTCAATCACGAGAGTGTTATGGAAGAGTTAAAAAATGACACAGAGACAATTAGGCAAGCAAGCAGTCTTATGGACCAGAGCAGTGATATTGAGGAGAAGATAACACAGGTGAATGAAGCTGTGCAAAGCTACAAAAATGATGTAGAAACCACGTATGCTGAAATGGTGAAAGTAAAGAAAGACTTAGAAACAAGGGTGGAGGAAAAAAGCATTAAAAAGGAAGTGAAAAGAATAATCCAAAACAATCCAAAGTTAGTCAGAGATTCAGTAGAGATAAACAAATCAATAGTAATCACTGGTATAGAAGAGGAAGAAGTTAAAAACAAGATCATAAGAGACAAAAAAGAGATGGGAAATGTAATGAGCTTACTGAAAGAAGTATCAGAGGATATCTGTAGTAAAGACATAGAGGAACACAAAAGGTTAGGGAAATACGAGAAAAGCAAGACAAGACCTCTAAAGGTGACTTTCCAGAGCGTAAACACTGTGGAAGAGATACTAAAAAATGCAAAGAATCTTATGGAAAAAGAGGAGTTCAAAAATGTATGGATAAAAAGATGCCTAACACAAGAGGAACTGGAATTACTGAAAGAGAAATGGGAGGAAGCAATAACAAAAAATGAGGGAAGATCAGAAGAGGAGAAGAAGAAATTTTTTTTACAAAGTAATAGGATTGCAGGTACGAAAGTGGTACACAAACAGGATGGAAGAAAAAGGAGGAAGGTAGTAGAACCATGTCATGACAAGTATATAAACAAGATGATAAAGTTGATGTACTCAAATGTGGATGGAATGGTATCTAAATTACTAGAGATGAATGATTATGTCAGAGAAAATGAACCACAAATAATATGCCTAACTGAAACAAAATTAACACCAAGGATATCCAATGACATACTAAACTAAGAGAAATAAAATATATGGAGAAGAGACAGAAATTTAAAAAAAGGAGGAGGAATTATAATATTAACTAAGAAAAATCTAAAAATCAAGGAAATAAAATAAGATATACCATCACAAGTAGAACTGATTGCAGTAGAGATCGACACATCTGAAGGAAAAGTAACTGTAGCCAATTTGTACATGCCACCCAGATCAAACACATGGGAAAGAGACGAATATGAGGACCTGGCAGAGAGTACAATTCAGAGTATAAGATCACTGCTACATAAAATGGAAGAGAAATCGGAAAGAATTATACTAACTGGGGACTTTAATACAAATATAAATTGGAATACTGTAGATATAAATAGCCAAGAAAGCTGTTGGGACCAAAAGCTCCTGGATCTCGTACAAGAGTTTTTCTTAACGCAACATGTGAGGGAAACCACCAGAAAAAGAGGACTTGATGTACCTTCAGTGCTAGATCTAATATTTACTAGGCAAGAAAATGATATTGACAGTTTAATGTATCACCCTCCACTCTGCAAAAGCGATCATGCAGTACTAAATTATAACTTCAGGATAGCATATGACATAGTAAACAACAATGACAGTTACAAAAAGAGCCTAAACTATAAAAAGGGAAATTATCAAAACCTAAAGAAGTATTTCTTAGAAGTTGATTGGAAAAATGAGCTTAGAGGACAAGATTTAAATGCTGTATATAAAAAATTTTGTGAATTTTATGAAATAGGAGTCCAGAAGTACATCCCACAGCACAAAGAAGCAGGTAAGAAAATACAGAAATGGTTCAATACAGAATGTAAAAAATCAAAAGAAAGAAGAGATTTGTTGTGGAATAGATACAGAAGACCCAATAGTGAAAGGGCGTATAATAATTACAAACAGGCAAGAAACGACTATACAAGGATAAGGAGGGAAGCTCAAAAACAGTTTGAGGAGGATATAATAAATAAAAGTATTTATCAACCAAAGCTGTTTTACAGCTATATCAGAAGCAAAACCGAAGTTAAAGATATAATACAATCCATTACGGACGAAGGAATCACTTATACACAAGAGAAAGATTTTTGTGAAGCACTAAATAAGAATTTCCAGTTAGTTTTTACAGAAGAAAAAAATTTTGAGAGGGACTATGTGGAACACGCATGTCCACACATACTTCCAGATATACAAATAGCGGAAAAAGTAATACAGGAGGAGTTAAGTAGATTAGACAGAGGAAAGGCAAGTGGTCCTGATGAAATTTCATGTTGGGTATTACGAGAATGTGCGAAGGAGTTAAGTAAACCATTATTTTTAATTTTCAAGAAATCCTTGAGTCAAGGTAAACTACCTGATATTTGGAAAAAAGCAAATATTGTCCCCTTATTCAAGAAAGGAAATAGACAAAATCCACTCAACTACCGACCAGTATCACTAACCAGTGTTGTAAGGAAGGTATTAGAAAAACTTATAAGAAAAGCTTGGGTAAATCATCTAGAAGAACACAGTATGATAACAGAAAGACAGTTTGATTTCAGAAAAGGAAACTCATGTGTTACTAATCTGTTGAGCTACTATGACAGAGTAACAAACACAACACAGGAAAGGGAAGGATGGGTGGAAAGCATCTATTTAGATTTCAAGAAAGCTTTTGACACAGTACCACACCAAAGACTTTTACGGAAACTGTACCATCAAGGAGGAATTCGAGGCAAACTGTTTTGTTGGATGCAAGACTTTCTCATAAAAGGAGAAATGAGGACAGTACTACGAGGAAACTACTCATCATGGAAAGAAGTGACTAGTGGAGTACCACAGGGTTCAGTGCTGGCACCAATCATGTTTTTAGTGTATATAAATGATATAAACAGTAACACTGGAAATGAGAGCTATCTGAATATGTTTGCAGATGATGCAAAAATACAAAGGAGAATTACTAACA